>NW_025999701.1:4350000-4822258 GCF_019419815.1 Pyrus x bretschneideri
TTCAGTGTACCACTAAAATTTTGGATTACCTTGAATATTGATGAGTTACCCACAGGTCGTGAAAATCAACTAGCGTTGCACTGGCATCGATGGCAACTACGTCTACGAGAGGCGTCATCACCTCCCTAACATGAGTATCTTTGATCTCCAACACATTTTCGATCATATCCTGGAAAAGGAGTTATTTTCCCATAAAAAAGTGCATCTCAGATAAAGACCGTATATCAGAAAGCTTGACAACTAATAAACTTAAATCCCTAACACATCCCACAATCTCTCCTCTCCAGATACAAAAGGTCCTCAACGTGTCAGTGAGTATAACATCACTATTTATTATAACTATTCAAAAACAAAGTATTTGTTTTTCATCTTGCAACAAGTAATCAAAACCAAAAGATATTTCAAACAAAAGTAAAAAATAAAAAGCCCCGTTCCAATACCTGTTCTTCCTCCTCTATTGCCCCACTCAACTCTGCCCCCCGCAGCATCAGTTTTAACTCCTCTTCAGTAACATACGGTTCGCTGATAAAAAGAAAAATCGTGTAAATTAAGGGCATAATTTCCTAAGTAAACAACATTAAAAGATACGACTTGAATATTCCACAGATGTAATTCTTTATTATCCATAAAGTGAAGGTATATGCATAAAAAATAACAAAATGAAGGTACACCAGAAAATATAGTCACGTTAAATAAAAGAAGATATCCTCAATAATATTCTAGAATGGTAGATGTTCCGCTTGCTGTCAACAAACAAATGAGGTAAGAATCCTAATACATTGTTAAACTTTGAGCGTCTAACCCACAACTAATTGGCTACATGGAGACCCTGGATCATATAATTTGTTATAATGCAAGGCTCATAATTTTCGATATGGGATACTATGTTATCAACATACCCCCTTCACATGTAGTAAGACTGACCCAAACACGTGGATTAATTATGTTGGGTGATATGGAGCATTTGTAGTCATTGGGGTTGGCATGTGAATATTGAAGAAGTTATGATAAAGTCCATTGGTTTAAAATGCTCCCATAAACATAAGCCGTTAGGAGCTGTTGAATACTGAATATGCTTCCTTTTTTCTTTTCTTTTTATTACTTGAGAAGCTTAACTTAAGCCATATGGCACATCAGCTGAACACGTACAGCTCTTGGGTAGAGATTTCCAATGGACGCCTAACAGAACAAAGTGTACGCCACATTCTAATAGGGAGAAAGAAAATTGCTAACTAGAAGTGGCCTCGAGTTTGTCTCTAGCCACCTAACCAATGTGTTTAAAATCTCAATTATACATCGTATTATGATATGATGTCTCAGAGATAACATGAACAGAAATAGAGAAATTATATTATTGAATGGTCATAATAAATTTATACCATCAAATTTATGAAATATAGTATTTATGTGACTAGTCTTCCTATGCCACTCTCCTTAACTTTATAGAAATGTCTACAGCTTGTCTTTTAACTGAGAAGACTAGTCAGGACACTTAGGAGAGGCGAAAAATGAGAGTAAAGGAGTTAGTAAAGGAAGAGGCTTTTCAGTTGATGTTGGAGAGAGATAAAACGTGCACAATTTACAGGCAGATAACTGATGTCCCCACTAACTATTTATAAATACAATCAGCAACAAATGTTTTGATTAACACTTAAAGATACTTCCAACCTACCCATAATCTGACTTTGTCATCTTTCCTACTCCTTTGGCAAACAATTTCTTTAAATTACTGTATGTACTATTATGTCTATAAGCCACGACAAAATGAAAATCAGGGAGAATTCAAACTTGGGTTATCCAAAAAGCAAACCTTCTTCCTTTTAACCCAAGTATTTTTAGCATCCCCATCGATAGATATGTAACAATTCTCCCCACTGGATATAGTACCAATGAAAGCCACGCCACTGGCCTAACCTAGGGGCATCACACCCAACATTCAAAAGAAGTAGGAGTAACATCAGTTAAGGCAAAACCAGCAAGCAACTCAAAGTTTAAAACAAAAGACAAAGATGTATAACTAGTGGTCATCGGCGGTTTTAGTTGAAGTTAGAGAGATTTCTAACATACCACAAACCTTGCAACCTCTGTGGGGTTGTGAACAGCAACACTTTTCGGAGTTATTTCGGTGAGAAGCAAAATAGCAACCTTGCATCATCAAGAAAAACAAACAGTATTTATTATCAAATCCACTAGTACATTGTTTCCTTATATTATTTGTGTATTTGCAGCCTCTAGCCTTTTATAAGAAGTTAGGAAACAAGAAAACACAACACTTCTTTTAAACTATACTTCTAAAAAAGCTTTTTTCAGCAAAAATCAGCGTCTGTGTAGAAGACATATCATTCTCTTTAATAAAATAATTAGAGACTCTCTCTCTCTCTCTCTCTCTCTCTCTCTCTCTCTCTCTCTCAACACAACACTTCTTTTAACTTTACTTCTAAAAAGGCTTTTTTCAGCAAAAGTCAGCGTCTATGTAGTAGACATATCATTCTCTTTAATAAAACAATATAATTAGACTCTCTCTCTCTCTCTCATGTCTATGTTTATAAATTGATCAAGCAAAGAAAATGAGACATACAGTCATTATGCCCGTTGCTGCAGTGACACCAGCTTCACCAAATATTGCTGTTGCAGCATCTGTAACTAAAGCAGTTGCTCCAATATTGACAACACTGAGCAAATAAGTAAATTCTACAATAAGAAAGAAATGTTCAACTTCACGATAAAAATAAATAAATAAAAATTGATGCCAGCAAGAAACGAGAAGGAAAGTACGTTGTGCCAATAAGTATGGTTGTCAAGAACCGCGTAACATCGTTGCGAAGCAATTTGAAGACGCCATTTTCAGACTCTTTCTCAGCCAACTCACGAATCTGACACATTATTAATATCAGTTAACTAATGTTATTTTAAGATCCTAGTGTGTCAGATCATTCACCTTCATTCATTATTCTAATAGGAAGATCATTTGCTGGAACACAGGTACAAGTATTTCAAACTCACAAATATATCAGCACAAAAGGACCAAAAAAGAACACCACCATAATATATTGAGCTTCTTAATGCCATTGAAAAGAATTGTCTTGTTAAGAATGAAGCTAACCACAGATAATGCTAACTCTCATATATGAAATCAAGTTATTATTGACTAATTGCAACGTTTAGGCAAAGATCCTTTGCAGTATTAGTTCAAAGGTACAAAATGCACTCTAGGGAGGACAGAGCTTAACTCTATTACGTCATATGACCAGGATATCAAACCAGAAATGGAAACTAGCGAAAACATACAACTGAACGATAAACTTTAGTCATAGACTAACAATACACTCTTCTACGATGTTCATTCGTATTACCTACCAGGATACAAAGTAACATTACAAAATGAAGTCAAAAGGGTACAGTGTCCAGTTGGGTACAAGTTCAGCATCCAAACAAATAAACAATCCTTGACAATACCGATGATATAAGCATTCACGTAACATAACAAGTTCATACCTTCCAGGGCCAGAGGGTCGTAATTGAAGTCTCCGCCATTGAGAAAAACGCCGAGAGACCCAAAAGCGCCGCCAAAATCAAACCCTGCTCTTTGAACACCTGCAGTACCTGCAAAGTCTTGGGCCAGGCATTCCTGAGCAACAATATGCTCTGCCCAATAACCCCATAACCTGCATTGACCACACCCTCCACAGCAAAAGCTCTCCTACAGCCATAAATCAAAACCCCACCAACCACAGCTGCCAAAACTACACCACACTTCACCAATTCCTTAACAAAATCAAATTTCGAACCCGAAACAGAATTCGTACCACCCACACTCTCCCTATCTTCACCTAAAGCTTTCAACGGAGCTCTATTAACAAGTAAGTCAACTCCTTCAAACCTTGGAGCTAAGAACCTCTTCACACCACTACTACCGATACAATTCGGCCCGAATCGAAACGGGTACCGATTATTTTGCAGCAAAACCTTTACCGGAAACTTTGTTTTCCGATTGCAACACAAGAGACTCCATGATTTCGACCCGGAAACGAACATATTCGGAGCCAGGACACAAGACTCGAGCGCCATTTCGATAAATTACAATAAAAGAACAGAATATGAACAAAACCCAGAACGAAAAATGAAGTAATTGAGAATAAAACAGCAAATAATCGAATAAATTTATTGTCAAAGTTCTGAAATTGGGGAAATTTTGAAACTTATTGTATAGGGGTTTTTCTAATTTTCATGTGTTTGGGATATGGGATACTGGATGGGACAAAATTGGGGGTGTTCGAGTGGGGGATACGGAGAGGATATTACTTACTAGTCGGATTGTTCAGCAACATGTTTGGGTAAATGCGAAGTGGTTACTTACTGGAGAGCTGAAGAAATTGGAATCGAAGGGTGGTTTAGATTGACCATTACTAGGACAGGGCATTTGTCCCCTTTGGATTCGCATTGCTTACTAAGCTATGCAATTTGGATATTGTGCGACAGACATCCAGCCGTTAGATTGTTTGCTATCATCTTTTCCTTCTGCTGTTTTCTTTACCAATGTTCCTGTTCTTTTCCTTTCTAATTTTCTTTTTCTTTTTTTTAAAACGAGTATTTATCATTAATAATCAATATTTAATATTTTAATTCATCAATGTCATTTTTATATTAAAAAAAAAATTTAATATAAAAGAAAGCTCACGCGAATAAACTTAAATATCCTCAAAATTCAAAACTCATATACATAGAAAATGGGAGGTCAATGGAATTCTGATGGGAGTTGTGAGTAAGCCACTCAACCGCTCCAAACTTTGAGTTGTTCTTACTCTGAGAAGAATAGAATTGCACCTCCTATCCCGTCCGTTGTCCTTATGGCTCCATCCACATTTAGTTTCACCCACCCTTCATTAGGAGGCAACCACCGTGATTGTGGAGTATTACTCACTCCACTTGTTCTTCATTAGAAAGCATGCATCCAACTAAAAGTGTGGTGAAATAAAACCCTAGGATATGCTCTAAAACCTTCCCATACCAAAGGTTGAGTCTATTTAACTGGGTTTTTTGTTATTTTTTAAAGATGTTATAAAAATTAAAAAGTGACATTTAAAAAATTAGGTGTTAAATTTTGGTCATTATTGATGAAAACTCTTATGGAAATTATCGAATCCGAAAATGATACGTATAAAAAATGGAAGCAATTACGGTATGAAAATTAGTGAATTACTTAACCAAATGCAATAACGGCCACGATAATTACTAAGTTTGTAAAATCATAATCTTTTTTTTATTAAAGAGGACAAATATTAAATATAGTGACCACTTCATGTTAATACACTAAACAAATAAATGTGGAATCTAATTTAGAATATGTCAAATATTGAGTAAAATGTTCTTGATTTTCCAAAGAATTATACTTAATGCAATTTGTTACAACTCGTTTTGAAAATTATTCTATTTTAATTCTTGAAGGTGGGAAATGACCAAAATGCTTCTGAAAAGTGAAAATGTTGACTTTGGTTGACCTTTTGGGCTGTGATGCCTATGACGTATCATTTTAGCATATTCTTGTAGTCCTTGATGGCACGTCTCTCTCCCTCGTTTTCCCAAGCAACCACAAGGTAACATAACCTTTGTTCTTTAGTGAAGTAGTTCACCCAACCACCGCCATTGTACTCTCCCATACCCACAAACCCAACAATAGTTACTGTTCCTCAAGATTCAAACTCAAGACATTGATTCAACTAGCTCTAACACGGAGCAACTTTCCCAATGCCTTTCTTGCCAACTCCAGCCAAGGTAAGGCCTCTAACTATCACCATTAGATTTCTCTCGTCGAGTAGATGAAGCATGATGTATTGCATAAGTGATTTGGTTGGAAACATGCAAATCAACGAGGGAAAAATTTCTCAATTTTCCGTGAGAAAACCGAAGGCCGACGATGTGACGGCCAAAATCACCATGTGTTTGTTGCTACCACTGTGTTAGTATTGATACCTGGAGTCGGAATATGTCATAGGATTAGACATCGAAGCAACAATGGTGGTGCGGCAAGCAGAAACGTGAATCCAGCCAAAATCTCCAATTTTCGGCGAGTTGCAGCGGCACCTTTAATCGGGTCAACCCGATCTGAACCTCTGTCCAAATCCGCCAACCTGACAATTCGAATCTGACAACCCGATCGACTTAACTACCCGTTCCTAACCAATTCGACCCAACCCATTTTCGACTCTAGGTCAAAATATTCTAAGGAAAATTTGAAATAGGTCCAATTTTATAGACTACCTTTTGAAATAGGTCCAATTTTTAGTGACTTTTGATTTTTGAAATAGGTCCAATTTTTAATTATTTTGTACCCATATAAAAAAAAACCCTAATATTCTAAGGTATATTCATTCACAAGCTTTTCTTTAATACAAAAAGAATATTTCGTTTGGTCACAGAATGTTCTTTTTCGATGACGAAATATTCCAATTTCTGCGATCACCTCAACCACCAGCGCGTAGAAACCCAAAACAGCACGTGCCGATGCGTGAAGGCGTGTGCCGCCGCATGCCAACCTCCTATCGGCGCATGGAGCGGTATGGCAACGCATGATAGCTTATGATGGTGTATGGCGGTAGAGGTATGTTTTCAGACATCGAATTTGGTATTTCAAGCTTTGTATTTCAATACTCTACGAAATATTCAATTACATTGCTAAGTAAAGGTTGTTTTCACTTTGGGAACGTTATCCCGTGGATTACAATGAGTGTACGGCAAGACGACTATGATCATACGGTGTGTGAGTGGGCTTTTACTTCTAAATTATATCATATTATATGTTTTCGAAATTGATTTGATGATGCTTTTATATCATGCTTCACTTTGCTTTTACTTATAAATTATGCAAATGCTTTATGTGTTGACGATGATGTGATTTATGAGCATTGTGAACTTTTCCTTGAAATTTTTTATCATTGTGCTTCATCTCTAGTAATTGAAATACTTGATGCGTTATTATGATTTTGTGACATTTGTGATTTGAGATATTATCATGGCATGATTACTTATGATGTATCCATTCATCATATATGCTTACACAGTGTCTATAGTACTGTTCGGGGTTAGAACCATCTTTACATGTATGTTTATATGCACTATTATGTTCACATTGGATCCACTTTAGGTGCCAGTTTGTACTAGTTTGCATTAGGCAATTTGGACTCGTATGGGATGTGCTTATCGCCACCTTCATGTCTATGTAGTACTAGAATGTAAACTTTATACACCCAATATATTTCATGTCAGAATATCTATGAATAAGCACATATGTCTGCATTATCTCATGAGCATATCATATTTGTTTTATTGATGACTTGTGATATACCTCATCAGTGTAAGGATTATTCTTAGCAATCATGTAATTAACATCTTCGTATGTGTTACAATTGTTTACTTTCATTGTAGATATTTAGATTCTCTAATATCAAATTGGTATCTCTGGTTTCCATTACATGGTCTCGAATTTGGCTACCTCATCCTAAAATGTTATTTCCATACAAGAGAAGATAGTGACCAAAATCAACTTAAACACAATTAATTTTAAAATAGTTTTTAGTGATTTATGGAGAGGTGTTTCTTCTCATAAGTGATTTTGGGGCCTTTAACTCTCCCATATTTACCTAGAAAGCTCTTTTCATTTCACTAGGGTAACCAAAGTCAGTTTTATTTTATTTTCTTTTATATGCAACTACAATCTACTTTAGGGGGATATGGTTTAATTCATAAAATAAATAAATAAAATAAAATATAAAAAAAACTAGTCATAATAGTTAGGTAGCAAACTCTCAATTTTTGTGAGTTGAACTTGAGAAATTTCACTTAAAAGTAGGGATGTGAATGATAGACGATGGGCCAGTTTACCCCAAAATTACGACCAAACAAATTACAATGTGACTATTTAGTTCGGTAGGTTTGGGCCTAAACATAATCATTTTTTCTTTTGCATTTTTCGACTATGTTAGCACGATCACAATGAAAAAAACAATTTTAGGATGGCTTCATTTCCTAGTACATCAAACCATTCTAAAATTCAACATGTCATCAAACTTCAAAGAAAAATTAAGATATTTACAACTAAAAGGACTCCAATGTTCAATCAATATCAAATTCAACATCTTTATAGTAACTAGCTAATAAGAGGACTGCCCATGTAAATACATAATACGTTGTTGTTAATTGATGGTGGAAAAATGTTTGTGGTCGGAAAAAAAAATTGGAAAGGGAAGAAGAAGATGCATAGGCATTTGCCTTTTTTTTTTTTTTTTTTGTTTTTTTAATGTTTAATTTGATTATTTATTTATTTATAATGGCTTTTATTTTTTAACACCCTTTCAACCCATTGGCACTGAAAGATCATACGTGCTGAAGTTTCAGGGTGCATTCTGCATATGGGGCACAAGGGATTGGGGCTTCGCTTCCTACGAAATAAGCAGTCCAGGGTGTGGACTGGGGAGTGCACCTGAGATCAATCGCCATAAAAAGAGCTTGATTTTAGGTAATGTTCCAGCCCCAAATCGTATGCCATATGTCTGGATTAAGATTGGGAGACGAGCATGGCTTGTTGGAGCTAGCCTTGGACAAAGCTTTGCGAGGGGCCCAATGATACCCGGTTTTGACAGAGAACTCACTAGATTTGTGAACGGCCATGTCAATCTATCAGGGATGTCTCGATGTCCAAAAGGATATTCTAAATTATACTAATTTACGGTTTGACAGAGAATTCACTAGATTGACATATTGTTGTGGCTAACTTGTCCACTCCATCATGTTTTTTCACTTAAATAATCCGTATTTGCTCATTAGTGATTTGTGGGCAAAATTCCAACCCTTCTACTTTCTAATAAATTTAAGGATAAAATATACAAAACTACTTTAATTATGCGTCGAACTACAATTTTATATTTTATATTTTATAGTATAAATATTGCAATATCATACCTCAACTTATAAATTTATTGCAATGTCATAATTTCATTAACTTTTCTATAATTTGTCGTTAAATAATGACATAATAAAAGTGGGCCCACTCCTTCCCTTAACTAGAATAAAAAAACAATTAATTAATAATAAATTATTACCTTTATTTAACAATTAAATAAAAGAACTCTCTTCCTCACTATCTCTCTCGCCTCTCACTTGTCTTCCTCACTCTCTCCGTTCTCGCTTACAAAAATGGCAGCCATGGCCGAACACCACCTAGCTTTGTTTCTCACTTGCAGAACGCATCCAACAAGATCAGCACTTGGAACTCCACCTCCGATGACTGTTGCACCCTGACTCGAGGTGAACCGTTTTTTCGGTTCAATTTCAGGTCTGATCTGCCGAATCTGCAACACCAACTGGAGTTTGCAGATCTGAGCATGCAGAAGGTACACCAAACAACCCGACCCAGCCCGAATCTAAGGTATTTCCTGCAAAACCAACTGAAGTTTGCTGAGGTTCCCTCCTCGCCATCAACTGCGTTTTCGAACTAGGGTGGGTTTTGTGGTTGGGGCTGCAAAGGAAAATTGTAGAGGAAAAATGGTGCGGTTCTGGAACAGAAAGAGGGGAAAAAGGAAGGGGGACAGATGGAGAGGGGGGGGGGAAGGTGGGTGGTGGGGGTGGGTCCTATAATTTTTTTAATATGTTTTAAAATGATTTTCTATTTTATTAATATTTAGTTAATTTTTAATTTAGTTGGGTGAGTATGTGGGTCCTGCTTTTTAAAATAATCTTTAAAAATGATTTTCTATATTTATTAATATTTAATTAAAATTTTAATTTAGTTGAGTGAGAATGTGGATTTTGCACCTGCTATATCATCATTTAACAGTCAAATTTAATATTAATGGAGGTCTAACATTGTAATGAATTTGTAAAACGAGGTATGACATTGCAATATTTAAAACATAAAGTATGAGATTGTGGTTCGACTCATACTTGAGGTAGTTTTGTGTAACTTACCCTAAAATTAAAAGACTTTTTAGTTTAGATACAAAATTCAAAAGAACTTAAAATGCCGGTAATGTTATTATGTTTTTATACCACATTTATATACCACCTTAAGTGGCATTTGATGTGAACAGTCACATTATTTAAATTAATCAGAATTTAATTTAAATTAAAAACCATTTAATAAATCAATAATTAGAAAAAGGTTGGAATTAAATGGTGATTGTAGCATAAGAGGAGTCTTCTCGTTCCTTCTCTGTTCAGTCCTGCTTCTTCTCCCGTTTCTTCTTCCACGCCAGTTCTACCACGCCATTTTTTTTCACCCCATTTTTTTTTCACGTTAGTGTGGACTACCACAATCTCAACTAATTCTCATAGACGATTACAAAGGTAAAATATTCTAATCTCCATACCAAAAAACTTAGTTGATCAATTTGATCTTAATATATATTCTTAATTGAACTATAAGAAATTACCTACCTCGGTGAGAATTTCAATATAATTTGAATCATAAAATCGTTAAGTTTTAGCAGATAAGAAAGTTAAAGAAGATTGGCCTGATCCATATCTTCTACACTTTGTAGTGAAGTTGTAGTCTTCAAACAAAAACTCAACACACAACCAATTAAAAATTTCTCACTAGGTCCTCATCTAAATGTGATGTCTCTCTTTTTATCAGTGCATAGTCCACATAGTAATGTTAATGGATATGGTGAACTTGATAATGGTCTCATAAACAGGCTAGTTGCTGAAAAGCCAACTTGCAAATTTCACAGATAGAAGTCAAACTCTCCGTTTTTCCAATTCCGGAAAGGAATTGTACTCGGGCCAACTTCTCGTATGCCACAATTATCATTTAATTCTATTTTTTTAATTATTGGTTTATTAAATGGTTTTAAATTAAATTAAATTCTAATTAATTTAAATGATGTAGATGTCCATTTAATGATGTAGATGTCCACATCAGATGCCATATAAGATGATATATAAATGTGGTATAAAAACATGGTAAGAATAACATTACTAATAATTGTTAGTTTAAATTCATATGGCCATTAAAATCCCTCAACTTTTAAAATACTTTGAAATTCAATTATAATGGAATACGTATGAATTTTAATGAACTATAAAATTGTACAGAATGCATTCTCATTTCTAGAGTTTTATACTCTTTTAAAATCTTGATTGAAAACTAGTGGACTTCCGTTGAATCGATATTATACTCTACCTTTGTCATACATTTTCATACTTTGCATTGGATATGTATTATATTCATGGAATACGATTCACTTTCAAATAAGTCAAGGGGATCCCACCCCCCCCCCCCAGGGAGAACCATATATGAAAATTCCATCTCGTACTGCTCAAACAGAAACACCCAAATACTAGTTCTTAATACTTTGATTTATGTTCTTAATGTAGGACATTCGACTTCTTCTTGAGCATAAAGTAATTAAACGGATGAATTTGGAGTGAGTCTCTTAGCTTGTTTGTATCAAAGTTTTAGATTTTTCTACTAAGCTATTAATTTAGGGAAGTGTTATTGGCACTCCAAAAATTTCATTCTACACTCCTCACAAGTGTATTTTTCTTTCTAAATATAGAAAGTTTGGAGTGTAGAATGACAAATTTGGAGTGCCAATAACAATTCCCTTAATTTATGGCGATGAAATAAAAGAGTAGCGCGTAGTGATGTTAAAGTAACGTTTTGGGCTTATTTGTGCTTTTTGGTGCTCAAGATGATTTCTTTTGGTTCAAGGCCTTTTGCAATTAAGTGTGGGACATCTCAAGCGTTAAATCGATTCATTTTGGGCCTATTTTGGAACCTTGAAGATCTAGAAACGTGGGATTCTTTATGGTTGGGCAAATTTCCCAAAGTTTGAATGAATGTATTTCTTATTCTATTATGTTTCCTAGTTATTAGAAGACTTTTTCTAGTAAGTATTTTATTTTGTAGTAGTATAAATAATGCTTTTTAGCCATTAGGGTTTTAGAGAGGGAACGCATCAATTTGGAGAACTTGGCTGGATTTGACAATTTTATTCATCTTTCAAGGTGTTTTCTATCATTTTTCTTTTTCAATAAAATTCCCTTTGTTTATAATTGTTTGTAACTAATTTCTATTTTTCTGGGGCGAGGCCACAAGCCTTAACTTGAATATGTAGTATTTATTCAATTGCTTATGATGTTATGCATGCATACTTTGAATTATTAATCATTGTGTTTATACTGTCTCTATATCTTAATGCTTAGCTACTATTAGGATGTTTAGATAAGTAATCCGATGCAATTCAGTTGGAATATCACTAGAGGATTAAGTATTGCTTCTTGTGGTTAATAATTGTAATTTCACTTAAGGCAAATATCACGCTCTTAGGGGTTGCATGGTTTTTCAAAGGGTTTTCACAAAACTTAATGAGTGTTGCATGTTCCCATTTGATCTAAATATCACAGACGGGTTGCACGTTAGATATATGTTCTTGCGTGAATATCAAGAGGAGAATATACATTAGGAAAACCTAACCTTCAAAGTTACATGTGTAATTCATAAGTAATTGGTAAAACTATATAGGATTGTTAAGGTAATGGCCGAAGCCTAGACTTTTACAATTTGGTTTTCAAAATGTTTTCTTTTGTTTTCCTTACTTTGCTAATTTCTTTAATCCTTTATTCGTTTTTAATATTTTAGGTAATAAAATCAACCTTTTCCGAAATCTTGTTTCAAGTAATTAATTAAGAATTAGTTTAAATACAAATTATTCATTTAATCCCAGGAACGATCTTGCATGAGCATTCTTACTATAACTACCATGTTCTCTTGCCAGTATTTTTAAGTGTTTTTATCTCAACTTTTATAGGTGACAAAAATCCTATCATCTTCCTTGGATTCATTTAATTGGCCACACCTCCCTTAGTCATAGGCTCACTTGCAATAAACTTTGTGGCTTATCCTAAAATATTTAATAGAACTTGATAATGCTGGAAAATGGTGGTAAATTTAAACCAGGCATTCTAGATTTCATTGCAAGCACAAAGTTTGACAGTAACTCTGAGATTAACAATTACTTGAATAATGTACTTAATCATAACACATTTGTAACAGAAAATATAGCATATGAAAATACACTTGAAAGCTGCAACTTGATCATCCGATTCTGATGGTTCGGTACTAGCGCGACTATGGTCATACTCACCAATTATTTTCGACATTATCCAAATAGTTTCCCAGTTGAGTAGTACACAATGAAGATTTGGACTACTAATTGTTATTCAAACTATTCGTAACTGGAATTCGACCTCATTGTGTACTCTGCCACGAGCTGAGCGAAGGACGATGATTTGTTTTCCAGCAATCTTGCTGGAGCATCATATTCCTCAATAAGCCCTGCAACACGATCAAAAATACGTTAAGTAAAAACTAAGGGGATCATTAGGAACGTTGGATGGATTCATATGGCAATACTAACCATGACTTAGAAGCAGAACCATGTCACTGTCAAGAACAGAAGTTATACGATGTGCAATAGTAATGACTGTGCAGTCAGTAAAGTGTTGTCGAAGGGTCTGCTGGATCAGATTATCTGTAGCTGTATCAACCGATGCAGTAGCTTCATCAAGCACCAAAACCTTACTTTTCTTCAGGAGCACACGGCCAAGGCAGACCAGCTGTCTCTGACCCATACTCCAGTTCTCTCCATTCTCGTTAACTGCAGCAATTCTCGAACATGAGCACAGATAATCGCCATGACATAGAAGGAACTGAGAGCATCTATATAGCCTTTATGTTAGAACAAACCTGTGGAATCCAGCTTTCCTTCCTTTTTCCTAACTTCATCTCCAAGTTGGCACTTTTCGAGGGCCTAAAACAAATAAAAGACATGTTAACAAGCGACGCCAATTAGAACTGAAATATCAGATACTGAAGAACATTTAGCGGGAACAAAATTCTTATCATCAATGTAAATCAACCCACCTCCCAAATTTGTTCGTCTGTGTACTCTTCAAGCGGGTCCAGATTGCTTCTTACAGTCCCTTCAAACATGGTTGGGTCCTGAGGGATGATGCTCAACCTAGATCTCAAATCATGCAGTCCAATTGAAGAGATATCAATACCATCTATCAAAATTTGGCCGGCACAAGGATCCACAATTCGGAAAAGGGTTTGTATGAGAGTAGATTTGCCACTGCCAGTTCTCCCTACAATCCCAGTTTTCAGTCCCCCAGGAAAGGTACATGTGAGACCTCGTAACACAAGTGGCATGTGTGGAGCATAGCGGACCTACATAAACATGAAATAACAGTCATAAACATGACTGATCCTATATCGTATGAAGAAATAAACTAGAACAGAAGGTACCTGAAGATCACGTATATCAACTTCTCCATGTGATGGCCAAGAACGATCCGGCTGATTGGATTCTATTACAAGAGGAGGCTCACTGGGAATATTAGTGTATTGTATTAATCTCTCCACTGATATTATTTTGTTCTCCACGTTGCAAAGATTCCATATACACCAAGCTTGTAACATGTTTAAATTAAGTCCATATGTGACAGCCAATCCCGCAATGCCTTTAGGGTAAAACATCCAAAACAGATAAGAATGGAGAGAATTCATAGATTTGCTTAACAATTATTTCAAGAATAATCAGTAAAACAAAAGATGAATATCACTTGCCTGGATTAATCACCCCCGCTGGAATAGAAATCAAGAAAATCAAGGAAAATCCAAATGTAATAGATGACAACATATCTAAGCGAAAACATAGCCATTCCATTGCAGCTGCGGCATGGAACTTAGGCCGACCAAAACTATCGTTTAATTTCATGTTTGTATCCCTGAATCTTGATTCCTGGTCGAAGCTTCTAATAGTCGTTGACCCTGAGATTGTTTCAGCAAAATGTTGTATCACTGGAGCTTTGCATACTCCAACCAATCGTGCTAGTTCTCTTGCTGCAGGAATGTAGTATTGCTGCATCAATATAAATTCGTGAGTATTTTTTTTAACATGATTCTTGTATATTCCTGGCTGTAACAGGAGTAAAATTTTGCGTCAAAAAGGAAACCAAGTTCGAGCATGTATAGGCATGAAGAAAGAGCATCAATAGAGCATGAACAATGAAGAATTAAAACTGAAGGATTTTGTTCAGTTGAATTCATGTGATAAGTTGATGTATTAGTACAACGTATAAGATAGGAGCATTTGAACAAAGTGAGAAGAATTACCTGATACCAGATACAAATTGCAACCACGGGGATAAAAATGATGAAAACCTGCCATGCAACCTGTGACATCACTGCAATAATTCCCAAAAGCTGGATCATTGAGTTCGCAAGGCCCCCAAGTTGATTCGGCATGTTCATGTCCACTACATTTTGGTCAGTAGAAGCCTGCAAGAAATATGTAGCAACATTTATTCAACTATATTTTGCTTTGAACCACCTAACCAGGCATGATATTAAAAATATATTTCGCTTACTCTGTTTAGGATTCGTCCACTTGGGGTCGAATCAAAGAAAGACATTGGAGCACGGAAAATGCAATGGTGCATTTTACTAAAGAGTATAGTTGCTGTCTTGTACCCAGCTGTTGCAAGAAACATGGATCTGAAGAGAATACATAAAGAACTTCCAATAGCCAAAACAACGTACACAACTATCAGTGTAGAGCTTGCAACAGCAGGTTTTGCATCCTCAGACACAGGAGTTGCCCAAGCCATCCAGTAATTGCTTCCAATTTGAAGGATCTGAAACAAAATTTGTCCAAGCAATACAAAAGGCACAAGAGCTCCTCCGTACGCTGTGGTGATATACTTCCAGTAGACTGAAAACCCAACTCTACCCTTTTCTCTCTCTTCTTCTTGAACAATCTGCCCTTTTGGCTCACCTAAATCATTTGTTTTACTATTTTGAACATCATTGCTTTCTTCTTTTTGGACAAACCTATTAGTACTAGCAGAATTTCCTCCTTTGCTCACACTTATTTTTTCAGCAGGCCCTTCCTCTACAGAATTAAGCGCGGACAAAGCTTCCTCATGCGCTCCCACAAGTTCCTCAAAATCAGTTCCGGAATTAAGAATATCATTGAACTTTCCAGCTTGAGTAATCCTTCCGTCCTTCATGACCTGATGACAAGGAGTAAATTTGAGTGGACATATACAAAGTAGATAATGTCACGTATTGTAAATTGGAATTTCATAAAAAAAAAACTGTGTGGATATTTTACCAATATAAGATCAGCAGCCGGCAAGAACTCCACTTGATGAGTGACATAAATTACTGTTTTCGAACTCAACAGGCCTAGCAAACATTCCTGTAGTGCAATTGTCAATTAACTAAATTAGTAGTGATGTGTAAAAAAAAAAAAAAGAATATTATTGATGCATATGTCAATAGTTCGATGATGCAAATAACTTTGAAGATTCAGTTTATTGGATTGGAATCACACTAGCATAGAGAAATGAAATACCTTAAAAAGGTGGGATCCTGTATGAGCATCAACGGCACTAAAAGGATCATCAAACAGATAAATATCAGCATCTTGGTATACAGCACGTGCAATTTGTATTCTTTGCTTCTGCCCTCCACTTAAATTGATTCCCCTCTCCCCTATAACCGTCTGATCACCAAATGATAGAACTTCGAGGTCTTTCTTTAACGAACATGCTTCTAGAACCCTGTCATAACTTCCTCTGTCCATCTGTTTACCAAACAATATGTTTTCTTCTATCTTTCCACTCTGTATCCATGGTGACTGAGAAACATAGGCCTTGGTCCCACACAACTTAAGAGTCCCAGATATCTTCGGAACTTCTCCTAGAATGCAAGAAAGTAAGCTCGACTTGCCCGAGCCAACAGTACCACAAACAGCAACTCTCATACCACGACTCACTTTGAAATTTATATCCTTCAATGTTGGATTAGGGGAAGATAAATCCCAAGAGAAATTCCCATCGACTATCTCAACTGCTGTATCAGAACTACCTCTTGGGATGTTCTCTATAACATCTGCCTGCAAGTCATCAAGACAAAGGAATGATGCAATTCTATCAAGAGATACCTTAGTTTGTGCTATCATCGAAATTGTGTCTGGAAGACTGTAAATAGGCTCTTGAAGAATTCTGAACGTTGCAAGTGCAGATAAGATCTTCCCAGATTCGAGTGGGATTCCCAAAAGCATGCAAGCAACAAAAGTGACCACAGACACAAATGTGGGGGCACCCCAGAAGACAAATGAGGTCATGGCCCAAGTGTAAACAAACTTTCGCAACCATCCTGCCTCTGACTTCCGGAGGTCATTAATTTTAGACAAAAACTTCATCTCCCATGCTTGAAGCTTAAGAATTCTCATGTTCCTCAAGATCTCAGATGTTGCCTTCATTCTTTTATCTTTTGACTTCATTAACTTGTCTTGAAACTTCTCCTGCAAGGACCCCAAAGGAACATTTGCCAACATAACAATTATCGTTGCAATCAATGTTGCGATAGCCGCAAGACCAAGATTTATGTACAAAATCACTAGGGCCAAGCCAACTTGTACAAGGATCATCCATGGTTCGTGCATATACCAAGTGAAGTCACTGATCCTCTCAGCATCGACAGTCATAAAATTGATAATCTCACCGCTTGTGTGTCCCTGCTTGGACTGGCATGACAAGGTCAAACCCTTGTTATAGATGGCTGTAACAAGTGCTGCACGGATTCTTACTCCTACCTGTTGCGTCTTAAAGAACCAGTGCCTTTGAGTGAGGCACTCCACGAGCTTTGCAAACAAAAATGCAGAAACCAAAACATAGCCTTCATTTTTGAACTGCCGTCGCCCATAGAGGTATTGAACAAGTGTGTCGATCAGATATGGACCGACATAAGACGCCATTGTGTAAAAAATCCCAAATGAAGCGGTTAAGAGAATCTCTTTCCAAGCTGAGACGATTAACGCCTTCACCAGATGAAGTGTGGTAACTCTGCTGCTCCCACCACACCCCACATCAAGTTTACTTTTAAAACGAGGATAGGACCCAAATACACTGTCAACCTTATCTAGTTCAGGAACATCCTCAAGGTCTAACGCCTTCTTATTGCCAGCCGCAATTAGAGGACCCATCCAAGTAAAAGTAAGAATGCTGAAAATTCCAGCGCTCGAATAAGGGTTAACATTTGCTCCCCCTCTCGACTTATTTGACTCTCCATCATTACCTACACTGGTACTACGATTACCGTTCAAAAGGGGTTCCTCAAGAACAGAATCTCTGCCCTCTTTCTTCTCGAAAAACCCCACGTACATGAAAAACAAACCCAAAACAACACAGACAACATCGAAAACCAAAGATTTAACAGGCAACGAAACACGGTCCTTGTGAAGAACAATGTCAGTGACAAGGGAATAACAAGAAATAGAGAAATAGAAACCCCACCAAACTCTCAAAAAAATTGGGAACTTAATGGATTCAGCAGAATTGGAGAATTGGGTATGCAAATAAACACAAACTGCACCCCAAGAGAGTGTTCTAACAGCTAAATCCAAAAGGATCACTACTTTTTCATCAGACCAACCATTTTTGTACCAAGAAAAGTAGTTCAATAAACAAAAAACTAGACTAATCCCAGAAACACAGAAAGTACAAATTAAAGCCTGCTTATAGTACGAATTTCGGCTATTCGAAAATCTCTGTTTCGGAGCCTCTCCTCCTCCTCCATCACCCCCTTTGAATTTCCTCCACAACCAAGAGAAGAACAACACAAATACCAACACTATGTGTAATGAGCCAGAAAACCCATGTATAAAAACCGGTTTGAGCAGAAAATCGATACCTGGATGCATCAGTGATGAGTAGTGTGAGAAGAAGGTTGAGAGAGTACCGTGGTTTGATGAACCAAAAAACTCCATGATTTCTGGAGCTTTTTCCTCGGCGGTTATGAAATTCTGGGAAAAGGGGTTTGAGTTTTGTTATTGGAGGAAGATTTTTGTGTGTTGTTATATGGGGGTGGGTGGGTGGATGGAAGGGGAGTGTGTCACTGGTAGGAGTGGAAGTACGAGACTGCTGAGAGCGAAAGAGGGAATGAAATGTCAGTGGAATTTTCTTGGAAAGGAGGCTAACGTAGTGCCCAAGACTCACATGACGGAGATCGCTAGACATAGACGGTAAGTGACGCAAACAAGTGTAGGTTCGAGGAAAAAAAACAACAATCTGAGGTTGGAAATTGATGTTAAACCATAATAAATCCATCTATTTTGTCTATATAAATCATTGGTTCAGAAAAAAAAAAAATCACTTAATTTCGAACACATGTTTTGACTAAAGTATTGGTTCAAGACTTAAGCATGTCAAGTGGGACACCCTGATTCCAATTTCCATGTCGCATGTGGATTTTGATGCTTTTTTGAATTCCGATGCTTTTGAAGTGGTGCGTTCTTCATTTTCCAACTGTATCCTCTCCGGATCATTTTGATGAGAATCTTGAAAATTCGTGAATCGTGTTCATTCATTATACATCATGTGATTAGTTTTTATCTAGTACTATTTGTGTTTAATTTTAAATAAAAATATTTAAAATAATTTCTCAATATTCCAATCAAATTAATGTTTATTTTCAGTCATATTATTTATCAATGAAATGTTTTAAATTTGATTTCTCTATAAAATAGTTTAATACCCAATGACGAAGTCAGGATTTATCGGAAAGAGGAGCGAACTTAAAGAGTGCAAATTTAAAAAAAAATCATACATTGAGACAAATGGATCATTTAGTCTTAATCGCATGATGATAAGTAAAAAGACAAGCAAAGAAAGGTTTAGTTTGACCTTCTCTCTTTCTTCGAAAGAGAACCACAAGATTAATATCTTGGTTGACAAGCCATGCCAACCATCAGTCCAAAACCATCAGTCTTTGAAGTTAGAATTATTTATTTATTTATTTATTTTTAATATATAATATAATGCCACTCGTCCCTTCTCTTTCTTTCGCATCACGGAAATAAATAGTCACTTTTCATTCAACGGTTTTTTTAGAAAAAGAGGAGATCATCTGGACGAATAAAAAAAACAGAAAGGAGGGTATTACTTTCTTTTGGAGAGATGCTCTTTTCTATTGAAAACACAATTTTAATTGCGTGATTCGTTTATTATGTGTTTAAAATGTTTTATTTATCATCAAGAAAAAGTTTAATCATCAATTCGAATAGTATTTTTTTACATACTGAGCAAGGATATTGAATAAAAATTTAAGAAAATGTGAATCACTCATCTAATAAACATTTTGCTTGCTAATAAAATTTTCAGTTGCACACTAATAGTTAACTTAAATAGATGACAGGTCAGGTACTATGCCTACTTAATTAATAGAGTCAACAAATATACAAGCAAGTGGTCCTTTACTACAATTGTAGAAATGTATTGAGCTTTTACATGATGACGTGGGTTCAAACTCTGTCGGTGGTTAATCTAACATCTAATTTAATAAAATCTACTGTTTGAGCAAAAAAACAAATATACAAAGCTTGGGAAGATGACAAATACCTCAAATAGCTAGTTTGGATTTGCTCGTGCTACTACCCTACACATATCTGGACCATATTAACTTAACGTATTATGCAGTAATAGTATTGTTGGATGCTGCGTACAAGTCAGAACTTACAATTATTTTGGCTATAGCCTATTAATGATTACATTTTCGTCTATCTTGGTGTGGTATGGTGAACAGAATGTGGTTTAATGATTAAACTTGTGTTTGGGCATGAACTAATGGGTTTAGGCGGAAGGTGGATAATTCGTATAGGGTTTAATCCTTGGCCTAGTGACATCCCTTCATGCCAAGTGGCATTCAGATATCTAGCCCACGATGGATTCGGCCGAGTTCTAACAAGAGAAGGACTCTTAAGGGTCAAGTTGAAGGGTGATTCGGTTGAGTCCTAATGTAAGTAAAATTGTTAAGGATTTAGTGTTTAGGGGCAATAAGAATCAACTGGTGACCAAGGAGCATCTTTAGTTTGGAGTAATAGTACTACTTCGAGTTTGACTTGTTATCTATCCAAGTCTCTATCAGTAAGGAGCGTTGATTTTTCTTATTGAAAGAAGTCAATTCATTAGCCCTCTCGAACAGGTTACATAGTGTTCGGCACATTGAAAGTTGAGGCTGTCTATGATTGGTTATTCCCATCTGCATTTCAAAATTCGGCATTATAACAGTCGAACAACATTTACAATCAAAACACTTATTTCTTTCAAGTACTTGTGTCCTTACCATTTGATACCAATTCGGCCCACCTATGTTTTCACAAATATAGTTGAGGCATCTGAACCTGGTGCTGAAGATCCTGAACTTCACGGTGACTAACAACTTGTCTTCATACTCTAGAACCCAGAGACTGAGAAGTGTTCCTTCCTCGGTCGTGGTCACTCGGATACTGAAGTTAGAAGCATGTTCAACACCACCACCACATTCATTCAAATCGCCAACTGAGCTCGATTGGAGTTGGCATGCCCGCATTCACCAGAAGGATGTAATTAGCTTATTAGTTGCTCAGCCTGCGTGACACGTAGGCATGGTAGTTGTTAGGGTCAACAACTTTTATGGTAGAAAACCTTTGGCTCCAAATTGGGATCTTATTAAAGACATCATGATAAACTTAGATCAATTTGGCGAGATTTAAAAAAGAAAATGCTAGGGATACCATCTATTAAACTATATTTTGAAAACTATACGACATGATTGTTGATGATTGAATCACTACTTAACTATTGATTAACATGCTTATTTCTCATCGGTGACACACCGCATGATTTACAAATGTGGTCCGAAAATTTGATCTACCCAGCATTGCTCAAAACTATAACCATGTTGCTCATGAGCATGAGCTGGCTAAATATGATTGGTAACCAAATGTTTTTGTTCATATTTGCTAATATGTTTCTAAAAACAATATAAACTTGCTAACTATAATTAACTTAGACCAAAACAAAAGTACTAATATACCTTTCATAACTCATAAATCCTAACTTTACCACATTTCTCTGCAGTGCACACGCTATATATACCTCCATTTTTTTTCCTCTCATCATCTGAGGTATCATAATCATTCACCAACTCATTCATTGTCTCTAAAGTGCACACGCTATATACACCTCCATTGTTTTTACTCTCATCATCTGAGGTATCATAAACATTCACCATCTCATTCATGGTACAGGATTATTTAAGTTATGTTGATTGTTTCTGTACATAGGCTTTCTGGAGGTAAAGCAATCTAGCTAACAAGTCATAGGCTTTCTCGAGATCAAGCTTACATGAACCTACCATGGCCTTTGCTTTTTAGTTTGATTTCACCATGATAAAGTATAGCACTATCGTAACCACAACCAATTGCCACCATCTTATGTTTAAATCAAATTAAACGGACTTTAATGGTAACCTGATAACTACCCACAAGGGCCTTTGCTTTTTTTTTTTTTTTTTTTTTTTTTTGCTTGAAAGAGTTCGTGAGCAATTCGAATGATTGGTCTGTAGACTGTAGTTTACTATTTCAAAATTTTCATCCCCGAGGTACACCAACGAGCTTCTACCTAGAGGCCGCTCCCCAAAACTAGGGTTAGGGACCACTGTATTGCTACTGAACAAGAAGATTGTCATCTTATAAAAATTTGTTTACATATCCTTTTTGTCTGGAAGCCTATACATACATAAATTGTATGATGACAATCTTCTTGTGGTGGTAGGAGTCTCGTGACTAAGATACTCATTGAGTAGTGAACCCCAAGTGCGTGCTAGACCTTGGAAAAATGATCAGAGTCTGAGAGAGCAGAGAATAAATTCTATGCATACGCATCACAGGAAAAGAGACGATAAGCTGCCTACAAATTTTTCTGCATGATAGGGCTCCATCCATGGAGTGCCAAATGACTCACCATTGGGTCATTGAAAAGGCTGCATGTCGTCAAGAAATTACGAATAGGATAGCAACAAAAGTTTACCTAAAAATAAGAAAACTCGAATTTGGACAAAGGCAAATTTGGATCACATTATTACTAGATCATTGTGAGGTTTATGACATTCCCTCATCCTTTAGTGTGGATAATATCGTTTGTTTAAAAAAAAAAAAAAATAAATAAAGTTACCTCTTTGTCACTTTCTCATGATAGTAATGCTGGAGTGAGATTGACTTTTAGGTTTTACCCCAAAAAAAATGGGCAACTACTAATCTACGCTAGTATGAAGACGAAGGTATATATTTGATTTTATATAGTGCTATATGGAATTTGGAAAGATCAAGATTTTTAAGTAGATATCTTTTTGTTCAAAAGTACGAAATTCAAGATGTAGTGGTTCAAATGCCTGAAGTATTCTATATGTAGGAGCCTGAAGCATTAAATCTCCCATATTTTTACTTATTTATTTTATTTTTGTCTTTTAAAGATATGTATATTACAATTTTATACCATTTTATTAATTTTAGTTTGGTTAATTTCACTAACATTCCTTAAGGTTTATCGTGTTTTATATAATCCCTCACAGGTTTGAGAATTACACTTTGAAATTCCAATCTACTTTTGGTGTATGCAATATTTTGAGGGCCAAGGGAACTAGGGACAACAATACATACATTCTTCTTTTCATTTTAATATTCACTGCAATTCTTAAATTTGATTTATTTGTTTATGTATGAAGCATTCGTTTGGGCATGTTTTTAAAATAACTGAAAGTGATTTAAACAAAATGTTTTTGGGTTCTAAAAACATTTAAAGTGCTTTATGGAAGAAACACTAATTATGTGCACTTCTTGTAGGAAGCACTACATTATGTGTGCTTTTTGGAGGAAACACTTTAAGTGTTTTTCTAGGATTCACTTGCATTTTTAATAAGGATTGGTTCGAAAAATATATTCATCCATTTTAAATGTCCTTCCAAATGATCCCTTCATCTTTTTGGAATGATGTGAAGGTAATTTAAAACTTTAAGTTAATGTAATTTCTGAAAGTTGAAGAGCTTTGTGAAACACGATAAACTTCAAGGGTCATTAACCCATTTTTGTTTTCAAATTGTAATGAGAGTAGGGGTATAATTAGAATATACACTTACAATAATGGTTAACAAGCTGGGTTTTTTTTTTAGTACTATATATTAGATGAAGCCATCACACTATGTGTATATAAATATAAAAGATTTAAAAAGAAAAAATATATGAAAAAGAGAAGTTGGAGTGGGGTATTTTTTATTTTATTTAAATTAGAGAGAGCTTTGATAACATGTGGGCAAGGAAAAGAAAAAAATACTAATTTTTTTTGTGCGAAATTACTTTAATGCTCATGATTTTTGTTTTGATATTTTATTTCAGTTATACCTGGAAGGGTATAATAGTATTTTTAAAAACTTTGGTTGACAAAGAAATTCTATTAATGAGTAGTATAGATATAGATAGATTAGAGTTATATGTAATGATTGTACAATAAGAAAGTTAATAATAACATATATTTGTCCATTCTTTTATTGTATATTTCGCTGCGTTAGTTGGGCAAGATTTTGTGCACGAACTTGACGGTGCGTGTTAGCATGCTCCCATAAGTTATGATGTTCTCTAACGCTGGACTCAATGGCTCCGTATCAGATTAAGTTGTCTAAACGGACTAACGGTGCCACCACACCTTGTTGGGCTCTAGAATGGTTGGCAAGGCCGGCATACCTCATCAAGATTGACCATACTTGTTCTGCAAGACAAGGAGTCTGATTTGACTGTGGATTACTTTGGTTTCCTATATTCTTGGAGATTCCTACAATCTCCAGATTGTCGTGCACCACAAGTAATCACAATCCTAAAAGAAAGCAATATCTTATGCTATATATACTTTGGGATTCTCTCTATTTAATACATATTCTCTCTCTCTATAATCGCAGTCCTTGTGCTAAAAAATAATGGCAAGTGGAAAATCTGTGTAGACTTCATGGACTTAAACAAGGAATACCTCAAGGAGGCGTTTGTTTGCCCTCACTAAGTTGGACTGGACTGGACTGGACTAGCTATTAGTCTAATACTGTATTTGTTCCATGCTGGGACTAACATTAATGAGACTAAAGGGGACTAGCATGGACAAAACCCTTCACTAAGAGGTCTTAGCGAGAACCCCCAATAACCATGGGACTAGCTAAGACTATCCTCTCTTTCTCGTCCTCGTCATGCTCAACGACCACTCTCGACAGACTCGTCGTCATCCACGGTCACCTAGATCAATCATTAACTTTCCGACTCTCTTTCAGATCCATTTCACAACCAACTTTCATACAAAATATACCAAAGTGAAGCTGGGAGTGACAAGATTACGATTTTACCTGAATCGAGGCCAAAATGTGGTCGAATGTGGCTGGAAAATGGCCTGGAAGTCTCGGCCTGTTTGGGCTTCTTCAAATCCATGACAGATTCGAGCATTCAAAGCTAAGATCTCGGTCCAGGGATGGTGATGAATTTTTTGGCAGTGCTAACTTCATCCAATTTAACGAGGGTTGGCCGGAAAACACATCGGGAAACCTGCAACTCGTCGGGAAAATTGGAGCCGTGAGGTCCCATTCGAACAACGCATAGCTAGAGAGGGAGGGAGGACAGAGAAATAGAGACTGGAATCAATAAGGAGTTTGACAAGGAATGAGAAAGAGACATGAATTGAGAGGTCTAAGAGGAAAAAAAGAGGGAGAGGGTGGGACGATAAGAGAAGAGGAAAAGAGTGGGACGAAAATGGTAGGAAAAAATGAAGAAAAAGATAAGATCATAATAAAATATTAATAATTTATATATTAAATAATATAATATTATAATTTGTTATTATCCAGCTTCTTAGTCCAATACTGCACCAAACACTTCACTAAGTTAGTCCAGTTTAGTCTAGTCTAAGCCAGTCCAGCTTAGTCCTTGAAACTAATCCAGTCCGAGATAGTTCGGCGCAACAAACGCCCCCTTGTAGACTTGTTTATCGATTCCACAGTGAGGCACGAGTTGCTGAGCTTCATGAAAGCATATATAGGATATAACTAAATCATGAAAAAAAAATCATTGGTCATTGATATAGGTATGTATCACGCCCTGAACTCGGGCTTGGTGAAAAACATTATCCCCGTGCCAGGCGTGTGAGTAAAAGTAAAATAAAAAGAAAAAACTAAACTTCTCTTATTCAAATAATCTGAAAACCCTTACAAGGTGTACAAAAATAAAATAAAACTCTTAAATCCCTCGTCTAACAGAATTTTAGCTTGTCTATCACCTGCCTTGCAAAAAATTATATCATTTCATCTTTCACATGTATCACATTATATGTTCAATGAATAGTACTTTACAAGTATACCCAAGGGAAGCATTCATCCAATTAGCAACAAATCACATTAATCAACTAATAACATGAATAATAATACAGCATTCCACAAAATTTAATATGATCAATCTCCGTAAAGGTTTGTTGTATTTCCCCTAACTGGATTCCAAAGCAAGCAATCACGTATCAATCACATTAACCATTCTGTAATGCCCCGGACTCGGAGTTGGTGGAAAAAAAATAACTTCGCGCCCGGTGTGCGAACTAAAAAATAAAAAATAAAGTAAAAGGAAATTGAAACGGGATGAAAATAAATTAAATTCCTTTTGTAATAACTTTGATGAATTTTAAGGTAATATACATGTTGGGCTAATGAGTAAGTGCCACATGGTATCCAATGAGTGGCTAGCTTGCCACGTGTTAGATCCCACATTGCCCAGGGGAGTGATCCTTATATGTATATTCCCATCCTTACCTAACACGAGGCCTTTTGGGAGCTCATTGGCTTCGGGTTCCATCGGAACTTCAAAGTTAAGCGAGTAGCACGCGAGAGCACTCACATGATGGGTGACCCATTGGAAAGTTCTCGTGTAAGTTCCAAGAAACAAAACTGTGACAGCGTAGTCGAGACCCAAAGCGGACAATATCGTGCTACGGTGGTGAAGCGGGCCCGAGATGTGGTGGACCCCGGGCCGAGATGTGACACCACGTGACAGTAGTTGGAGTTAGACAGCAAGGGGGCATGAGTATGCGTCTCTATCGTGTTATACCTTTTAGACTTAAGAATGTACGGGCAACCTATCAAAGGTTGATGAATCGAAACTTCAAGGAGAAGATTGGAAAGACGAAAAAAGTATACATCGACAACTAAAAGAAAGGTGAATAAGAAGCACCAAATTCATTTGCAAGAATCTTTTGACCTGCTCCAGAAATGCAACATTAAGCTTAATCTGAAAAAGTGCACCTTAAGAGTAGCATCAAAAAATTTCTTAGGTTACTTGGTCACCAAACGCAGAATCAAGGCTATTATGGAGTTGAAGTCCTCTTAGACAGTGAAGGAGACTTAAAGTTTAATTGGAAAGCAGCTGTTCTAAGTTGATTTCTTTCAATGTAACGGACAAGTGCAAGTCATTCTTCAACGCCATCAAGAAGTATAAAGGTCTACTATGGACCAACGAATGTGCATAGGCCTTCATGAAATTGAAGGAGTGACTGTCTAATCCACCACTGTTGTTCGAGCCAATTGTTATGCCAAAAATTGGTATGTTTTAAATTTATACTTGCAAGTGTACGAATCTATTGGAATATAGAGGAGTGTAAGTACAAGGTCGAATTCATAGAGATTTTATGAAAATGATGAAACGCTAATCAAACCCAAATTAATTTAATGCTAACCTAGTTGGAGAAAAGTTGTTTTCTTGAGCAAGCTAATCATATGAATATGAAACTAGTGAAGAAAATAAATGAGAGAATTAACCAAGGTATCAGATTCCACTCCTATTAATCCATAAATTCCTAATTATTTATCTAACAATTCCCAACTCACTAAGTAGCATTAAACATAGTTAAATTCTTCTTCGCTTAAAGGTATGAATTCGAAGCATCACATGTAAACTAATCATTGAATTGCATAAGACCAAAGTAAGCCAACCATCGTATGTGAAGAATAATGTTTGAATGACTCATGATCAAAGTAATTCATAGTTAAGAATTACAAAATCAAGCATGGTTGAATGAAGTTTGGCTTCAAAACTATCAAGAATGCATGACATTAAAGATGAAAAGAACAAAAACTTCCTTTAACCATTTGAAGCAAGAATCATAGGCATTAGGATCATTAAGGGAATTGAACAGATAAAAAAAAGATGGTTGTTTCCTCCTTAACCTTAGTTAAGGAGTTTAGCCACTCATAGTAACAAAATACATAAACTAAAGTGTTTGAAAGACACGGAAAGAGAGATAAAACTAGGGACAAATTGAAACTATATAATGACTTTCCTCCCATTTTATGCAGCTCCTTTCTATTATAACAGAGCTGGAAGTCCAAGTCTTGCAATTATTTGGCAGCTACAACTTGCTTGTAGTGGGTGAATTTTTTTCTCATTTTCTTTTACTTCCATCACTTCTTATCTTCATGAATTCCTCCTTTTACCATTTGGTCAACAATCAATACATGATTATTACTCCACTTGTGGCTCTCAACTCTTCTTTCATTCACAGAGGCTAGAAATCCAACTTATGCATGTATTGGGCAGCTGCTACAATTTCCTCAAAACATGCTTCAGTGATTTAAGCACACAGAATGCTACAGTGAATTGATTATCCCCAAATTTGGATATGTTACATTAGACACATTTGGAGAAACTTTCATGACAAAGTCGTCTTCATTTGAGCAGTTTAAGTTGACGTTTTGAGCTCTACAATCTGATTGAAGATCATGAGCTGCGAAATCTGGACATTTGTCGGTGTGGGATGCACTAGGAATGTTACAAAGCTTAGACTGATGCTAATTTTGGATATGTTGGAGTAGAAAATTTGATCAAGTGTTGAAAAGAAGACTTACAACATAGCGATTTTGGTAGTAGTTCCGAGTCAACCATCCTCGAAACAGCACAACTTAATTTCATCGGAGTAATAGCCACACAAATTATAGCTTGAGCATGCTCCTGGTTGTTAAGTCCACTAGTGTTGGCAGAAAATGCTTGTTCTTTTCATGTGGACTAACAGCAGTGGAGGAGGCGCAGAAGAAAGCCCCTTCAAAATACTCGCCGGAGTAGATGAAGAAATGGCTGGAGTAGAATGCGGTCTAGAAATTGTTACCTTTGTGGAAGTCAAAATGAGGATCAAATTTACATCTACACCGGAGTTAGCATTTTGTTGTTGTTGTTGTTGCTCTTGTTGTTCCTATTGTTGTTGTTGTTGTTGTTGTTGTTGTTATTGTTGTTATTGTTGTTGTTGTTGGTATTGACATTGTTGCTTCTCCACCACTTATTCTCTTCTCACCTCTGCTCTCCCAACAGAGTTATCTGGGATCTCAATTAAACCTTCGTCGTCACTTACCGATGTCTCTCTCTTATTTTCTCTCAACTCTTTCTTCTCGACTTGGGTGTTTGACGTAATTGCCTCTACGGCCTTAACCTCAATCAGAGTAGTCTCTCCAGCACTAGAGGCATTGTCAACTTTACTCTGAGAAGTTTTCTATCCCCCCTTCATTGGTAGACTTCCTCTTGAGCGGAACTATCTCCAAACTTCCTTAGAGCGGCTTCGTTGGACTTTTTGCCCTTCTGTTTCTTCTTGGACTCATTGTGCTCTTCAACAATATACTCTTCTTTCTTCGCGTCCACATCATCAATCCGGAGTTGCTTTGGAATAGGAATCTCAAAGCAATGTCTAACGGTAGCGTCTCTTCTATTGGCGCCATTTCACCCCGAAACAATAAGCCATCTTTAATCATAGTGCTCGACTACAATTATCTTGAAGGTCTGTTAATGAGATGAGGGTGGCAAGGTCTGACGTACTTGATGTCATTGTTGAACTTCAAATCTACAAATAAAGTTGTTGGATATTTATCAATAATCAATGACATTCATATATATATATATATATAAATAAATTCGAATATGCTAACAAACAATAAATTACAACTAAATATATTAATAGAGCATGAAGAAACGAAAATAATATTAAGCAGATAAAAACCGTGATTGAGGCTTGCAACAGAATTCCACCCCTACTCAGTGCTTGTAGTTTGATGGACGTCTACTTCACTAGGATTCAACGATCAAACCAGGATTCTAGCATTGAAACCTTGGCTTCTGGCGAATATCTTTGTGGTTATCTCAACAAGAAGGTTTTGGGATTTTACAAGGAGAATTCATTTTTTGTATGTTCTAAATGCCATGCAGATGGATGTATATATATATGCACATATAATTGTTCACTATAGGTATGAATATGGGATACAACTTTTGGAAGGCATCTGCTCACAGGTGTGCTTTGCTCTTTGGCATTCTTTCATCGTCTTAGACTCCATTCGAAAGGAAGATTGTATTGATTTAAAAAAAAAAAAATAATTAAATCCGGATTTATTTACAAAAGGGTTTATATCATAAATGGTCCTTAAAATTGACCATACCATCAAAATGGTTCCTGAAATTGAAAATCGATCAATGTAGTCCCTCAAAATAGGTGTTGCAAATCAATGTGGTAATTTCGTCACAGTTTTTTTTTTAATATAAGTTAGAGTGATTGTTCTTCTAATATAAGTTTTCAACCTTGTACGTCTCGGCCAATAGAGCAATGATTGTAGTTAGTCACGAAAGACATGTTTACGATATATGTTCGCCTTTACGCATCTTTCGACTACTTCACTCTAGGACCTTGTTGTTTGTGATGCGCATTTCACTTCTAAGTTTTGTGAAGTTTCGTGAAGGCTTTGAGTATTACGTTGTTTGTCTTGTATCGCATTTTTATTTGCAGGTTGTTGGATAGTCTTGAACGAAATATCTAGATCTTGAAAGACGTGTTGCGTTCATTTGTTTTGTGGTTTTTGAACAATTAGATTTTTCACCGATCTCCTTTGGAGTAGTTACGACGATAGTTTTATTTTCATTTTAAGTATAGCACTATTTGATACTTGGTATGATAGATTCTATTAGCAGCACTGGTTGGACTGTGGAGTTCTACGAATTGGTTTTCAGATGTTTGATTTTATGATTTGAGAAACTGTGTACTTGTGTTGTTGTTGACTTGGGATTGGACAAATTGCTATGTTTACACCCTTAGGAAGTGGACAAGTGTTTATCAAGACAACAATGTGTTGTTGATATCACGGGCGGCTGACTGTAATATTGATGACATATTCGTTGGGTTCGTTAAGCACGTGGACAAGTAGACCCGTCTACGATAGTTGTTACTTTCTAATTATTGTTGGGGCTCAACCCAAAGACACATCTATTCTCGGAGTACGTGAAGATTTGAATGCTTGGGCGAGACCCACTTCCATTTTCGATTTTGATTTTCAGTACGAGTATTTTGTTTTACCTTATATTAGTTAGGGAATTGTTATTAGCACTCCAAAAATCTCATTCTACACTCCTCACAAGTGTATTTTGCTTTCTAATTATAGAAAGTTTGGACTGCCAAATGAGATTTTTGGAGTGCTAATAACAATTCCCATTAGTTTTATATTCTGTCTTTTTGACGTTACAAACGTTTGATTGAGTCTTTTCCGCTTTTAGTTTTAAGTTCAGTACTAGTTATCGACCTCTATGTTAGTACTTATCTATTTTGAGGCTATCTTAGTACGTACATAATTTTGACCATACGTTACTATACAATTTTCGACTTTATATCCTTATAAAGTATGTTTTTATTATTATATTGATGGGGGAAGAAAGTAAGAGCTTGGAGGCATGAAAGAGGATCTGGCAAACCACTCATGACGGTGTTGCATATTCTCTTTGATGCAACTACTCTGACTTGATTTCTTCTTTATACATATTTTCTTTCCTATCTTCGAGTATTTATGTATAGTACATTATTTCAAATTTCAGTACGAAATTTTCTTAACTGGGGTAGATTGTAAGGACCCATCTCGGATTTTATGAAATGGAAGGGCAATTTTGTAATTTCACTTTGGTTGGGAGATATTTTGTTTTGGCTACGGCCGGGCGTTTGGTTGGTGCCTACGGGTGGAAGATACTTATATTGGCTTCGGCCGTGACATGTAGTGCCTACAAGCGGAAGATACTTATATTGGTTTTAGCCAGGAGATGTAGTGCCTAAGGGCGAATGATACTGCCTACGGGCGCGTGATGTAGAACCTTCAGATGAATGAAGAAGTTTTCTATATGCCTTCGGGCGGATGAAATATTATATATATGTATATGCCTTATATATACACCTCTAGTAAACACGCTATATATGATATATGTTTTATGAAAGGTTTTATGGCATACTAGGGTTTTCGGAAAACATATTACATATTATACTATTGAGTTTTCATAAACTTTGGGGGTTAGTATGTTGAGAAATAATTATGTTAGTATTATTTATATATCAACTTGGTCGACTCATGTTTTGTTTTGCGCCCCCTCAGGACTTAGATTCGAGGCATACAATCCCAGCGTCAAGGTACTCCCGCATCGGCATTTTCGAGTCCTCTCGGTGTAGGACCTGCCCTTTTGTTCATTCAATTTTATATTATTCCTTTTTAGTGTTTAAGATTAGTTGTATGCTCTGAATACGTTCCATAATTGCACAAGCATTGTATTTAAATTTATAAGTTTTGTGTATATTTATTATTTCTCATGCATCCTAATATGTTCCATAATTCCATAATTAAACCACTTTATTGCTAACTCATTGTAAGGCTAAGCCCACCTCTATTTGCTTTGTGTATATAATATCATTTGTTTAAAAAAAATATTCAGAAAAAATTCATTTAATTTCAAACACATGTTTTGACTAAAGTACTGGTTCAAGATTTAAGCATGGCAAGTGGGACACCCTGATTCCAATTTCCATGTCGCATGTTGGATTTTGATGCTTTTGAAGTGGTATGTCCTTCTTTTTGGACGAAGTGGTAATACCATTCAACTTTTAAGTCTTCCATTTTATTATGAGTAAATTGCTAATTTTTCTGGTGAACTTTCACTTGACTTTTGAATTTTTTTTAAAAAACTTTTTTATTTGAAAAATCAAGGACTTAAATTAATTTTTTTGGCCATTTTCCCTACCGTTAGTTGTCCATAGATTGCAACCAAATTAACGTTAATTCTTATCACGTGCACATCACTTGACTCTCCTTTGAGTACAAAAAGCGTCACTTTGCTAGACATTCGGACACAAAAGCTATAGAATTAGACAAATTTGCACTGGTCGACATTTTAGAAATATAAAGTTTTCAATTATTTTAAAGAACGAATCAACCCAACTACCCTTATATGTTGTGTACATGCTTCCATTTAACATAAAAAAATAGTTTTCAATTTGGAATATAGAGTTTCCAATTTGGATGGAATAAATGAAAAACTTACACTAGGGGAAAATCATCCAAAAAAATTAGTTTAAGTCCTTAATTTGTTGATTGAAAAATTTAGGGGGAAATCAAAATGTAAGCAAAGTTCAATGGAAAAATCGGTTGTTTATTCTTTTATTATTTTTAGTAATATTATTTATAAGTGAAACGTTTTTAAATTTGATTTCTATAAAAAATAGTTTAATACCTATTGTTATGACATATAGCTAGTGGCGGATCTATAGAGGGACCTGTGAGGTCTTAGGACCCCTCGACGATCCTAAATCGCTGCTAGAAATTTTCTGGGGACCCCTCGAACATGAGGTATGTGCTGCTGCGTAGGTTGCAGGTTGCAACAGAGAAGAAGATAGCGAAGAAGAAGAAAGAAAATAGGGGTTTTTAACAATTGGTCCAAAATGGCAGTGTTTTGGCCAATTGTTTTAAATTAAAAAAAAAAAAAAAGGGTGACAACAAACGCTGTCGTTTGTCCATGACTGATGACTCCATATTGTTTTAATTTTAAAGCCCAACCCCTGAGCGATTGAGCCCCACATCTTTCCCCAAAGTTCTTTTTCCTTGTTGCTTTTGCCCAATTCCCCATTATTTGGTTCCCTCTTTCCCCCCATTTCAAAACCCTAATTTCTAATCCCACCCATGACCCAATCCCATATTATAATTACATAAGTCCAATATCATACCTCCACTTGTTTCAATTATCCACTCCACCACTATTTAGTTCCAAATTTAAGTAAATTTTTTAGAATTTTAATCTAATCTCAATTAAATTATATTAGATATTGGTAGAGATTTTGAGTCTATTATTGATATGATTGTTGATATGTTTTATGTTTGTATTGAGTGACATGGGATATCAATGGTTGAGTGGCAATTTATTTGTTTATATTAAGAAAGATGTTTTTTTTCATGTATTGGTAATGAAGCTATCATCGAACATTTTTAGACTATAAAACCTTGTCGTGGATGCTTGAATTAGGATTTTATAGCTTGTAATGTTGTTTTCCATATGATTTTTGAATGAAATGTTTATATTTAACCTTTCAATGTTATTTTTGTCTATAATTTTTTTGACCTTTATTATTGAGACCTCCTGAGTTAAAAATTCTAGATTCGTCACTGCATATAGCCTAAATACTTCTACTTTTTAAATGTAAAATATCATTACATCGAATCATCAAAACAACAATATTTACCGTTGAATCAATAAAGGAAATTAACCTTCAATTCATGTCCGAGTTGAAGGATATGAATTATTCATGATCGGTTCTCATTCCTTTCAATCCTAACAAATCAAAAGAGAAGAATATTTTTTGTGACTAATACATCTTGTACTTTTAACGAAGACAATATATAATATTAGCAATCAACTCTTTTTTATTCAAACATACATTGAGACAAATGGATCATTTACTATTAATTGCATGAAGATAAGTAAAAAGACAAGCAAAGAAAGGTTTAGTTTGACTTTCTCTCTTTCTTCGAAAGAGCACCACAAGATTAATATCTTGGTTGACAAGCCATGCCAACTATAAGTCCAAAACCATCAGTTTTTGAAGTTAGAATTTTTTTTTTTAATGTATAATATAATACCACTCATCCCTTCTCTTTCTTTCCCATCACGCAAATAAATAGTCACTTTTCATTCAACAGTTTTTTACAAAAAGAGGAGAGCATCTGGACGAATAAAAAAAAGAAAGGAGAGTATTGCTTTCTTTAGGAGAGATAGCTCTTTTTTATTGTGATGCGCTACGAATGTGACACACAAATTAAATCCTATTTGTAACAATTGTAGTAATGATGTAAGTAGGGATCGTTCTAACCGGGAATTAACTAGGGGTGCTAAACACTTGACTCAAATAAATAAAACTAATCTTTAAACACTTAATTCACTTAACGAAAACTCAAAATAAGTCCACAAGACTCCAAATACTTAAAAACACAAAATAAGATAGATTAAGACTAAACAAAATATGGGGAGGATTGAGGTTTTGACGAAATTACACTAAAATGCACAAATTGTAATTAAGGGCAGAATGTAAATATGAATGTGATGAAAATATGGATGAATGCTAGCTAGAAGGTTCTTCTCCACACATGTTACACTTGCATACAAGATGATTTTCGGTTGGTCTTTCGATAGAATTATGAAACTCAACACCCCGGGTTAATTAGGTCCGCTTAAATTAACCGTCAAATTTTCCTTAAGTTAATGAATTGGATGATTGCATGCGACAACCCAAAGCATTCCCCACGAGTTCCCTATATGAATTGCATAATAGAGATACAAGCAAGAATCATTAAGCATCATGAAAACTATAAGTGTTGACGAGGCATTCGTTACTATGATGAGCATGAAACTAGTGCCAAGAATTCATTTAACGCGATTGTTTATAAGCAACTTCCACTACTTGTGAATATAAGTTCATAATTATTAGGTGAAACTCACTTATATTCTAGCGTCATATTCATGCATGAAAATTAAGCGTGCACTCTCAATAAACGTACATAAATAAGTTATCAATCGAATAGTTAAACAAATTGAATCCACAACTCATGAAATTCCAACCAAAGGTAATCAATTCATATTGCAAGCATAAACATGGTTTCGAATCACCCCCTAGCTAATGGGGGGTTTAGTTCCTCATACGTACAAAACAAAGATAAGTAAACTTAAGCATTGAAATCAAGGAAAAGAAAACACCTAAAAATTCCAACAACTCAAACTTGAATTGTATGAACGTTTAGGCCCTTCTCCTCCTCTTTGTTGTGGCACAAGGTCTAAGGATAGGTTTTGGGTTGGTGTTTGTATGTGGAATGGATTGGGGAATGGTTGGGTAGTGTTTTGGAGGGATGGGGACTGGTGAAATGGAAGAGATATAGTGCAGAAATGAAAGGGAAAGCACGGCTAGGGGAGTGTTGATAGGAGCATATTTAGGCGACTTACTTAGCTTGTTTTCGTGCATCTATGTTGGTAAATCATAGTTATTTTAGTCCTTTATGCTTCTTTTGTGTGTTTTTAGGTTCTAAGGGCTTAGGGAGCAAGAAAGTGCATTTTGAGGCTATTTGGGGCACTTTTGGGCATGGATTGGATAGCTTAATCATGGAGCAAAGAGGATGGACGAAATTGAAGCCTTGTATGCTCTTTGGGGACATCAAACAAAGGGCCTAGCCCAATCAAACAAATCCTTTGAGCCATGGAAAACCTCTAGCCCAATCAAACATATTATGCCATGCAAACCAACCTATTTTAGGCCCATTCTATGTACTTAAACCCTAGCCCTTTAAACTAGTCCATTTATCACTTATCACTTCCATTCACTTACTCTCTCACCACATATCATTCATTTATCACCACATATCATTCATTTATCACTTATCATACTCATAATCATCTACACATTTCAAACATATGCATTTCATCTCACATGCACACCCACCTCTTTCCAAACTAATTCACATGCATACCTATTCTTTAAATCAACACATGCATTCACACACATGCACATCATTCACTCACATTTCCACCATTCATTCTTTATTCCACAAACAAGTCACATGCATTTCCACCTTCCTACTTCATCATTTCACCACATTCTCCCTCTTTAACTCATTTCATTATTCATTCACTTTGCATTCATTCAATTCCACCCCACATGCACCCTTTATTCTTCATCATTGCAACCATGGCACATTTACACCAACAAAACAACTCACATGCCATGGCCTACTCATATTCCCATTTCCTTTCCAACATCTCACATGCATTTCCACCTTCCTACTTCATCATTTCACCACATTTTCCCTTTTATTTCCACATGCAATTCTTCATCATTGCAACCACAAACACCTTAAACAAATAGCCATATACATCTCCACTCCTCCTATAAATACCCTTGCATTCATTCATTCAAAAATCATCTCATTCACAACACAACACACCACAAACACTTCCTTAGCCTTGAATTTCTCTCCCTTAGAATCCAAAAACCATTCTTCCATTTCCACCACTCCTCATCCATTTCCATAATTCCCCAATCCATTCAACACACCAACAACATCCCTTAGACCTTGTGCCACAATAAAGAGGAAGAGAAGAGTGCCTAAACGTTCATACAATTCAAGTTTGAGTTGTTGGAATGTTTAGGTGTTTCTTTGATTTCAATGCTTAAATTCAATTCTCTTTGTTTTGTACGTATGAGGAATGGAAGAGAAGAGTGCCTAAACGTTCATACAATTCAAGTTTGAGTTGTTGGAATGTTTAGGTGTTTCTTTGATTTCAAAGTTATGAGGAACTAAACCCCCCCTTTAGCTAGGGGGTGATTCGAAATATATGTTTATGCTTGCAATATGATTTGAGTACTTCTAATTACGTTTCATAAGTTGTGAATTCAATTTGTTTAACTATTTGATTGATAACCTATTTATGTATGTTTATTGAGAGTCGACGCTTAATTTTCATGCATGAATTTGACGCTAGAATATAAGTGAGTTTCACGTAATAGTTATGAACTTATATTCACAAGTAGTGGAGGTTGCTTATAAACAATCGCGTTGAACAAATTCTTGGCATAAGTTTCATGCAATCATAGTAACGAATGCCTCGTCAACACTTATAGTTTTCATATTGCTTAATGATTCTTGCTTGTATCTCTATTATGCAATTCATGTAGGGAACTTGTGAGGAATGCTTTGGATTGTCGTATGCAATCATCCAATTCATTAACTTAAGGAAAACTTGACGGTTAATTTAAGCGGACCTAATTAACCTGGGGCGTTGAGAATTCATGGTTTATTGAAAAGCAATTAGACATCGTTTTGTATGCAAGTATAACATATGTGGAGATGAACCCCTTAGCTAGCTTCCCATCCATTCATTTCCGTCAAATCCATATTTACAATTTGTTTTATTTCCAAGTTTCCATTTTTAGTTTAAAGTCGTCCAAATCCAATCCCCCTTTACTTTATTGTTCAATTTAGTTAGAAATCAATTTAGTTTGTGTTTTTAAAGCATTTTGAGTCTTTTGGTTTGTCTTAGTGTTTTAACGTTTAGTTTCACATTCTTTGAGTCTAGTTTAGTGTTTTATCTTGTTTTTACGTTTTTGAGTCAGTTTCCAAGGTTTTAGCAATCCCTCCTAATCCCCGGTCCAGAACGATCCCTACTTATACTTATACTACAATTGACAAAAAGAGGGTTTAATTTGTGCGCGCATAATTCTCGCATCAAGTGTGATTGTTGTTGTGTGTATCCTCGCAAATGTATATGAATGCATGAGTTTTTATAGGGGGAATGGAAGAATATGTGTCTGATTGTTTAAGAGTGCATGTGGCTCTTATGATTGAGAGTGCATGTGGCTGAAATAATGATGGAAAAACAGCTAGGAAAAGAATGATTAAAGAGGGAATGCATGTGGAAGTGTGGCAGCAATGAAGGAGCAAAGCTGGAATGGATGTGTGATGCACGGCAAAGGATTCTTTGGTGCTGAAAATGCATGTGAAAGCATGTGAATTAAAGCTAGGGTGAATGATGATGAATGCATGTAGATTAAAGAGGGAATATGGAAGAGAATGTGGTGCAATGATGAAGTGGGAAGCTGGAAATGCAAAGGGGGAAAGCTGGAATTGATGTGTGATGCACGGCAAAGGATTCTTTGGTGCTGAAAATGCATGTGAAAGCATGTGAATTAAAGCTAGGGTGAATGATGAAGAATGCATGTGGATTAAATTAAAGCTAGGGTGAATGATGAAGAATGCATGTGGATTAAAGAGGGAATATGGAAGAGAATGTGGTGCAATGATGAAGTAGGAAGCTGGAAATGCAAAGGGGGAAAGCTGGAATTGATGTGTGATGCACGGCAAAGGATTCTTTGGTGCTGAAAATGCATGTGAAAGCATGTGAATTAAAGCTAGGGTGAATGATGAAGAATGCATGTGGATTAAAGAGGGAAAATGTGGTGCAATGATGAAGTGGGAATGGAAGAATGTGGCTGCAATGATGGTGTGGAATGCTGGAAATGAAGAGGATGCACGGCAAGGGATTGTTGTTTGTGTGAAGTGTGTGTGAATGGTGGTTTTGCATGGCTTTGATGGATTGTTTGATTGGGCTAGAGGTTTTGCATGGCTCAAAGGATTGTTTGATTGGGCTAGGCCCTTTGTTTTATGTCCTAAAGTGCATATAAGGCCTTCAATTTTGTCCAACACTTTGGCTCCAAGCATAAGCTATCCATTCTTAGCCCAAAAGTGCTCCAAAAGGCTCCAAAATGCACTTCTTTGCTCCTTTAGCCCTAAGAACCTGAAAACATACGAAAATAACTTAAAAGACTTAAAGAACTAAGAAATAACAACGTAAATGCACAAGAACAAGCCAACTAAGTTGCCTAAATATGCTCCTATCAAATTCCCCCACACTTAGCTTTTGCTAGTCCTCGAGCAAAACAAAACAACAAAAGAACACGAAACTAGACAAAAATGAACAAAACACAACCTACACCTTCCAACGTTGCCTCAGGGATTTCCAATGCACATGACATGTTCAAAATTCATTATCTCCACAGATTTTAGTCATCTTCACACTTAAGTACATTCTTAATCATAGTCACCACATACTAGTTCACAATTAAGCATTTAAAACCATGTTTTGAATGTAGTAACATGCCTTAGAGAATTTGCTCAATTCCTTACAAGATATGCACTCAATTTTCACTCAGATTTTCTAACTACACACCCTAATCTAGTCATATGTGAGAAGATTGATGTAAACATGAAAACGAACACTCACATATATGTATCACAAAGAAAACAATTTCTGGAGTTAATAAGCATGTTTAGATATGATCTCATGAATGGAATGCTACTACTTAGACGCGAGAACCAGTGACACCATATGCTCATACCAAATTCAAACTCTACAAATTGAAATGCACAACACTCAAGATAGAAGTCAAGGGTTGTAATGGGGCTTGGGGTGTTTGGCTAACAAAGAAGGGATATGGAAAACAAAGGTTCTTAAAGAAATAGTGAGCAAAGCATTCAAATCAACTTTAGAATTCACTTTTGAATGAAAACTCAACTTTTGAACAAAAAGGGAAAATTTAGACAATTTAGGGCCAGCTTTGGTGTTTTGGACCCTTTCTTCAACATTCAACACTTAATCACTCATTCTTACATCTTGTCAAGCTCTTTTTTTTTTTTTTTTTCTTTCTTTCTTTTTTTTTTCTTTTGAATCTCAAAACATACATATAAACTTAAGAACAAACATTCCCTCCCACACTCATTTTCTTGCATAATGTAACTCAAAAGGAATTCATTTAAGTCATGCTCACTATCTTTTAAGAACAAGGGTGTGGACTGTCCTAAACTTGGCTAGGTGAGGATAATGTGGGTTAACAAGGAATAAAGGCTTAACAAGGCTCAACGGGGTTAACTTAAACATATAATGAAGTATGATACATGGCAATTTGGCTTTGGTGGTGGTCACTACACAACTTCTTCTTGAATATGTGTTATGCAAATCAATAACATGCTTTGAATGAAATGGGCATGAGTTCTAGCATTTGGAACTATATGATGAAACGCCTTCTAAGTAGTAACCAAGCAAAGAATAATGAGATCATGCAACGACTTTTAGAAAACAATAATGCACAGATTTTAACTCTCCAAATAATGTTTAGGCTCAAGTCTCACAAGGTTGTAGCTTTTGTTTGAGTTCCTTCCTTCAAGCATGGTACAAAAACTAATTTTTCTTTTATGATTGCATGTGAAGTCATACATTATAACCATAACCAAGCATATACCAAGAGTATATCAAACTTTTCTCCATGTTTATAACTCTTCTTAACAGTCATGCAATTAAAAACCAAATCCTCATCATTGTGTTGGAAGGTACCCTAAGACACAAACACACAAAAACGACTCAAAACACTCTTTTTAGGCTTTTCAAGATATGTTTTTAAAATTTTTATGTGATTTTCGGAGTTATAAAACAAAACACACTAAAACACTCCAAATCAGCTTAAAAACATTTTAAAATAGCAAGGAACAACATTTGAAGTTATGGGTGATAAAATCCAACGAATTTGCATCAACATACTTAGTTACCCCCCCACACTTCAATCAAACATTGTCCTCAATGTTTTAAGCATAGACTCACACAAATAACAAACAAACAAACAAAACAACATCTAATAACCTAACATGGCAGAAACAAAATCAACAACAAAGAGAAGAGTTTAGGAACGCAAATCTGGAATTGGAGTGCTTTCTCGGTCTTCCTTTGTGATTGCATTGAGGCTTGATCTTGAGTTTTTCCACAGGCTAATCTTGAACTGAGCTGGAGGATTCTGACACATGGCAGGCAAGCACGAGGTGGAGGTGATGACCTGTTTCTTTGTTCAATCTTTCCAATTCGTATTGAAGAGGGTTAGAGGATAACTCAGCATATGCAGTTGTTGCGTTTGCTGACTATCCACAAGATTGATGTTTCCTTGTCACTCGTCTTAGCTGTTCTCCAAGCAGATGTGGTCCCTTCTCCAGAAGTGTATCAACCGTTGAAGATGACTACTCGAGAGCAACGCTAGGTAAGAAACCAGGGAATATATTCCAGGTAGTCGGTTCCAGATTGGAAGACTGACTCCAAGTGCCGGCTGATTGCTCTTTTCACTTTGCCATGCGAGTAATAACAAGGACAAAGGAAGAGACAGGGAAAGAGCATGATATGAGATACCTTTGCTTTCGCCCTTGATGATATGAGATACTTTTGCTTTTGAAGAGGCAGCGAATGAATCAGCACATATATTTTTTCGCTTGTCTCCACATGCTTCGATCCACCGTTTCCTCTTGCCTCATCTGTACTCCAGGCATCTGGTATCTTCTTTGGGGGTACATCAATGGTTGAATAGGTGTTCTCAAGAGAAGAAGAAAACTGAGCATGTTGAGAGGTTTGGTTGCAGCTACATTCTCGGCCGAGAAGAAAAGTCATGCGTTTTTGGGTGTATGCCTTGCCATGAATGTTGATGTATATAGGAATTGTAATGGCAAGTAGTAGTGCGGATGCGGCAATGACCTCCACGCGTCTTCAACTTTGTCAGAGATCTTTTGACAAAGTTGCACGCGTTATCTGAAAAGCCGGGATTGCGGCTTTGTCACCCACGCTTGTCGGCAAAAGTGTGTAGCTGCATTCTCGGCCTCCACGCGTCTTCAACTTTGTCAGAGATCTTTTGACAAAGTTGCACGCTTTATCTGAAAAGCCGGGATTGCGTCTGAAGAGTTGGCGAACTTTACGCAGGAAAATCCGGCTTTGAAGAGTGGTGTCTCTTCAATTTGAATCGGTGGTTGTGTCGCCTCTCCCTTTATAGAGGTGATCGATCACCTCTAACATGCACACTTTGAAGATTGCCCATCCGTGAAAATCGTCTCCGGCCCTTTGAGATTTTACTCCATCCAACCCTTCTCTTTTAACATTTTTGAAAATGGCTAACCCATCTAACCTTTGCTTAGATTTGAGTCTCAGCAGTGATCCGGGTGTGCCGCGTCAGGGTAAGGTATGGTGCCCTTCTTTCTTATCTTCTAATGGCCCTCTTACAGGTGAAGACTCCGTGATGACGGATGCAACAACAACTACGATAGTAGCTAGGAACCTCCTCACTCCTAAAGATAGTCAGCTGCTTTCAGGACGGTCCGATGAGTTGGCCGTTCAAGAGTCCCTAGCTCTCAGTGTTCAGTGTGCGGGCTCTGTGCCCAACATGGGTCAACGCCTACTTGCTCGATCCCGTCAAGTTGAATCATTGATGGCAGAGGTGGAAAATCTCAAGCAAGAGATCAAACAGCTTAAGCACGAGAATAGAAGTTTGCACGTGCTTGCAAATAATTATTCGACAGGCATGAAGAGGAAGCTTGATGAGCTGCAAGAATCTGAAGGTCGAATTCAAAGTGACCGTCAAAGGCTTGTGGCTTTCTTCCAGATGCACCTTTTTCCTGCGTCATCTAGCGTTCCACCAAGTATTGGGGCCTCGAATGATCTATCTTCGGTGCCTCCCGCTCCTATGCCTCCCCCTCCGATGCCTCCCGCTCCTAGAGTTTTGCCACGTAGTGGGGCTTCACGTAAACAACCTTTGTGAAGGCTTCATCTTCTCTTTGTTATTATTATTATTATTATTATTATTATTTTTTTTTTTTGCACTTGTAATTTCTCGGAGATCAATGAACAAGCTTTGTTGTATTCAGTGTATTGGGTTGCCTCCCAAGAAGCGCTTGCTTTAACGTCTTGCAGCCGGACGAAATTATGCTCATTCCCCATTGGAGCCCACGGCATGCAATGGGATCTCCTCCACAACATGCTCAACAAAGTTCTCGTAGTAGGGTTTCAACCTATGGCCATTCACCTTGAATTCTTGTCTAGTTTTCAAACTTTGTATTTGGACTGCACCATGCACAAAAACATTAGTGATAACAAATGGACCAACCCACTTAGAACGTAACTTACCGGGGAATAATCGAAGACGAGAATTGAATAACAACACTTTCTGCCCGATTGAGAAGGTTTTGCCTCTAATCATCTTGTCATGGACGGCCTTGGTCTTCTCCTTGTAAATCAGGGCATTCTCATACGCTTCATGCCTAATCTCTTCAAGCTCGCTCAATTGTAGCTTCCTATGGTTTCCAGCCGCGTCCACATCCATATTGAAGGTCTTGACCGCCCAATGTGCCTTGTGCTCAAGCTTTACGGGTAGATGGCACGGCTTGCCATAGACTAGCTGAAATGGGGACATACCAATGGACGTTTTGTAAGCCGTTCGATAGGCCCACAGTGCATCCTCCAAGCGCAAGCTCCAATCTTTTCTATTCGGCTCAACGGTCTTTTCCAGGATTTGCTTGATTTCTCGATTTGAAACTTCGGCTTGGCCACTGGTTTGGGGGTGATAAGGTGTGGAAACCTTATGCATCACGTTGTACTTCTTGAGCAACGCCACAATGGTGCGGTTGCAAAAGTGAGCCCCACCATCACTTATGAGCACTCGAGGCATCCCAAATCTAGAGAAAATGTTAGATTTTACAAAATCTGCAACAACTTTAGAATCGTTAGTTCGGGTGGCTTTAGCTTCCACCCACTTTGACACATAATCAACGGCAAGTAAAATGTACGTAAAACCAAAAGACATAGGGAACGGACCCATAAAATCAATACCCTAAACATCAAAGATTTCAACAACAAGGATTGGGGTTTGCGGCATTTGGTCTCTTTGGTCTATACTTCCGGTCTTTTGACATCTATCACATGTTAAGCAAAAAGCCCTAGCACCTCTAAACAATGTAGGCCAATAAAAACCACTTTCAAGAACCTTAAACGCTGTGCGTTGTGTGCCAAAGTGTCCACCACATGCATATGTATGGCAAAAACTCAAAATGGAATTAAATTCAGATTCATTAACACAACGACGCACAATCTGATCCGGGCATATTTTCCACAAATAAGGGTCATCCCAAACATAAAAACGTGCATCCTTTTTTAATTTATCACATTGAGCCTTGCTTAAGGTGTTAGGAATTGCTTAGACACTAAAAAATTAACTAAATCAGCATACCAAGGGTTACTTACCTCAACGGACATAAGTTGTTCATCCGGAAACGTTTCTAAAATGGGAAGGTCCTTTTCTTCATGCACCATTCGACTTAGGTGGTCAGCCACCACGTTTTCACATCCCTTCTTGTCCTTAATTTCAATGTCGAATTCTTGAAGTAAGAGCATCCAACGAATGAGCCGCGGTTTAGCCTCCTTTTTAGTGAATAAGTACCTAAGAGCTGCATGGTCAGAAAATACAATCACTTTAGTGCCAAGTAAATATGAACGAAACTTATCTAAAGCAAACACAACGGCAAGAAGTTCTTTTTCCGTGGTAGAATAGTTTAGTTGAGCATCATTCAAGGTCCTAGAAGCATAGTAGATGGCGTGGGATTGCTTATTCTTCCTTTGACCCAAAACAGCCCCTATTGCATAATCGGATGCATCACACATGAGCTCGAAAGGCAACGTCTAATCAGGTGGAAGGATGATAGGTGTCGTGGTAAGCTTGTTCTTGAGAAGCTTGAATGCCTTCTCACACTCCTCGTTGAACTCAAATGTCACTTCTTTTTGTAGGAGACGGCATAAGGGTTGTGTAATCTTGGAGAAATCCTTGATAAATCGCCTATAGAATCCTGCATGGCCAAGGAAAGAACGAACCTCTCTAACAGAAGTAGGAGAGGGTAAGTAACGTACAAGATCTATTTTAGACTTATCAACTTCAATTCCTTTTTCAGAGATGATATGACCCAAAACTATGCCTTGTTTAACCATAAAATGACATTTTCCCCAATTTAAAACAAGGTTAGTTTCCATGCATCTTTTCAAGATTAAAGTAAGATTATGCAAGCAATCATCAAATGAGTCCCCAAAGACACTAAAATCATCCATAAATACTTCAATTATCTTTTCAACATAATCTGAGAATATACTTACCATGCATCGTTGAAAAGTGGCTGGTGCATTGCATAAACCAAATGGCATACGACGATATGCAAAAGTACCAAATGGACAAGTAAAGGTGGTCTTTTCTTGATCATCCGGCGCTATGACAATTTGATTATATCCCGAATAACCATCAAGAAAGCAATAAAAAGAATGACCGGCTAACCTTTCAAGCATTTGATCAATGAATGGCAAAGGGAAGTGATCTTTCCTTGTTGCGGTATTTAGCTTCCTGTAATCAATACAGACATGCCAACCTGTTTGGATACGGGTTGGCACAAGCTCATTCTCGGCATTCTTCACCACTGTCACTCCGGACTTCTTTGGAACACATTGCACCGGTGATACCCAACGACTATCAGAGATCGGATAAATCACTCCACAATCAAGAAGTTTGATAATCTCCTTTTTCACAACTTCCATCATTGGAGGGTTGAGACGGCGCTGAGCCTCTTGAGTTGGTTTAGCCCCCTCCTCTAGAAGTATGCGATGCATGCACGTAGTCGGGCTAATTCCCCTAATATCGGCCAAAGTCCACCCAATGGCCGTCTTGTGCTCTTTCAACACTCGGATCAACTTCTCCTCCTCTATGGCCGTGAGTGATGAGGAGACAATGACGGGCAATGTCTCGTTGTCTCCCAGAAAGACGTACTTTAAATGATCGGCCAGTGGTTTAAGCTCAAGTACGGGTGCCTGAATCATTGAGGGTAACAACTTATTAGTGGAAACTGAAATTGAAATTGGGTTAGAAGGCTTACCATGGTGTTGAGGTAGTGACTCAAGGGCAGCCACTATCTCGGCCTTCTCCACACTTCTAGGCACGGCAAAACCAGATTTTTGCCCAATTCCTTGTGCAATTGTTGTTTCAAGTGTATCCCTCTCCAAAGAATCGAGAAAATCCTGCGCCAAATCATTAATTATATCAATAGAAAAGCAAGAATGATCGTCCTTAGGAAATTTAATACTTTCAGAAAGATTGAAATCAATGACTTCCCCATCAAATTCCATCGTTAAAGTTCCTTTAAACACATCTATCTTGGTGCGGGCTGTTTTCATGAAGGGCCTCCCTAATAGAATCGGCAATGGGGTGGAATGGGGTGAATCCTCCATGTCAAGCACGTAGAAATCCGCTGGAAAAATCAAGTTACCAACCTGCACCAAAACATCTTCCAAAACACCCTTTGGATATGCATTAGAACGATCGGCTAATTGAATTATCACACCATCATTTTTAAGCTCACCTAAGTTCATAGATGCATAAATAGAGTATGGCATAACATTAATCGAAGCCCCTAAGTCTAACATGCATTGTTCAAACTTAGTATTACCAATAACGCATGGAATTGTAAAACTACCCGGATCTTTGCATTTAGGGGGTAATTTCCTTTGTAATACAGCAGAGACATTTTACTTACTTGAACCACCTCTTTGTTCGAATCCTTCTCCTTGTTGTACAAAGTTCTTTTAAAAACTTAGCATACCTCGAGACTTGCTTAATCGCATCAAGGAGCGGGATATTGACTTGAACTTTCCGAAAGGTCTCTAGAATGTCCTTCTCGGCTTCTTCCTTCTTTGATTGCCTAAACCTGCCAGGAAAGGGCACATTTAGTGGAATAGAACTAGAAAAAGTCGAATTGGGACTTACCTTGGTGGTTTGGGACGGTTTAGGAGGACTAGATGAATTCGGCAAGGTTTGGTCATCCTTGGCCGTGGGCTTTGCTCCCTGTGCTTCTTCTTGCAGCAACTTGTCCTCCTCGTCTTGACTTGATTTGGATGTATTTGAGTCCGTTCCAACCTGTTTACCACTTCTCAACATGATGGCCTTAGCGGTTTCAAATCCTCCCTTTGGGTTCATAACGGTTGAACTAGGCAATCTGCCTTGTTCTCTAATTTGCCCCATAAATTCGGCAATTTGACCCATTTGCTTCTCCAAATTGTCCACCCTCTTGTCTTGGATTTGCCTTTCTTTGTTTTGAGTTTGGACTTCCTGCGTCAAAGTAGTAAGTAATTGAAAAATCTTATCATTATTACTTAAATTACCTACATTGCTTTGGGCAGGTTGTGCTTGGGCTTGTGGTGGTGCCAACGGCTTTTGATAGAAACCCGGGGGTTGTCGGAATCCACTTTGTTGGGCAGGTTGTTGTGCATCTCTCCATCTGAAATTTGGGTGGTCTCTCCAACCCGGATTGTATGTATTTGAGTATGGATCATTTCTTTGCTGATTTTGGCCTTGATAACCTATGGCATTGGCGCTTTCCCATCCTCCATTCTCGATGAGTTGTGGGCACGTCTCAGAAGCATGTCCTTGGATAGAACACACCCTGTATACCATTGGTCCTTGAATCTTCATTCCCTCGGCCAACTGAGAAACAATAGAAGTAAGGTTAGCTAATTGGGATTGAATTTCAAGCATAGAACTTACCTCATTCACTTGTGGCCGTGGGGGGTGTCTTTGTCCAACACCTTCGTATTGTTGTGCATTATGTGCTCGGTTGGCAATTAGAACTTTTGCAGCCCCCGGAGTTTTGTCCACCAACGTACCTCCCGCCGAGGCATCAAGTATTTGGTGTTCCATGGGAATGAGTCCTTCGTAGAAGTATTGAATGAGCAGCTCCTCCTTCATTTGATGCTGTGGACAAGAAGCAACAAGTGATTTAAAACGTTCATAATAAGAAGGAAACGATTCACCTTGATTTTATTGGATGCCACTAATCCGTTTCCTCAAGAGAATGACTCTTAAAGTTGGGAAAAACTTCTTCAAGAAAGCTCTTTTCATACTATCCCATGATGTAACTGTTCCGGGTGCTAACTCATAAAGCCAATCCTTCGCCTTTTCCAAAAGTGAGAATGGAAAAACCTTCATCATCAGAATGTTCCCGTCGACATTTATGGGTGTCATGCTCAAACAAACAACCTCGAACTCCTTGAGATGCTTGTTGGGATCTTCCATGGAAAGCCCATGGTATTTCGGAATGTGGTGCAACAAGCTTGACTTCAACTCGAATTCATCGGTCTTGCCTTGGGCAGCCGCGGGGTATTGAATGCATAATGGTGCGGCATTGGCCAAACCCGAGGCAGAAAGCTCCTTGATGGTTCGATTGTCCACTGCCATGGTTGGTACTTCCTCTTCAAACTTTGTCGTGGCTTCCTCTTCAACCTCAACTTCTTACTTTTCTACTTCAGGTTCGGGACTAGGAGGATTAGACTCTTGCAATTTCTTTTTCCTTCTCAAAGTCTTCTCGAAATCGCCGTCAAAGTTGGAGATATGCTCACGAACAGGTTGTGAGCTACGAGTCATAAACTAGTACCTACACACAAGAGCAAACAAGATAAGTAACCCACTTAATAGACTCGGCACAAGTAAGAAAATAAGTTGCCCCACACGGCACAAAAACAAAACAATACACACGGTGCAAAAAAAGACAAAACAGAAACCAAACAATTTAAACAAGACTCAAGACAAGGGATTAGCACTTTTGCTAATCCCCGGCAACGGCGCCAAAATTTTGATGCGTTACGAATGTGACACACAAATTAAACCTTATTTGTGACAATTGTAGTAATGATGTAAGTAGGGATCGTTCTAACCGGGAATTAACTAGGGGTGCTAAACACTTGACTCAAATAAATAAAACTAATCTTTAAACACTTAATTCACTTAACGAAAACTCAAAATAAGTCCACAAGACTCCAAATACTTAAAAACACAAAATAAGATAGATTAAGGCTAAACAAAATATGGGGGGGATTGAGGTTTTGACGAAATTACACTAAAATGCACAGATTGTAATTAAGGGCAGAATGTAAATATGAATGTGATGAAAATATGGATGAATGCTAGCTAGAAGGTTCTTCTCCACACATGTTACACTTGCATACAAGATGATTTTCGGTTGGTCTTTCGATAGAATTATGAAACTCAACACCCCGGGTTAATTAGGTCCGCTTAAATTAACCGTCAAATTTTCCTTAAGTTAATGAATTGGATGATTGCATGCGACAACCCAAAGCATTCCCCACGAGTTCCCTACATGAATTGCATAATAGAGATACAAGCAAGAATCATTAAGCATCATGAAAACTATAAGTGTTGACGAGGCATTCGTTACTATGATGAGCATGAAACCAGTGCCAAGAATTCATTTAACGCGATTGTTTATAAGCAACCTCCACTACTTGTGAATATAAGTTCATAACTATTAGGTGAAACTCACTTATATTCTAGCGTCATATTCATGCATGAAAATTAAGCGTGCACTCTCAATAAACGTACATAAATAAGTTATCAATCGAATAGTTAAACAAATTGAATCCACAACTCATGAAATTCCAACCAAAGGTAATCAATTCATATTGCAAGCATAAACATGGTTTCGAATCACCCCCTAGCTAATGGGGGGTTTAGTTCCTCATACGTACAAAACAAAGATAAGTAAACTGAAGCATTGAAATCAAGGAAAAGAAAACACCTAAAAATTCCAACAACTCAAACTTGAATTGTATGAACGTTTAGGCCCTTCTCCTCCTCTTTGTTGTGGCACAAGGTCTAAGGATAGGTTTTGGGTTGGTGTTTGTATGTGGAATGGATTGGGGAATGGTTGGGTAGTGTTTTGGAGGGATGGGGAGTGGTGAAATGGAAGAGATATGGTGCAGAAATGAAAGGGAAAACACGGCTAGGGGAGTGTGATTGTTGTTGTGTGTATCCTCCCGAATGTATATGAATGCATGGGTTTTTATAGGGGGAATGGAAGAATATGTGGCTGATTGTTTAAGAGTGCATGTGGCTCTTATGATTGAGAGTGCATGTGGCTGAAATAATGATGGAAAAACAGCTAGGAAAAGAATGATTAAAGAGGGAATGCATGTGGAAGTGTGGCTGCAATGAAGGAGCAAAGCTGGAATGGATGTGTGATGCACGGCAAAGGATTCTTTTGTGCTGAAAATGCATGTGAAAGCATGTGAAATAAAGCTAAGGTGAATGATGATGAATGCATGTGGATTAAAGAGGGAATATGGAAGAGAATGTGGTGCAATGATGAAGTGGGAAGCTGGAAATGCAAAGGGGGAAAGCTGGAATTGATGTGTGATGCACGGCAAAGGATTCTTTGGTGCTGAAAATGCATGTGAAAGCATGTGAATTAAAGCTAGGGTGAATGATGAAGAATGCATGTGGATTAAAGAGGGAAAATGTGGTGCAATGATGAAGTGGGAATGGAAGAATGTGGCTGCAATGATGGTGTGGAATGCTGGAAATGAAGAGGATGCACGGCAAGGGATTGTTGTTTGTGTGAAGTGTGTGTGAATGGTGGTTTTGCATGGCTTTGATGGATTGTTTGATTGGGTTAGAGGTTTTGCATGGCTCAAAGGATTGTTTGATTGGGCTAGGCCCTTTGTTTTATGTCCTAAAGTGCATATAAGGCCTTCAATTTCGTCCAACACTTTGACTCCAAGCATAAGCTATCCATTCTTAGCCCAAAAGTGCTCCAAAAGGCTCCAAAATGCACTTCTTTGCTCCTTTAGCCCTGAGAACCTGAAAACATACGAAAATAACTTAAAAGACTTAAAGAACTAAGAAATAACAACGTAAATGCACAAGTACAAGCCAACTAAGTTGCCTAAATATGCTCCTATCATATTGAAGACACAATTTTAATTGTGTGATTCACAAGTGTTTAAAATGTTTTATTTATCGACAAGATAAAGTTTAATCATCAATTTGAATAGTAATGTTTACATACTGAGCAAGGACATTGAATAAAATTTAAAAAAAAAATGTGAATCACTCATCTAATAAACATTTTGCTTGCTAATAAAATTTTCAATCGCACACTAATAATTAACTTAAATAGATGACAGGTCAGGTACCATGCTTGCTTAATTAAAAGAGTCAACAAATATACAAACAAGTGGTCGTTTATAACAGTTATGGAAAGGTGTTAAGCCTTTGCATGAAGGCGTGAGTTCAAAACCCGTCGGTAACTAATCTAAATCTAATCTAACAAAATCCACAATTTGAGCAAAAAAGAAAAAAAAAAAAACAAATATACAAAGCTTAGGAAGATGAGAAATATCTCAAATAGCTAGTTTAAAATTGCGTGTGCTACGACCCTAAACATATTTGGACCATATTAACGTAACGTATTATGCAGTACTAGTATTGTTGGATGCTGCTTACAAGTCAGAACTTACAATTATTTTGGCTATAGCCTATTAATGACTACATTTTCGTCTATCTTGGTGGAGTATGATGAACAGAATGTGGTTTAATGATTAAACTTGTGTTTGGGCATGAACTAATGGGTTTAGGCCGAAGGTGGATAATTCGTATAGGGTTTAATCCTTGGCCTAGTGACATCCCTTCATGCCATGTGGCATTTAGATATCTAGCCCACGATGGATTCGGCCGAGTCCTAACAAGAGAAGGACTCTTAAGGGTCAAGTAGAAGAGTGATTCGGCCGAGTCCTAATGTAAATAAATTTTTTAAGGATTAGGATGATCTTTAATAAGATCGTACTATTTCAAGAATCAAGGCTCATGGTTGATCAGATTAGCAGTGAAACAAATGCCGAAAGAGGATTGGGTTCAGAGTCTTTGTTTTAATAGAAGTGGTCAAAGGCTGTGCGCGAATTAGGCTTATTTGATAGGAGATTGGATCAAGAGATCTCGAGGAGTTATAGTCCAGATAGGACTTTACTTTAACATGAATGATTAGCACGGATTCACCCTACAAATAGAAGTGGTTCTGCAACATTCAGAGGACGCTCAATTCAACACACACAAATCTCGCTCTACGTGAATCTTTCATATTGAGAAACCACTAACTTCCCTAACTTCGTCAACATACGTTTAGTTTGAATTAACGACACTATGTTGACAACTGACGACATCTTCAGTTTGGACTAACAACACTGGAGCCGTAGAATCAGGTGACCAAGGAGCATCTTTAGTTTGGAGTAATAGTACTGCTTTGAGTTTGGTTGTGTAGAAATTTTCAGGTCGACGGGCCAAGGGCCCACTCCAACAACACCGATACTGTCCCTACTTAACCACCTGCACAATCCTCAGGTGTGGGGTTTTATCACAAAAGGCCTCGATGTTAGTTAGAGAGGGGTATTTCTATTTAAAGCACTCTTCTCTTCTCCCTCTGTCCGATGTGGGACTGGGGGTTCCAACACTCCCCCGCACGTGAGACCCCACTTATGGGTCACACGTGAATTTCCACACATCGGCAACCACGTGGAGCCATGTCGGGACTCACCCAATCACGTGGGGCCAATGGGGACCCACCCAAACACGTGGCATCTTTGGCCTACGTGGACAATCACGCGGGGCCAACGGGGACCCACCCAATCACGTGGCAGTACGGGCCCGCCTCCTGGCTCTGATACCATGTAGAAATTTTCAGGTCGACGGGCCGAGGGCCCACTCCAACAACACCGATACTGTCCCCACTTAACCACCTGCACAATCCTCAGGTATGGGGTTTTATCACAAAAGGCCTCGATGTTAGTTAGAGAGGGGTATTTCTATTTAAAGCACTCTTCTCTTCTCCCTCTGTCCGATGTGGGACTGGGGGTTCCAACAGGTTGGCTATCCAAGTCTCTATCAGTAAGGAGCCTTGTTTTTCTTATTGAAAGAGGTCAACTCATTACCCCTCTTAGCCAGGTTACTTAGTGTTCAACACATTGAAAACTGAGCTTGTCTATGATTGGTTATTTCTAGTTGCATTTCAGAGTTCGGCATTCTAACAGTCGAACAACATTTACGATCAAGAAACTTATTTCTTTCAAGTATTTGTGTCCTTACAATTTGATACCAATTCGGCCCACCTATATTTTCACAAATAGAGTTGAGGCATCTGAACTTGGTCGTGAAGATCATGAACTTCACAGTGACTGACAAGTTGTCTTCATACTCTAGAAGTTAGAGGCCGAGAAGTGTTCTTTCCTTGGTCGTGATCGCTCGGATATAGAAGTCAAAAGCGTGTTTGACACCACCACCACATTCATTCAAATCGCCAACCAAGCTCGGTTGGAGTTGGCATGCCCGCATTCACCAAAAGAACGTAGTTAGCTTATTAGTTGCTTAGTCTACTCACCACGTAGGCATGGTAGTTGTTAGGATCAACAACTTTTATGGCATAAAACCTTTGGCTCCAAATTGGGATCTTATTAAAGACATCATGAGAAACTTAGATCAATTTGGCGAGATTTAAAAATGAAAATGCTAGGGATACCATCTATTAAACTATATTTTGAAAACTATACGACATGGTTGTTGATGATTGAATTACTACTCAACTATTGATTAATGTGCTTATTTTCCATCGGTGACACACCACATGATTTACAAATGTGGTCTAAAAAATTGATCTACCTAGCATTACTCAAAACTATAACCATGTTGTTCATGAGCATGAGCTGGCTAAATATGATTGGTAACCAAATATTTTTGTTCATATTTGCTAATATGTTTCTAACAACAATATGAGCTTGCTAACTATAATTAACTTAGACCAAAACAAAAGTACTAATATACCTTTCATAACTCATAAATCCTAACTTAACCACATTTCTCTACAGTGCACACGCTATATACACCTCCATTTTTTTTCCTCTCATCATCTGAGAGGTATCATAAACATTCACCATCTCATTCATGGTGCATGATTATTTAAGCTATGTTGATTGTTTCTGTACATAGGCTTTCTGGAGTTAAAGCTAACAAGCCACAGGCTTTCTCGAGATCAAGCTTACATGAACCTACCATAGCCTTTGCTTTTTAGTTTGATTTCACCACAATAAAGTATAACACCATCATAACCACAACCAATCGCCACCATCTTATGCTGAAATCAAATTAAACGGGCTTTAATGGTTACCCGATAACAACCCACAATGGCCTTCGCTTTTTTTTTTTTTTTTTTCTTTCTTGAAAGAGTTCGTGAGCAATTCGAATGATTGGTCTGTAGACTGTAGTTTACCATTTCAAAATTTTCATCCCCTAGGTACACCAATGAGCTTCTACCTAGAAGCCGCTCCCCAAAACTAGGGTTAGGAAGCACTGTATTGCTACTGAACAAGAAGATTGTCATCTTATAAAAATTTGTTTACATACCCTTTCTGTCTGGAAGCCTATACATATATAATTGTATGATGACAATCTTCTTGTGGTGGTAGGAGTCTCATGACTAAGATACTAATTGAGTAGTGAACCCCAAGTGCGTGCTAGACCTTGGAAAAATGATCAGAGTCTGAGAGAGCAGAGAATAAACTCTATGCATGTACATCACAGGAAAAGAGACTATAAGCTGCCACAAATTTTTCTGCATGATAGGGCTCCATCCACAGAGTGCCAATTAACTCACCATTGGGTCATTGAAAAGGCTGCATGTCGTCCAGAAATTACGAATAGGATAGCAACATAAGTTTACCTAAAACCAACAAAAATTTCGGATGACAGAAATCATACTACAAAAGAAGGGTTTTCACAAGGACAGCAATAATTAGTGCCTATTTATTTTATAATTTGCATCTGGAATATGCTTGCAGGATGAAAATAATTGTAATGAAAAGGGTAACTATGAAGTCGTTGAAGTCTTTGATTTCATATTACCGTATTATTATTGTGATTATGTAGAACTTCTACATTACCGTTTAGATAGGTTATCTTTTGTTGGCTGGAGGGTTTGTTTCTTAAGGCTAATATCATGTTTAGGGTAGACTTTATGCCCACCTTGGCTGTTTGTAATTTTCTTCTTTATTAACAAAGTTACCTTTTGTCACTTACTATTACAGTCTAGTGGTATTTATCTACACTTCTAACTGAGAGGTCTTACGTTTAATTCTCGACAAAGGTGATTTTAGACCATATTATTGCTAGCTCATTTTGAGGCTTAGCTCATTGTGAGACTTAACCCACTCCCCCATCCTCTAGTGTAAATAATATTGTTTGTTCAAAAAAATAAAAAAAATAAAAAATAAAGTTACCTCTTTGTCACTTTCTCATGATAGTAATGATGGAGTGAGATTAACTTTGAGGTTTTACCCGAAAAGAAGGGCAACTACTAATCTACGCTAGCATGAAGATGAAGGTATACATTTGATTTTTAATGTGCTCCGGAATTTGGAATGATCAGGATTTTTAAGTAGATTTTTTTTTTTTTTTTCAAAAGTACGAAATTCAAGATGTAGGGGTTCAAATTCCCAAAGTATTCTATAAGTAGGAGCCTGAAGCATTTAATCTCCCATATTTTTATTTGCTTTTTTTGTTTTTTTGTTTTTTGGCTTCTTAAGATATATGTATATTACAATTTTATACCATTTTATTAATTTTAATTTGGTTAATTTCACTAACATTCCTTAAGGTTTATCGTGTTTTATATAATCCCTCACAGGTTTGAGAATTACAATCTGAAATTCCAATCTACTTTCACATCACCTCTCAAGTACGAATTGAGAAGGGAAAGAGAGATGAAGAGAGACTTTTGGTGTATGCAATATTTTGAGGGCTGAGGGAACTAGGGACAACGACACATACGTTCTTCTTTTCTTTTTAATATTCACTGCAATTCTTAAATTTTATTTTATTTTATTTATCAAGCATTCATTTGGAAATGTTTTTAAATGTCTGAAAACGATTTAAACAAAATATTTTTGTGTTCCAAAAACATTTAAAGTGCTTTTTGGAAGAAACACTAGTTAGGTGCACTTCTTGTAGGAAGCAATAGATTATGTGTACTTCCTGGAGGAAACACTTTAAGTGTTTTTCTAGGATTCACTTGCATTTTTACTAAGGATTGGTTCCAAAAACACATTTATCCATTTTAAAAAGGGAAAGGGATCATGTCTGGATCCCTTCCTCCTAATCCACCAAATCAGCGAATCCATGCCGTTGAAATTTGATTCAACTGCTACAAATAGGGGCTCACTTTAAAAGTTATAATAACTTCAGCCGTTGGATCAAATTTCAATTGCACGGATTCATTGATTTGGTGGATTAGGAGGAAGGGATCCGGAGAGGATCCCTTTCCTTTTAAATGCACTTCTAAATGAACCCTTCATCTTTTTGGAATAATGTGAAAGCAATTTAAAACTTTAGTGGGTGTTAATGTAATTTCTCAAAATTGAAGAGCTTTGTGAAACACGATAACTTGAAGGGTAATTAACCCATTTTAGTTTTCATATTGTAATGCGAGTAGGGTATAATTAGAATATAGCAAGGTTCTAAAAAACGCTAGGTGCTAGTTAGACAGCGTGCTGGAGCCTAGCGCTTAGGCGAATTTAAGTAAATTTGTTATACATCATATAAATTAATTCAATTTACTATATAATATGTAAATAACATTGAATAATATGTTTTTTTTAAAGAAAAATATACATGTCTAAAATTTTAGACTCTTTTTTTAGTTTTGTATCATTATCTAAGCCATTAATTTTGTTGGGCCTTTTATTTTCATTAATAAAATGCAAGATTGGGCCTTGTATTACTTGTTTTAAAATTTGAATAGGATCCTAACAAAAAACCCCAATGCCGTCTAACCCATTTATCCTATTAGAATATAAAATTCAGCACACTTGTATTTATGGGTCAAATGGCCATCCTAGTCACCGACTCACCCTTAGAAAACAAAACCCTAACTAAAGCAGCTCGTTTCTAAAACCATTGTCGCTGTTAGGATATCTGCAATTACAAATGCATTCTCTCTCTCTCTCTCTCTCTCTCTCTCTCTCTCTCTCTCTCTTGTCTCGTATACCATTGTCACACTGAGACTTGGTTAGACATGACAGCGAGACTCGAGAAGAGAAGATGGTGAGATGCAGAGCGCCCAGATTGCCCAACGTTCGACTGCTTCTGGGTAGGAATTCATATTTTCTTAGGCTGCCCATACCGCTTAGCTTTCGTCTCGCCCGCCTAGCGTCTATCTTCCCGCCTAGGCGTTCGCCTTACGCCACCTAATTGCCTTGTTGATTTAATAAATGATTTCAGATTAGTTGTGGTGGAGCACTGCTATCTAGCACCTAGGCGCCGCCTAGACGGCCGCCTAGAGCGCGTTTTAGAACACCAGAATATACACTTGCAACAATGTTTACCAAGCTGGGTTTTCTTAATAATATTATTATTATTAGATGAAGCCCTCACACTATGTGTATATAAATATAAAAGATTTAAAATGAAAAAAATATATGAAAGAGAGAAGTTGGAGTAGGGTATTATTTATTTTATTTAAATTAGAAAGAGCTTTCATAACATGTGGGCAAGGGAAGAAACAAATACCAAATTTTTTTGAGTGAAATTAATTTAATGCCCATGATTTTTTTTTTTTGTTTTGATATTTTCTTTCCGTTATATCTAGAAGGGTATAATAGTATTTTTCTAAAATTTTGGTTGACAAAGAGGGTTCTATTAATGAGTAGTACAGATATAGATAGATTAGAGTTACATGTGATGATTGTATAATAAGAAAGTTAGTAATACCATATATTTGTCCATTCTTTTATTGAATATTTTGTTGCATAAGTTGGACAAGATTTTGTGCACTAACTTGACGACGGTGCATGTTAGCATGCGCCCATAAGTTATGTTGTTCTCTGGGGCTAATTACCAGTTTGTGACTATTTGTTATTATTAACTTTCTTACACAAAGTGAAATCCATCAGAAAATCTAGTGATTAATATTAGTTGTGGGACCATAAATTTTTTTTGCCAGAGTCACGCGAATTGGAATACTAATGCCTCAGAAGTTTGGTTTAGAACTTAATGGCTCCGAATTAGATTAAGCTGTCTAAACGGACTAACAGTGCCACTACAGCTTGTTGGACTCTAGAATGGTTGGCAAGGCCCGCATGCCTCGTCAAGATTGACCATATTGTTCTGCAAGACAAGGAAGTCTGATCCAACTAGGGATTGCTTTGGTTTCCTATATTCTTGCAGATTCCTACAATTTAAGGATTGACGTGCACCACAAGTAATGACAATCCTAAAAGGAAGCAATATCTTATGTTATATACACTTTGGGATTCTCTCTATTTAATACGGATTCTCTCTATGTAATCACAGTCCTTGTGTTGGAAAAGAATGGCAAGTGGAAAATTTGTGAAGAGTTCATGGAATTAAACAAGGAATGCCTCAAGGATCTTTATCCTTTACCCCAAGTAGGCTTTTTTATCGATTCCACAGTGGGGCACGAGTTGTTGAGCTTCATGAATGCATATATCGGATACAACTAAATCAAGATGTATGAGCCGAACATGAAAAAAACATCATTTGTCATTGATATAGGTATGTGTCACACCCCAGACCCGGGGTCGTTGAAAAATATTAACTCTGCGCTCCGTGTGAGAGTAAAAGTAAAATAAAACGAAAAAACTAAACTTCTCTTATTCAAATAATCCGAAAACCCTTACAAGGTTTACAAAAACCCTTAAATCCCTTGTCTAACACAATCTCAGCTTGTCTATCACCCGCCTTGCAAAAAATTATGTCATTTCATCTTTCACATGTATCACATTGTATGTTCAATGAATAGTATTTCACAAGTCCACCCAAGAGAAGCATTTATCCAATTAGCATCAAATCACATTAATCAACCAATGAGATGAATAATAATACAACATTCCACGAAATTTAATATGATCAATCTCTATAAAGGTCTGCCATATTTCCTGTACCTGGATTCTAAGGCAAGCAATCACATACCAATCATATTGACCATTTTGTAACGCCCCAGACCCGGAGTTGGTGGGCAAAAAAAAAAAACATCATGCTCAAAACGGGATGAAAATAAATTAAATTCCTCTTTTAATAATTTGGATAAATTTTAAGGTAATATACATGTTGGGCCAATGAGTAAGTGCCACGTGGCATTCAATGAGTGGCTAGCTTGCCATGTGACAATAGCTGGAGTTAGATTGCAAGGGGGCGCGCGTATGTGTGTCTTTCGTGCTATGCCTTTTAGACTTAAAAATGTAGGGGCAACGTATCAAAGGTTGATGAATCAAATCTTCAAGGAGAAGATCGGAAAGACGATGAAAGTATATGTCGACAAGTAACAGAAAGGTGAATAAGAACCACCTCATTCACCTGCAAGAATCTTTTGACCTACTCCAGAAATGTAACATCAAGCTTAATCTAAAAAAGTGCACCTTAAGAGTAGCATCAAAAAATTTCTTAGGTTACCTGGTCACCAAGCGCAGAATCAAGGCTATTATGGAGTTGAAGTCCCTTCATACAATGAAGGAGAATTAAATTTTAATTGGAAGAGTAGCTGTTCTAAATCGATTTCTTTCAGGGTAACGGACAAGTGCAAGTGATTCTTCAATTTCATCAAGAAGTATAAAGGTCTACACTGAACTGACAAATGTGCAGAGGATTTCATGAAATTGAATGAGTGCCTGTCTAATCCACCACTGTTCTCCGAGCCAATTGTTATGCCAAAAATTGTGCAAGCGCATGAATCTATTGAAATATAGAGGAGTATAAGTACATGGTCGAATTCACAGAGATTTTATAAAAATGATGAAAAACTAATCAAACCCGAATTAATTTAATGCTAACCTAGTTGGAGAAAAGTTATGTTCTTGAGCAAGCTAATCATATGAATATGAAATTAGTGAAGGAAATAAATGAGAGAATTAACCAAGGTATCGGATTCCACTCTTATTAATCCATAAATTCCTAATTATTTATCTAACAATTCCCAACTCACTAAGTAGCATTAAACATAGTTAAATTCTTCTTCGCTTAAAGGTATGAATTCGAAGCATCACATATAAACTAATCATTGAACTGCATAAGACCAAAGCATGCCAAGCATCGTATGTGAAGAATAATGTTTGAATGACTCATGATCAAAGTATTTCATAGTTAAGAATTACAAAATCAAGCATGGTTCAATGAAATTTGGCTTTCAAACTATCAACAATGCATGACATTAAAGATGAAAAGAACAAAAAATTCCTTTAACCATTTGAAGCAAGAATCATAGGCATTAAGATCATTAAGGGAATTGAACAGATAAAAAAAAAAGAAACTTATTTCATAATGGTTGTTTCCTCCTTAACTTAGCCATTCATAGTAACAAAATAAATAAACTAAAGTGTTTGAAAGACATGGAAAGAGAGATAAAACGAGGGACAAATTGAAACTATAGAATGACTCTCCTCCCGTTTTATGCAGCTCATTTCTATTATAAGAGAGCTGGAAGTCCATGTCTTGCAATTATTTGGCAGCTACAACTTGCTTGTAGTGGGTGAATTTTTTCCTCATTTTCTTTTACTTCCATCATTTATTGTCTTCATGAATTCCTCCTCTTACCACTTGGTCAACAATCAATATATGATTATTACTCCCCATCGTCGCTCTCAACTGTTCTTTCATTCATAAAGGCTAGAAGTCCAACTGATGCATTTATTGGGCAGCTGATACAGTTTCCTCAAAAACATGCTTCAGTGCTTTGAGCACACAGAATGCTACAGTGAATTGATTATCCCCAAATTTGGATATGTTACATTAGACACATTTGGAGAAACTTTCATGAAAAAGTCCTCTTCATTTGAGCAGTTTAAGTTGACGTTGTGAGCTCTACAATCTGATTGAAGATCATGAGATGCGAAATCCGGACATTTGCCGGTGTGGGATGCACTGGGAAAGTTATAGAGCTTAGATTTATGCTAATTTTGGATATGTTGGAGTAGAAAATTTGATTAAGTGTTGAAAAGAAGACTTACAACATAGCGGTTTTGGTAGCAGTTCCAAATCAACTTGTATGTGCTCGAAACAGCACAACTTAAATTCATCGGAGTAATAGCCCCACAAATTATAGCTTGAGCATGCTCCAGGTTGTTGAGTCCACTAGCGTTGGCAGAAAATGCTTGTTCTTTTCATGTGGGCTTAACAGCAGCGGAGGAGGCGTAGAAGAAAGCCCCTTCAAAATACTCACCGGAGTGGACGAAGAAATGGCTCGAGTAGAATGCGGTCTAGAAATTGTTACCTTTTGGAAGTCAGAACGAGGATCAAATTTACATCTACACCAGAGTTAGCATTTTGTTGTTGTTGTTGCCGCTCCCCTACTTATTCTCTTCTCATCTCTGCTCTTCCAACAGAGTTATCTGGGATCTCAATAAAACCTTCACTGTCACTTACCGACGTCTCTCTCTTCTTTTCTCTCTACTCTTTCGTCTCGACTTGGGTATTTGACGTCATTGCCTCTAGGGCCTTAATCTTAATCAGAGTAGTCTCTCCAGCATTGGAGGCCTTGTCAACTTTACTATGAGAAGTTTTCGATACCCCTTTCATTTGTAGACTTCTTCTTGAGCGGAACTATCTCCAAACTTCCTTGGAGCGGCTTCGTTGGACTTCTTGCCCTTCCGTTTCTTCTTGGACTCATTGGGCTCTTCAACTATCTGCTCTTCTTTCTTCACGTCCACACCATCAATCCAAAGTTGTTGGATATTTATCAATAATCAATGGCATTCATATACATACATACATACATACATACATATATATATATATATATATATTCGAATAAGCTAACAAACAATAAATTACAACTGAAAAATATTAACAGAGTTTGAAGAAACAAAAATAATATTAAGTAGATAAAAACAATGATTGAGGCTTGCAATAGAATTCCACCCCTACTCAGTGCTTGTAGTTCGACAGACATCTACTTCACTAGGATTCAACGATCAAACCAGGATTCTAGCACTGAAAACTTGGCTTTTGGCGAATATCTTTGTGGTTATCTCAACAAGAAGGTTTTGGGATTTTGGAAGGAGAATTCATTTTTTCTATGTTCAAAATGCCATCCAGATGGATGTATATATAATGCACATATGACTGTTCACTACAGGTATGAATATGGGATATAACTTTTGGAAGGCATCTGCTCGAAGGTGTGCTTTGCTCCTTGGTGTTCTTTCATTGTCTCAGACTCCATCCGAAAGGATGAGTGTCTTGATTTAAAAAAAAAATTAATTAAATCGGAAATTAATTACAAAAGGGTGAAGGAAATATTTGTTAAAACTAGTTCATTTGAGCAACATTTATGCATGCAATTAACAATTAAAGGAGGAATCATGCTTGTATCTACTCAAAAATAAAACTTTACCTATGAAATTCAATGCCTAGTAGTTATGGTGAACCAAGACTCAACTCAAGAACAAAGTGAGTTGAGAAATATTATACCTTTGTTGATTCCTCTTTGCATAAGCAAAGGCTAATCACCCAAGAGAGAGGGCCTTCATTGCTTACTTCTTAGCTCCATGGATTTCTTGGAGGAGGATGGATGAATGGATTCTCCAAGTTCCAAGAAAGGGAACCTCTAAGTTTCAACTCCAAGAAGGGACTTGAAAAAGAGATGAGTGACCTTGGAGGAGGATTCATACTAGTAAATCCCCTCCAAGGGGGCCGGCCTCCTAGAGAGAAAAAGGAGAGCTTTTGTTCTCTCCAATTTCCTCAAGAGAGAACCCTAATGACTTTTGGCTATAAAGTCCTTTATATAGTCACTTCAATTAAGTGACAAAAGAAACAAAAACCTATCAATCATAATATGGCCGGCCTTCTTAAGGCTTTGGGCTATTTGAGCCCTTTTGAGTCTTTAGTCATTAAGTTGTCATATAACTTAAGTTAATAGGCTTGACGGTTCTAATCCTAATGGGCCTTGAGGTCCAATAATCACTCAAAAGCTAAAATAAGCTTATTCGTTTGATTAATTAACATATTAATTAATCCTAGCCATGAATAATAAACCATTTAATTATCCTTACTCATCTCTGTTATTTCTTCAATCTCTACCTTACACAGTGTACGATCCATTAGGTTCCTTTTAGTGAGGCAGTGGGCGATTAGAACTCTTCAAATCAATTGTGAATTGAAACATACTTTCAATTCTCCCTTTAGTAATTATACACCTTTAGGGCTTCCATAAACCATGATGACACCTAGTAGTATGTCATAGCTACCTAAGCTAATCAGAAGAGGTGAAGAACCTATTCAGTTTGAGATTACAATGCAATACGGTCTTTCTCTAATACAATACTCTTGACAACATTGCTTGGTTTGATAGTTTATTCATGTCTACTATCCAATGTGATTCTCTTACTTATATGATTACCTTGAATGTGATTTGGAATGAATTCCTAAATCTCATTCATACTCTGGCTAGAGATTTTTAATCATATTATAGAGTATGCTCCCTCAAACGGTTTAAAGGTTAGAGATCCATTGTAGTGCATTCACTTGCCTCTATGGCTAAGTGGGTTAACCCCAACTATGTCGTAGACACCCTTTGACGGAGTGACTTTGACATAGTCAAAGATCAAGGACCTAACCATAAGACAACTATGATACCTCAAGTCAAAGGACTACTTTGCATTATCCTAACCATAAGTTCTCATGTGAGATGAGTATGAGAACTCCTTGTTGATCATGCTCAGTGAACTCATTCTCTATTGAGCACCTGCATGCTTGTCTTGGTGTCAGTCACACCAATGACTCGAGACCAGTCACTTTCTCTAAGAGAAGACATACGTACTGATCTTAACGGATTGTCAATGCCCAATTGGCAATCCTATGATTAGGAACATTTAGGATATATATACGAAAGAGAATGGTCTCGTGAATCTAACTTCTTTAGATCACATTCTCCCAATTACATATTCCTTGGACTTATTACTTAAGCCTATAAGGTTTATAGGAGACAACTTTAAACAATAATCTTTGCCTTTTAAATTAAACTAGATTAGTTTAACATGTGAAATGTCCGTAAAGTATCATCATATGATTGGTTTTATGGAACATTTCCAACAATCTCCCACTTGCACTAGAGCCAATCAGTTTGGTCATCAGTGATGATACCTGTTCTAAATTCATTTCAAAAAATGGCTGAGTAGTAGGCTTAGGCAATGGATATCTATATGTTATCCATAGAAGCAACCTTGAGAATAATGACGTCACCATTATACATGATTCTCAATCATGTGGTTCAGTCTCTCATTTGAGTTTGGATCTTGATGAGACCTTGATTTCTTGGCTTAAGCTATCTCCATTAGTGTCATAGTGTGGGTACACTAGAGACACTTTTTGGTTGGAACCGAATGGAGGGTTCATAAATGAACTTTCCCATCCAAACAACATTGTCGTAAGCTTCTATATGGTGATATATTTTGCATGCGTGATGGAACACACTAAATTCATTACTTATAACGTTTCCACCCAAATATCTCTTTAGTCATAATAAAGAGATATCCAATTATCTCTTCATTCATAATAAAGAGACATCTAATGATGGATACGATATTGGATTCATAATCTAATACGTTTACGCTTCCATTGCGTTACTCTAATTCTTCCTCATTCTTGAGGAATCTATCATTTTAGTATTTCTTAAATACTTAATGACTCACTTGGCAGTTGACATGGTTCTGATCCTGGGCTTACACTGATATCGTCTTGTACCTTTCTTGATACAACTCATATCATTGTTTTTCATACAATATGAAATACGTAAATCACCTTTATGTGTATGCATAAAGGATTCTATGTACGCATTATGCTTCTTTGAGAATCAAAATGGTACATTCCCTTTTAGAAGAGCAATTTCCTAGTTTGACTAGAATTTTCCTTTCATTTGAAGTTTTATCATTTGAAAAACTTCCTACATCTATCATCTATCCATAGGGATTGAGATAATCCAATTATAACTTGAAATCTATCATTATAGATTTACATCCCATGTATATAGACTATGTTTCCCATATACATTTTATCATTATAGAATGTTTAAAGTCATAACTTTAATGAAGGAGAATTCCTTTCATTTCCAAAATTAATATATCATATATACATGTTCAAATTTAGGAATGTGATTAACTCCCACTAATCTTTTGTAAACCTAGTAAACAAAAGATTCATTTACATCCTTATGAGAAATTAAACGGTTTGATTTTTCTCTCATAAGACGCTTATAGCTCCCACTAGCTTGCTAAGATTCATGATGGATGGATCTCTACAACTTACATGTCTTGTGATTCCTAGTCTTAGACATATATTATCAAGACTATCCTGATAATGGTTTCGGAAACTCATATTATGTCCAAACATTGAATCAGCATTTAGTTGTAGCTAGCAATCTTCGAATTAATAGAAACCAAGACTACATCAAAGATGGTTTCTTCCAAGTCAACCAATCTCGTTGATTGTAGTCACCTTAAGCGACCAATTAGCTATGAAGGTTTCACTATTTGGGGTCAAATGGTACTATACCATTTCCTTGAGTATATGTCGTATATACGCTCAATGTAGTCATAAGGATTTTCATTCTTATTTCTTTCGAATTAAGAGGTGTAACTCTATGACATAGTCATAAAGTTCAAACCATTCAACTGAGACGGTTTATACATCATTCTCGACTACCTTGGAGCTAGTGGTGTAGGAACTAGGTTGTTGTATTTGTTGATTATCATCTTGTCTCTCAAAGAACCCATTCTTTGACTTCTATTTCTCGTTCATTTGCTCTATCTTAGGCAAATCCTATTGTAGGATTAAAATGAACTACCCAACAAATAACATTTGTTAGTTAGTTTATAGAAGTGATATCCAAAGGTTAATTTAAGGATATCCCACAAGATTGTTCTCAAACAAATATTGCTTATTAGCACACAACTCCAAACCTTAACACGATTAAGACTTGTCTTTCTTTCCAACTACATCCTATGGAGTCGTGGAAATTTTGGAAGATCTTCTAATTGACAATCATATTGTCTTAGAAGTTTGTCAATATATATATGGGTAATAGATAACATCCAACGAACTACATCTTATTCGAGTTCGTTCTTCTCCCAATGGAGAAATCCATTATCTTATGATGTTACTTTCCTTGATATCTTTCAAGGAAACTTTTCTAAAGTGTTATTTTTCCTTGGATCAAATCTAAGGAGGTAAATACTTTAGATGTCTTACTTATCAACTTACATTCTTGAATTCTTTGAAACCTTTTGCAAAATATTCAGACTTGTGTTTATTCAAAATAAACGATAGTCCAACCGAAGGCAATCTTCGGTGAATGTCATACAACATGAGTAGTATTATGTTGTGGACAAGTGCCAATAACATCTAAATGAAATAACCTCAACAACTTTGTGATTCTTTCTTCTTTTCAAAAGAATAAAGATTCGAACATTTCGTCTCTATACAATTTTAACAAGAAGGCATTGGATCCGGATCTAATGATCCCAAGCATCCATCTATGACCAACTTGTAATTTATATTTTAGAGGTTTCACCACTCAATGGGATTAGTCACTACCTTGCAACCTTTTGGGTTTTAAGCATCGTTATATTCTAAACAGTTAACACTACCACATGATCTCTACTATAGAGACAATCAATTAGATTTCAATAATCTAATTGTTCATTAATAAAGAACAATGTTTTGTCAAACAAAAGATTCATCCATCTCTTATAGTGATAGAATTAAGTTCCTTATTCAAATTGGAATATAAAGACAATCTTTCTTTTTCCAATTTCTTTGGTAGTTCATATGAGGAAGTAAGTATTATCTGCTTTCACAGAGATCTATATTTTATTCACGTTCCGAATGTGAAGTACTTTCTCTTCTCTCATTAAACTTCTACTTCTTATTAGTCACACTTTTACAACGATTGTAAAACATAGTTACTAATACAAAATCAAACATTGGAGTAGAAGAACCAATTGTTTTGAACTATTCAAGAACAATTTACAACACATTCAAAAGTTGTGTTCTTGACACTTGCAAGACATTTCTTGCAAATACCCCTTCCAATGTCCATCATTTCATAAAGAAAGTTTGTTCCCTTGGAGTTATTTCGCCTTCTTCATTTGACTTCTCCTTTGACTACAATAGTCATGGTCCTTAAACTCCCACTATCTCTTTTGAAACTTATTTCAATTATGTTATACACATCAAACGATTTGAAGAGTGTGCGGTTATTATTCACTATATAGTTTATAATAAACTTAGCGAACCATTTGGATAGGAACTTAAGGTGAAGTCCTTGCCTAGCTTCCATCTCCTGAAGTGGTTTAACACTTCAACACTCAATTATTCAAAATCATCATAAGTCCATGTTGATGGACTATTTTTGTCAATCAACCATTATGTTCTAAACATGATTACAAACTTTGAAGAATTGTTCAAGGCAACTCTCATTTCTTCATAAAAATTTGTAAGTGAAGAATCATGGCACATAAAGTGTCCATACCCTTGTGCTTACTTCTCAAGTTCCTTATTCATGTAACAAAGAAACAAGCACTAGTGTTTGCGTTAACTAAGAGTTGTTCAAAGCAACTCTTATTTCTTCATACAACGATTTGTAATGGAAGAATTATGACACTAAAAGTGTCCATGTCTTTGTGCTAATCTTCTCAAGTTCCTTTGTTCATGCAACAAACGATTACTAGTTGTTTGTGTTGTCCTCTTTATGATAGACTTATCTAACATGTTCTTCCATTGATATATTATCAATAGGAAGATTGTGAGGATGAGACTACTTAGGTGCATATATAATCCATTCAAGACAATCTATGGGATTGTTGTACCAAGTCTAGAAACTAAAGCCTTCGACTTTTCTTTGTCATGTTTTTGGATAACGTTTGCAAATATACCGGTAAATAAATACATAACAAATATGAATTGATTGATTTTAAGTTATTTGATCCAGGTCTTTAAATCAAATAGCACCACCCACTATTTTTGGCAAATTCCATTTCCCTCATCGGAATTCAAGAGTTTTGAAGGAAACTCTTAGTAAGGTATGGGAGGCTCACTATTACCAAGCCCACCTCACAATGATATGATGTTGGCTAGTATCAATAATAATGAGAGAGTACGCTTACTCATTTACATCTCATGTAAGTAACCATCTTATTTGGCCTCTAGAGAATGATGCCTCACAATGATATGATGTTGGCTCCATTGCACTTAGTTAAGTCATTCCCACCATGCAAGTTCAGGTAGGGGTTCAAGAACAACCTCACAATGATATGATGTTGATCATTCTTGTTGCTTACCTTCACAACATCATGTATGCATATAGAACACCTCATGAGTGTAAGCACATACTTGGTACTCCCCCATGAAAGGGTGAAGTCGGTGTATGAGTCGCAAACGATTAGAGCCTACCATGGTGGAAGGCCATGAAATAGTGTTCAAAGCACTCTCACGCTTGTCAACTTAATAACGCTTTGTTAAGGGTTTTTAGGTCTTATCACATATAAGCATGCATTTTAATCTTATTAAAACAATTTAGTCCTATTACAACTATTGGTCCATTTGATTGATTTAGTAGTATATGATACTCCCACTATGCTTGTAAAACGGTTTTTAAAGCAAAAGTATATGGTACTACTAACATAAGCTTTGCATCCATTGATGGACTATATAGTTGCCTTAGGGCCTTAGGATGACTATGAACCTTTGATTCGATCCAACATGAGCCTAGTGTTGGATCTCAGTCTAGGGATGGTGATTGATTTTAGGCTATATTGCAAAACACAAGAACAAAGCAAGAGCATTGAAGAACATCCATGAAAACCCATAAGAGCTCCATGAATGTTTTCACTCAATAAAACTCAAATTTTCTCTACTCAAAAGAGGGTTAACATCCTAGGGTACTTGGGGGGTTCCAAAAGTCGCTTTAAAACACTTTTAACAAGACAAACATGAACCCAAAAATCCACCATTTGGATCTGGCCGAATTTACCCATAAACATGGCACCAAATTTTAGATCCAAAATTCATGCTCATATGAACTAATCTACAACATTTGAGATGGCAAATAAAACAAGAAAGGAGTACTTCAAAGTAAAGAAGAGCTTATGCTCTATTACAACATTTGACTAAATCAAAGTACTTTAAAGTAAAGAAGAGCTTATGCTCTTTTACAACATTGATCATATCAAATTACAACCAAAATCTAATCTACACATTCCCATGGTTCAAACGAATTTGAGAGACGGCCTTTCACATAGCTCAATTACCATAGGCTTAGGTTCATAATCACCCTTTATTTAATTAATTAATGCTTTAACTAATTAAACTTGAATGCAACATTGTCATTTGGTTTTTGTATCCATAGAATTGATTTAGATGGAGCTAAATGAAATGAAAATCCAATTCTCATTTAAAGATACAAAACTATTTTGTTTTCAACTAATTTGGGCCAAAATGCAACAACCTTAACTTTTTGGGCTATATTGCACACAAGAACAAAGCAAGAGCATTGAAGAACATCCATGAAAACCCATAAGAGCTCCATGAATGTTTTCACTCAATAAAACTCAAATTTTCTCTACTCAAAAGAGGGTTAACATCCTAGGGTACTTAGGGGGTCCAAAAGTCACTTTCAAACACTTTTAACAAGACAAACATGAACCCAAAAATTCATCCTTTGGATTTGGGCGAATTTCCCCATAAACATGGCACCAAATTTTAGGTCCAAAATTCATGCTCATATGAACTACATCTACAACATTCGAGATGGCAAACTTTCATACAAAATTTACATTCAAAGAAGCAAGAGTAAAGCTTGTAAAAATTACAACATTCAAATCAAAGACTATGAACTATGAAACCCAAAAGGATTCACTAACTACTTGAACTAGACTCTGATACCACTTGAACGAAATATTTGTTAAAACTAGTTCATTTAAGCAACATCTATGCATGGAATTAACAATTAAAGGTCGAATCATGCTTGTATGCACTCAAAAATAAAACTTTACCCATGAAATTCAAGGCCTAGTAGTTGTGGTGAATCAAGACTCAACTCAAGAACAAAGTGAGTTGAGAAATATTATACCTTTGTTGATTCCTCTGTGCATAAGCAAAGACTAATTACCCAAGAGAGAGGGCCTTCATTCTTTACTTCTTAGCTCCATGGATTTCTTGGAGGAGGATGGATGAATGGATTCTCCAAGTTCCCAAGAAAGGGAATCTCTAAGTTTATATAGACACTTCAATTAAGTGACAAAAGGAACAAAAACCTATCATTCATAATATGGCCGGCCTTCTTCAAGCTTTGGGTTGTTTGTGGCTTTTTGAGTCTTTAGTCATTAAGTTGTCATACAACTTAAGTTAATGGGCTTGACGGTTCTAAGCCCAAAGGGCCTTGAGGTCTAATAATCACTCAAAAGCTAAAATGAACTTATTCGTTTGATTAATTAACATATTAATTAGTCCTAGCCATATATAATTAAACCCTTTAATTATCCTTACTCATCCTTGTTGTTTCTTCAATCTCTACCTTACACAGTGTATGATTCATTAGGTTCCTTTTAGCATGGCAATGGGTGATTAGAACTCTTTAAATCGATTGTGAATTGAAACGTACTTTCAATTCTCCCTTTAGTGATTATACACCTTTAGGGCTTCCATAAACCATGAGTGACACCTAGTAGTATGTCATAGCTACCCAAGCTAATCAGAAGAGGTGAAGAACTTATTCAGATTAAGATTAGAATGCCGGTCTTTCTTTACTACAATACTCTTGACCACATTGTTTTGTTTGATAGTTTGTTCATGTCTACTATCCAATCTGATTTTCTTACTTATATGATTACCTTGAATGTGATTTGGAACGAATTTCTAAATCTCATTCATACTCTGGGCAGAGATTCTTAATCATATCATAGAGCATTCTCCCTCAAACGATTTGAAGGTTAGAGATCCCTTGTTGTGCATTCACTTGCCTCCATGGCTAAGTGGCTTAACCCCAACTATGCTGTGGACACCCTTTGACGGAGTGACTTTGACATATTCAAAGATGAAGGACCTAACCACAAGACAACTATGATGCCTTTGGTCAAATGACTACTTTGAATTATCCCAACCATGAATTCTCATGTGACATGATGTCTTGGTGTCAGTTACACCAACGACTCGAGACTAGTCATTCTCTCTAAGAGAAGACAGAGAACGTATTGATCTTAATGGACTTTCAATGCCCAATTGGCAATCCTACGATCAAGAACATTTAGGATATGTATGCGAAAGAGAATGGTCTCATGAATCTAACTTCTTTAGATCACATTCTTCCAATTACATATTCCTTGGACTTACCGTTTAAGCATATAACGTTTATATGCGACGACTTTAAACTATAATATTTTCCCTTTATATTAAACTAGATTAGTTTAACATGTGAAATGTCCATAAAGTATCATCATAACATTGGCTTTAGGGCACATTTCTAACAAAGGGTTTATATCACAAATGGTCCTTAAAATTGACCATACCATCAAGATGGTTCCTGAAATTGAAAATTGATCAATGTAGTCCCTAAAAATATGTGTTGCAAATTAATGTGGTCTTGCCATCATAGTTTTTTCAAAAATTGTCTCATGTGTTGATGTGACACATAAATGAGGCCTACCAAATGTAAGACTTTTTATCACAAATGGCCCCTAAAATTAACTCACACCATCAAGATGGTCCTAAAATTTAAAATTGATCTACATAGTCCTTGAAAATAGGTGTCGTAAATCAATGTGGTAATTCGCTCACAATTCTATCGAACATTCTGTTATGTGATGATGTGGGTTTAATATTTAATTAAAAAAGTTGTCAAAACACCTTTTTGCACAATGAGATTATCTCAAGCCAAAGCTTGCCATTGTCAGCGTCACCAAGGTCACTGGGAGAATCCACAAAGCTCTCCAAGATTAAGGTTGTGAGGTTGTCTATTGCTCAAATTTTGACGATGGAGTCACAAAAGTCGTCACCAATCCAAGTTGTCACCAAAGATTGTCTCAATCCTTGTCAAATTCGATGAAAGGATGTTGAAGGGTGTAAAGATGGGTGTCTTAAGAATATTTTTTTTAGAGAAGAGACGGTGAAGGCTACCATAGATGGAGATAGAGGAGTATGGGTTGGGATCAAAGGTGATTGCGGGATCGAGTTTCTGAGTTAACAACTTTTTTAATTAATTATTGAATTATTAGACCTATTTCTAATTTAATTTTTATTTATTTAGACTTGTGGGTCCATTTATGTGCCATATTAGCACATAACAAAATTTTGACAGAATTACGATAGAAAGACCACATTGATTTGAGACATTTATTTTAGGAGTACAGTGATCGATTTTCAATTTCAGAGACCATTTTTGATTAAAAAAAACAACTTGTGGGGCCCATTTATGTGCCACATCAGCACATAACAGAAGTTTTGACAAAATTGTGACGAAATGACCACATTGGATTGTGACGAAATGACCACATTGGATTGTGACACCTATTTTCAAGGACAACATTGATCAATTTTCAATTATAAGGACTATCTTGATGGTGTGGGTCGATTTTAGAGACCATTTGTGAAAAAAAAAAAAATTAAAAAATTAATAATTAATATTGGATTTAATATTAGAGCCCGAGCCCCAATGCCCATCTTTTGACAATTAAATATATTTTAATTATATATTTAATTATCACACACCCAAACCCAAACCAAAGGTTGAACCCCAATTTTGCTTCCAATGGTCCATCTTTCCAATCACTTTGTATGACAGACAAGTTGTTATGAAGTGTGAAACTTCCGAACTTGACCAGTGTGTGACAAATGACATGGAAGGAATTTTCATCTCAAAACCTTCATTACCCAACATTTGAATTGAAATTTCATTCAAACATTAACAATACCCCACATATGAAGGCAAAAGTAAATGAAAACGTAGATGCTAGGCTGCCTATCAAAACTGAGAGAGATAGACATGAAATGCATTGGGGGGAAGTGTGTTTTGGACTTGAACTTACCTTAGTGAAAACATATCAGGTTTACTTGGTGACGCAGTGGATGTGGAAGATCTTGAACTGTTCACCACAGTAGTAAACTGTGACAATATGCTACACATATATCATGCCTACCACACATCAATTCAGTTGGTTGTGTACATGTTCGTCTTGAACAGATCCTAGTTTTCATAGGAACATTAGAGAATTTAGCGATTTAATAAAAAAAAAAATATTTTGTTGAATTAGATGTTAGATTAGCCACCTACGGGGTTCCAACCCATGCCATCATGCAAGTGGCCATTTACCATAGTGAAGAATTTAGCCATTTCAATTCTCACAAATGCAACCCCATTTACTCATATATAAGTGACATTAATTAAGAATAATATGTCATATTCCTCTTGATAACATGATATTAATATCATAAATGCGGCCCCATTTACACCTATAAATGTGACCCATTAACTCCCAAGCCCCATCTTTTGACAATTAATTATATATTTAATTATCACACACCCAAGCCCAAACCCAAGGTTCAAGTATAATTTTGCTTCCAATGGTCCATCTTTCCAATCACTTTGTATGATGGACAAGATGTTATAGAGTGTGAAACTTCACAACTTGATCAATGTGGGACAAATGAGATGGAAGGAATTTTCATCTCATAAACTCCAGCAGAAGTATCCTGAACTTTAACTCTGTAGACATTGCCTTCCCATTCTCTGTCGACTACCAGCACATCCTTCTACCAATCTTTGTCCTGCTTGGGTAGATTGGTAATGTATGTATCCTAATGGAGGCTTCTCCTTGCTTAGAAGAATTAGTGAGTACATGCGCTTTGTACATGACCCATAACTCTTCGATTTCGAGCTCCACAACGTACCACTTGTTGAGGGGCTCAAAGCAAGTGATACTCTAGTAAGATGCCTGAATAAGGTTGCAAAGAGAGTTTATAAGAGACCAAAACCTCTTTGGCGAAGTCCAAGATGGAGAACTTGACGCCCAAATCATGATTCCATGGATGGATCCTAGTGCATGGCCTCTATGGGTTAAATGGATTCGGCAGCAGGGTAGGCATATCTTTGCCGACTTTCCACCTGACATTCTAGCTGTTCAACATTTCTAGCCTTGCTTGATAAAGGTGATCTAGTCCTGTTGACTGTGAATTCTGATCATCGGCTGCTCGTAGAGAATATGATGATTACTTACAGGTGTTGGTTGAACACTAGAAAAGGCCATTTTTTTCTCATTGGAAAAATGAAGAAGAAAGTCAGAATTTTGAAAAAGGGTTGAAGGTTTTCAGAGCTTTTTGCACAAAATAGTACTTAGAGGAATTTTGAGAAAGGGTTGAAGGTTTTCAGAGCTTTTTGCACAAAAGAGTACTTAGAGGATTTGAAGGCAATGGAGAAAAATGAGAAGTAAAATAGAAGATATTTATTAAAAAAAAAAATTCAGAATCATGTAGTCGTTAAATTCGTAACAACTCGCCACGAGATTCATGAATCTGACGATTGGAACCTTGTGGAACACAAAAAGCAGTTTCTTGGGCTTCGTGTGACACACCCTGACCCAAAATGTCCACTAGGACTCCGAATCTAGTTGTGCTGGTCGACATCTGGAAGGTGATGAAGCCATAACGTGTAGTGATGTAAATTTAAACCTAAAGATGTCTAAATATAAGAGTGCATTATGAGCGGGAATGAACCCATTTCACACGTGATGATAGAGCATAAGTACAATACAATAAGATAGGGTGAGAATTATACCCCTGAAGGTAATCGTCTGTACCAAGATTTGCCACGAATCCTCATCAATATGAAAGCTTAACTACTAAAACCTGGAGGGGCGAAAAACAAGGGTGAGTGAGCCTGAAAATTAAGTTTTATAAAAACCTTGGAAAATGTTATAACCCCTCGCCGTAAAACATGTATAGTTTTCAAAATATACACACAACGTATAGTACGAAAATACTTACCATAGCCTGCAAAACATAAATAAGGCATGACATCCCAAAATCACAAAATCTCAACAGTAATATAAGTAAAATCAGGTGCTCAACAACCTATACTAGCACACCAGTCGAAGTCGCCTAATGTGGCCTGTACGATAGGACTAAGTGTAATAATATATGCTCTAGTGCTACAATCACGTGAAGACTAAAGTTATTCGCTACCACATACGAGTCGAAATTACTTACAATCTGTACGACAAGACTAGCACCTACTTGGATCCAAGGCGAGTGTGCGGTGCTGATGTGAACAACACGTAAAAGACTAGTCTGGGCCTAGGCTGAGCACTAACACCTGGGTGTAGTAATGATGAGCAGACTATATGAATATAAGCATGCCATAATGATGCAATAATTCTAATCAACATAATAAACTTACCTACGCATCCCGTATGATTATTTTGCATTTCACAACAGTGCAACAATTCTTATAACATTATTTAATCATGGCAACAAAGATTATAAGCATACATGTGCATCTCGTAGGATTTATGATAACTTCATAATTTTCTGTTATTTCGCTAATTTAAACTTTAGTCTAATCCAGGCATACATAAATGTGTAAATGGAAACTATCAATCATATATATATATATATATATATATATATATATATATATATACACTATAAAAAGGAAAAGACCCACTCACCTGAAGTCCGCGCTACAACTCCCTAGCACGAATATCGAGGCACCACGAACGATCGGGGCCTAGAACAATTATCAAATCACGCATCAGAATTCTTATATATAGAACACATAACTTACATAAAACACATCTCCAAGGACGTTCTAGAATGATTTGTAACCCATTGACCAAAAGTTAACCATCGGTCAAAGGTCGACGGTAGGGTCCACAAACCTATGTAACTCAATCCGAAAGATCTGCACCTCGGATTTCTGATCCGTAACTTCCAATGATCCACATTATGCTTCTAGAACATCATACTAAAATTTCATTATGATCCAACAATTATATCTCCGCCAATTGCAAATTCAAGTGGCAGCCAATGTTTTATTTTACGAACTTACAAATCCAATTTGGGAAGAACCATATGTCGGATTCACAATCCAAAAGTTTCTATGGTCCTCAAATATTACGTACTATAACGTATTAAGGTTTGGTGATGATCCAATGGTCAGATCGTCGATTCACATAATGTTCAAGTGGCGGACATTAGCGAAGTTATACCCAAACAATGGAATTTCGTTAATTAGATGTCAAATATGGAATCGGGGCATCCAAATTAGCCTATAAAGGTCAGGTGGGGTCTCGGCCCACGTGCCGCCACACGCAGCGGTCGGCCGCCCCGACTAGCCGGAAAAATTCAATTATTTCTAAAAATTCTCAAATTTTACAAGAATGAAGATCTTAACGAGTAAAGTAATTTTTATACCTGTGGCCAAGTCCAATTTGGCTAGGAAAAGCTTCAAATCGCCATGAATGCGCTGAAACCTTAGAATTTGGGTGTTATTAATTCATCCTCAAACCAACTCTGACGCTTCAACCAATGATTGGGAATTGTTCCTGAGCTCAAAGGAAGTTGTGATGATGGAGATCTATAGTCGTGGCTTCAGAAATGGTGGATCGCCATCAAAGTTCCCTCGCACCCATCGGTGCAGTTCATCACGAAATTGGGGTCAAACCCAGTCGGGTTTAGATGGAAAAGGAAGAGAGGAGGCCAAGGTGATGAATGATGGTAGTGGATAGTCACGATTCATCGAAAAATGGAGTACATCGACTACAAAGGAGCTACCAGAAACCAGGTCAAGGACGGGTGGAACGGGTCGAAAACAAGTCCGGGGGTTTTGGCTGCTTCTCCCCCTCTCCTTTCCATCCTTTCTTCTCTTCTTGATTGGTCACTGTCCTCACCTCTTTCTTCTAGTTGGTCCATCCACCTTCATTTCTCATCTTTGATTGGGCAGTAGCCATTTCGTTTCTCTTCTCTTCTTTCGTCCACCATTCCCCTTTTAGACACACACATGTGGCATAACAATTTAGTAATATAAAATAGTATAATATAATTAAAATAGTGATTTCTTCAAAAATACTTTCGGATTCGTAGCCCCGTAAAACTTTAACTGTAAGTCTGATTCTGATTCCGTTTGCTCCTAATTGGATTTTTAGTACCTACGCAAATGGGGTTAAAATCATTTAAAATACTTGCAAGAATACAAGGTAATTGTCGTATAAATGCCCATGCAAGGTCGTTGTCCCCAAATATTGTTTGACTAATTTGTAATTAAACTAACTCTTAATTAATTATTAAAATAGATTTGATCAAAGATTAGAGATTTATGAATTTAAAAAGATTAAATTAACAATAAAAGAAATCTGAAAGTTTGGAAATAATAACAGCAAAGAAGAAAAACGTTTTTAAAATTAACAATTTAGAGAAATCTAGGGTTTAGCCATCAACGTCACAATTCTATCAATTATTCATGAATTTTCACATACATGCTTTGAAGGTTAGGTTTTCCTAATGCATATTTTCCTTGTGATATTCAAGCAAGAACGTATACCTAACATGCAATCCGTCCGTGACGTTTAGATCAAATATAAACATGCAAGACTCATTAAGCTTCATGAAAACCCTTCGAAAAAACCATGCAACCCTTAAGAGCGTGATGTTTGCCTTAAGTGAACTTACAATGATTAATCACAAGAAGCCCTCCTCAATTTCAGGGTGACGTTCCAACATAAATTGCATCAAATTACTTTTCTAAATATCCTAATGGTGATCAATCATTAAAATACATAGATGGTTTTAATTGCTGTGATTAATAATTCAAAGCAAGCATGTATCCATTCATAAGGAAATTAATAAAATCACATATTCATACTAAGACTCATGGCCCAACCCTATCAAAGGAATTAGTTACGCTTACTCATAATAAAAATCAAATAAAATATCATTAGAATGAATAAGAATGAAAACACCTTGAAGTAGAAAATCTTCAAGAACCCTAACAATTCTATCTGTCTCCAAAGTTTCATAAAAGAAAGTGTAAGGAAAAACTGTGAATAGCAACCCTAACAATTCTCTCTGTCTCCAAAGTTTCATAAAAGAAAGTGTAAGGAAAAACTGTGAATATCAAGGCATTATATACTACGCCTAAAAAGCAACTCACAATCCCTAGAAAATAGTCCTTTGTTCCAACTAGGAAACCAAATAATAAATAAAATATTTTAGAAAATAAAATCCTAATTGAGCTAGAAGAATCTGCCAAGTACTTGTCCAGCCATGTTTTAGCCTCAAATATCATCCAAATCTGGATCAGGATAGCTTGTTTTAAAGATTAGTACATTTTGAACATATCTTCAAATGGCCACAAACCCATCAGAGGTCATCTTGGACTCCAAAAACACAATTCAAGCCCAAAACGTCATTATTTCAGCACCGCGCACTGCACCTTTATTTTATTGCCAGGAAATAACCACCTAGATGAAAAATCTGATATTTTGATACGATTAAGCCAACTGACTCCCGAACGTCCTTCCACTAGAATTACTCCAAAATTCATCCATTTGTCCATATTTTTCTCCAGAAGAAGTCAAAAGTCATATATTGAAAATACAATTCAAAGTATCAAAATTCTTCCAAATATTAACCAAAATATACTAATATATAATATAAAATCTACTCATCATCGCCTATGCATAGGTATCGTTAAGTACTTCAAGAATATGCTAAAAGAATATTTTGTACGTCTCACTATACGTTTATCAACGAAAGTCAATACCCTTGCCTCTAGGGCATTTTTGTAATTTCACATTTTAAAAATTTATAAAATCATAGAATTAGGGATGGGTTGTCACATCGTGCACACGTAATATGACAACCCATCATAATTAATGTCTTAATGGCACGATTTCCAAAATCACACTCATGATTTTAGAAAATCTTCATTACCTAGCATTAGTAGTAAAACCAGATTGACAAGTGTCAAAGAATTCCAAACGACAAGCTATTTCGATTTACTTCGAAAGGTATAGTCCTTGGGTAACTATCTATCCTTAAGAGAACGCCCTTCGATGCATCGTCTAGGGCATTTGTGGGACCATGATTTTTCTCGACTGGAGTAAGGTGGATCGAAATACTAATGCCTCATGAGGCCAATCATGGACTCAATGGCTTAGAACCAAATTAAGCCACCACACCCTGTTGAGCTTTAGAATGATAGGCAAGGCCTACTAGGATCGACCATGCTTGTCTCGAAAAACATAGAAGCTTGAGTCATGGCTCTTCTCTAATTTGCATAATGTGGGACCCTAATTTTCTAAAACCAAGACATGTGACACCTTAGGTAGCAAAGAAAACTGGGATGCCCATTGCACGTAATGTTTAGGCCAACAAGCTAAGGGGTCCTAGTCAGATTAGATAAGCCCTAGTTAGAATCGAATTAGCCTTAGTCATATGAAGTAGGAATACCAAGTGAAGTCAGACAGACTAGGCTTAACCACATTAAAGATATTACTTGTCTCCCATGGAAACCCTAATTAAAGTCAAATTATGATATCCTAGGGATTAGGCAACATAGTCATAATTCTAGGAAGATTGGGTATCTCATCCTAGATTTCCTACTACATAGTCTCTTAATCTGATGAAGATTACTTTCCCTACAAGAACTCTCAAGATTCTTATAAATACACTAGCTTGGGTATTTTTCAAGAGGCAGCTATCTACCTTCCTAGGAGAACAACTATATCTCTCTTTAGGACGATCACTTTATTCTCTACAAAACTATAATAGATATCTACCTACAGTCAAATATATCCCTCTACAAAACCGCAACACATTTATTCTCTCTATGCCTAATAAAGGCTCATACGTTGCCGTTTATGCGTAGACATGTCCATGGAGAATTTACCTCCCAACGTCCCGCTATAGGCTATTCGTCAATGATGGTTTACTCAGTTCTTTCATGGAACTACACTTGTGGTTTGATTCTCCTTCCCGATATATAGGCAGTCCTTTGCGAATTCAACCACATCCCCCAATTAACCCCATTCTCTCCTCGTCGGGGATCATAGATAATTCCGACTTCGTTCTCGCCTCCGTCCATAGATGTGCACAAATTCGTTTCCAATAATCGGTGGTATCATTGAGAGTGAATTCATATTCCCCCGTCCAAATCACTATATCGACATGCGAATCTACTTTGGGCAAAAAGTGATCAAACGAAGGAATCTTGGAGCAAATTCAATTAGAGTGGATTTGTGAGATTTTCAAGATAATTATGTCAAAATTCCAGAATTTAATTCCACGCCATTTTGGCAGTGGCAAAGAAAAGAAAGGCTAGCATGCAGCTTTTCCAGATTGATGTTTCGGGATGTTTTGGGAATTTTGAAGGTCAAGATGACATATTCTGAGGAATGTTCCTTTAGGGGATTTGTTAAGGACCACTTAAGGTTTAAAAAAGAGATCTTTTGTAATCAAATAGGTGTTGATGTGATGGTAAAAATCCTATATGTGAGCGACAACAAAAATAAGGACGACAGTCATAACTACCTCATGACGGATTGAAGAATCACGAATTCCAACTCCATATGATGGGAATAAGAGTTTTATCACAGTGCTCAGGTTTTCCTAGAGGAAACAAAAAGGGAGGGTTTCCAATACCTTTATTTTGTTTTGTTCTAATCTCTTATTACTTTGAAAAGTTTAAATCGCTTTACCATGAAACAAAGAGCTCGACCTAACTTTTTGTTATCGTTTTTTTGCCGAAGGGGATATGTGCTAATTGCACATCCCTTCTGCTTTTTAGATCCTGTGATGTTGGACTAACTCAGTCCAACACTATTCCGGTGGAGCCAATAGCTTCGACAACGACACAGCCTCTCTGACGAGCATGACAAAGTCCCAAGACGGGGGAGAAGTACACTGGGGGCAAGTCAACCCTAGAAAAGATATAAAATTCAACTCCAGAACTCTGTGCGGGTCAACATTTCACATTTCACCTCAAATTCGATTCGCAGTCCTCTCGCTGGAAGTGTACTGCAACTCAGTTTGGTTCATAGTCCTCTCACTGTTCTTCTTGCCTTACCAAAGTTTGTAACTGGAAATGGGAATAAAATTCACTTTTGGAAAAACAATTTTGTTTTATGTTTTATTGATATCATTCAAAAAACTGTATGTTACTGTTAATTGGTGGGGTGAAATGTTTGTGGTCAGAAAAAAATTCGAAGGGGAAGAAGAAGATGCATAAGGTTTTGCTACATTTTGTTTTCTAATGTTTAATTTGATTTGTTTTTCTATTTATTTATAATGGCTTTTTACTTTTTAAGTAATTAATCATAAGGGTGAACTTGTCGTTGAAGGGGTGAGGTGAAAGTGAGATTGGGTTTATAGGCCACGTCTCTACCAAACCACACCCTTTCAGGCCATTGGCACTGAAAGATCAAATATGCTGAAGTTTCAGGGTGCATTTTGCATATGGGGCACACGGGATTGGGGCTTAGCTTCCTACGGAATAAGCAATCAAAGGTGGGGAGTGCACGATCAATCGCCATAGAAAGAGCTTGATTTTAGGTAGAGTGTTGCAGCCCCAAATCCTTTGCCATATGTCCGGATTAAGACTGTGAGACGAGCATGGCTTGTTGGAGCTAGCCTTAGACAAAGTTGTGGAATGAGCCCAATGATGCCTAGTTTGACACAGAACTCACCAGATTTTGTGAAGGGCCATATCAATCTATCAGCGGTGTTACCGTTGCCTAAGAAGATATTCTAAATTGCTCTAATTTATGGAAATGATAGATCCAAACTTGAGTTGTGCAAGCACATTACCCTAACCAACTTGCCTAATCCACGTTTGCTCATATTGGAGGCTTTTCAAACCCACCAAGCAAGCATTTGTGGTCGAAATTCCAACCATTCCAATAAATTTAAGGTACCTTTTAGTTTAAATACCAAATTCAAAAGAACTTTAAGCTAAAATACTATAATTTTTAGTTTAGATACTAGTTAAAAAGTCAAACTAATTTGCTAGTTAATATGACAATAACGTCCAACTTTACTATTACAAGGCCATAGCCAATTAACATTCTCAATGAACAATGAATTGTGACTAACATGCATACGTAAGACTTTTGTTAGAAGAAAAAATTTCACTACGTTAATCGCTCAGGGTATAGGGTCTAGTTCCTGGATTTTGGGCACCGTTGACCTACACCTTAAACCCTAAACTCCTCCAAAGTACATTCTAAGTATTGGTTTCGTACTGATGTGCTTATATAAAAAGTGGGTATATAAAAAAAAGTTGAGCTAAAAAAAGTGTTTGGGAAACACTTAGAAACAGCTTATTTTCACAGTTATGGGTGAAAAAAAGTTGAAAACGTGAAGTAGAAAAAATAAGCTTATTCTCACAGCATAGCAGAATCAATTTTTTTTCAAAGCACAACAATACCAAACCAGCCGTAAAACCATACACGCAAAATGATCAACTCCAAAACCATGATGGACCTTCTAAAATCTTAAACCCTCAAAGTTAACCTTGTGTTTTAACACTATGTTTGCATGACAGAAATAGACTTAGAATTTTGACAAAAGTCAGAATTTATAAATTTGGCATAGACCAATTCTCTTGTTTGGGTTCATAAACATAGAAATGTAGAATTTTCACGTGGAAAAAAAAACTTGGAATTTGAGACTTCCAATTCCTAAGTTTAAATTTCATGTAAATAGACGCAATTTCTAAACACAAGTGAGATTAAAAATTACAAAATCCATATTCAAATTCCATTGTTCTTTTAGGCTAGCCAAACAAGAAAATTCACAAAATCTAGAAAAATAAAATTCCATCATTTTAAAATTTCCTAGCAATCTTAAATTTTCTCATCCAAATAGAGTGTAAGGGAACTTATAAAATTCTAAAAAGAAAAAGCTTGAAGACAAGATGGTAATTTCCCATGTCGTATTCTATTGAGAATTTGAAAAAGTTTAGAAGAGTTATAAATTCATGGAGTTTAATGGTGTTCCACACATTCCATGTGAATTTTGGATGAAATCATTACAAATCTTAGAGGTTGAGGTTTGATTTCCCAAAGCCTATATAAAAAAGGAAAATTAATAAAAATGACTTGAAAACTTTGAGTTTTAACGATAAGGACAAAATAAAGGGTAAAACGAATAGTACTAGAATTGACTTTTTAGTGTAAAAATGTGGGTTTTCGTTAAAATAAACAGTACCATGAGCTTTTTGTTAAAGTTCCCAAAATAAATAAAAAAAAGTATAAAAACCCTCCAAATCCATTAAAATATTTCATCATTTAAATAGTTTAAAATCTAATCGTGATTGAATATATGGAGTTTTATGAACTACTTTAAAATCTTGAAAGAATGCAATCTAATTTTGTAAAGTTTTATACTTTTTAAAATCTTGATTGAATACCTGTGAACTTCTATAGATTCATTCAAAATCTTGATTGAGTATGTATAAATTTATACTATTAAAAACTTTTAAGCTCCAAATTGAATACATCCCCTCAGTCAGAAGCTCACTTGCAATAAAATTTGTGGCTTATCCTAAAATATTTAACTGAACTTTGTAATTTTTTTTCTTACAGCCTATGCCCAGCTTGGTATTTAATATAAATTTAATCCAGATTCCTGATTGAAACAGCACGACTCAGGATCCACAACTGAATGCTGGTAAATTAAAACCAGACATTCTAGATTTCATTGGAAGCACAAAATTTGACAGCTACATTAACTCTGAGAATACCATTACTGGAATAATGTAATGTGCTTAATCGTAACACATTTGTAACAGAAAATATAGCATATAAAAATACACTTGCAAGCTGCAGCTTGATCATTCGATTCTGTTGGTTCGGTACTCGCGAGTAAGACCATACTCGCCAATTATTTTCGACATTATCAAAACAGTTTCCCAGTTGACTAGTGAACAGTGAAGATTTGGACTGTTAATTGTCATTCAAACTACTCGTAACTGGAATTCGACCTCGTTGTGTACTCTGCCACGAGCTGAGCAAAGGACGATGATTTGTTTTCCAGCAATCTTGCTGGAGAATCATATTCCTCAATAAGCCCTGCAACACGATAAAAAATACGTTAAAGTAAAAACTAAGGGGATCACTAGGAACGTTGGATGGATTCATATGGCAATACTAACCGTGACTTAGAAGCAGAACCATGTCACTGTCAAGAACAGAAGTTATACGATGCGCAATAGTAATGACTGTGCAGTCAGTAAAGTGTTGTCGAATGGTCTGCTGGATCAGATTATCTGTAGCCGTATCAACCGATGCAGTAGCTTCATCAAGCACCAAAACCTTACTTTTCTTCAGGAGCACACGGCCAAGGCAGACCAGCTGTCTCTGACCCATACTCCAGTTCTCTCCGTTCTCACTAACTGCAGCAATTCTTGAACATAAGCACAAATAATTTCCATGACATAGCATGAAATTGAGAGCATCTCTATAGCCTCTAAATTAAGAACAAACCTGTGGAATCCAGCTTTCCTTCCTTTTTCCTAACTTCATCTCCAAGTTGGCACTTATCAAGGGCCTAAAACAAATAAAAGACATGTTAATGAGTGACGCCGATTTGGAACTGAAAAATCAGATACAGAAGAACATTTCGAGGGAACAAAATTCCGATCATCAATGTAACCAACCAACCTCCCAAATTTGTTCGTCTGTGTACTCTTCAAGCGGGTCGAGATTGCTTCTTACAGTCCCTTCAAACATGGTTGGGTCCTGAGGGATAATGCTCAACCTAGACCTCAAGTCATGCAGTCCAATTGAAGAGATATCAATACCATCTATCAAAATTTTGCCGGTAGAAGGATTCACAATCCGGAAAAGGGTCTGTATGAGAGTTGATTTGCCACTGCCAGTTCTCCCCACAATCCCAGTTTTCATTCCCCCAAGAAAGGTACAGGTGAGACCCCGCAACACTAGTGGCATGTGTGGAGCATAGCGAACCTACATAAACATGAAATAACAGTCATAAACATGACTGATCCTATATCGTATGAAGAAATAAACCAGAACAGAAGGTACCTGAAGATCACAGATATCAACTTCTCCAAGTAATGGCCAAGAACGATCCGGCTGATTGGATTCTATTACAAGAGGAGGTTCACTGGGAATATTAGTGTACTGTAGTAATCTCTCCACTGATATTATTCTGTTCTCTACATTGCAAAGATTCCATATACACCGAGCTTGCAACATGTTTAGATTAAGTCCATATGTGAGAGCCAATCCCGCAATGCCTTTAGGGTAAAAAATGCAAACCAAATAAGAAAAGAGAGAATTTATAGATTTGCAAACAATTATTTCAAGAATAACCGGTAAAACAAAAGATGAATATCACTTGCCTGGATCAATTACCCCCGCTGGAATAGAGATCAAGAAAATCAAAGAAAATCCAAATGTGATAGATGACAACATATCCAAGCGAAAACATAGCCATTCCATTGCAGCTGCAGTATGGAACTTAGGCCGACCAAAACTGTCGTTCAATTTCATATTTGTATCCCTGAATCTTGATTCTTGATCGAAGCTTCTAATAGTTGTTGACCCTGAAATTGTTTCGGCAAAATGTTGTATCACTGGAGCTTTGCATACTCCAACCAACCGTGCTAGTTCTCTTGCTGAAGTAATGTAATATTGCTGCATCAATATAAATTCGTGAGCATTTTATTTAACATGATTCTTATATATTCCAGGCTGTAATAGGAGGAAACTTTTGGGTCAATAAGGAAGCCAAGTTCAAGCATGTATAGGTATGAATAAAGAGCATCAACAGAGCATGAACAACATAAGAATTAAAAATGAAGTATTTTCCACAGTTGAATTCATGTGATAAGTTGACCTATCAGTACAACGTATAAGATAGGAGCATTCGGACAAAGTTAGAAGAATTACCTGATACCAGATACAGATTGCAACCACGGGGATAAAAATGATGAAAACCTGCCATGCAACCTGTGACATCACTGCAATAATTCCTACAAGCTGGATCGTTGAGTTAGCAAGGGCCCCAAGTTGAATTGACATGTTCATGTCCACAACATTTTGGTCAGTAGAAGCCTGCAAGAAATTATTGAGCAACATTGATTCGAATACTGATTTTAGAAATATATTTTGCTTTGAACCACCAATCAGGCATGATATTAGAAATATATTTCGCTTACTCTGTTTAGGATTCGTCCACTTGGAGTTGAATCAAAAAAAGACATTGGAGCACGGAAAATGCAATGGTGCATTTTACTAAAGAGTATAGTTGCTGTCTTGTACGCAGCTGTTGCAAGAAACATGGATCTGAAGAGCACACAAAAAGAACTTCCAATAGCCAAAGCAACGTATACAATTATCAGTGTAGAGCTTGTAACAGCAGGTTTCGCATCCTCAGACACGGGAGTTGCCCAAGCCATCCAGTAATTGCTTCCAATTTGAAGGATCTGAAACAAAATTTGTCCAAGCAATATAAAAGGCACAAGAGCTCCTCCGTAAGCTGTGGTGATATACTTCCAGTACACTGAAAACCCAACTCGACCTTTCTCTCTCTCTTCTTCTTGAACTATCTGCCCTTTTGGCTCACCTACATCATCTGTTTTACTATTTTGAACATCACTGCTTTCTTTTTCTTGGACAACCCCATTAGTACTAGCCGAATTTCCTTCTTCTTTGCTAACACTTATTTGTTCAGCAGGCCCTTCCTCTACAGAATTAACCGCGGACAAAGCTTCCTCATGCGCTCCCACAAGTTCCTCAAAATCAGTTCCGGAATTCAGAATGTCATTGAACTTTCCAGCTTGACTAATCCTTCTGTCCTTCATGACCTGATGACAAGGAGTAACTTTGAGTGGACATATACCAAGTAGATAGTATCACGTATTATGCATTGGAATTTCAAAAAAGAAAAAAAAACCTCTGTGGATAGTTTACCAATATAAGATCAGCAGCCGGCAAGAACTCCACTTGATGAGTGACATAAATTACTGTTTTCGAACTCAACAGGCCTAGCAAACATTCCTGTTGTGCAATTGTCAATTAAATAAATCAATCGTGAAGTGTCAAACCAAAGAATATTATTGATGCATATGTCAATAGTTCGATGATGCGAATAACTTTGCAGATTCAGTTTATTACATATGGAATCATACTAGAATAGAGAAATAAAATACCTTAAAAAGGTGGGATCCTGTATGAGCATCAACGGCACTAAAAGGATCATCAAACAGATAAATATCAGCATCTTGGTATACGGCACGTGCAATTTGTATTCTTTGCTTCTGCCCGCCACTTAAATTGATTCCTCTCTCCCCTATAACAGTCTGATCACCAAACGATAGAACTTCCAGGTCCTTCTTTAATGAACACGCTTCTAGAACCCTCTCATAACTTTCTCTGTCCATCTGTTTACCAAACAATATGTTTTCTTCTATTTTTCCACTCTGTATCCATGGTGACTGAGAAACATAGGCCTTGGTCCCACACAACTTAAGAGTCCCAGATATCTTTGGAACTTCTCCCAGAATGCAAGAAAGTAAGCTCGACTTGCCCGAGCCAACAGTACCACAAACAGCAACTCTCATACCACGGCTCACTTTGAAATTTATATCCTTCAATGTTGGATTAGGGGAAGATAAATCCCAAGAGAAATTCCCATCGACTATCTCAACTGCTGTATCAGAACTACCTCTTGGGATGTTCTCTATAACATCTGGCTGCAAGTCATCAAGACAAAGGAATGATGCAATTCTATCAAGAGATACCTTAGTTTGTGCTATCATTGAAATTGTATCTGGAAGACAGTAAATAGGCTCTTGAAGAATCCTGAACGTTGCAAGTGCAGATAAGATCTTCCCGGATTCGAGTGGGATTCCCAAAAGCGTGCAAGAAACAAAAGTGACCACAGACACAAATGTTGGGGCACCCCAGAAGACAAATGAGGTTATGGCCCAAGTGTAAACAAACTTTCGTAACCATCCTGCCTCTGACTTCCGGAGCTCATTAATTTTAGACAGAAACTTCATCTCCCATGCTTGAAGCTTGAGAATTCTCATGTTCCTCAAGATCTCAGATGTTGCTTTCATCCTTTTATCTTTTGACTTCATTAACTTGTCCTGAAACTTCTTCTGTAAGGACCCCAAGGGAACATTTGCCAACATAACAATTATCGTTATAATCAATGTTGCGATAGCTGCAAGACCAAGATTTATGTACAAAATCACTAGGGCCAAGCCAACTTGTATAAGGATTATCCATGGATAGTGCATGTACCAAGTGAAGTCACCGATCCTCTCAGCATCGACAGTCATAAAATTGATTATCTCACCGCTTGTGTGGCCCTGCTTGGACTGGCATGACAAGGTCAAACCCTTGTTATATATGGCTGTAACAAGTACTGCTCGGATTCTTACTCCTGCCTGTTGCGTCTTAAAGAACCAGTGCCTTTGAGTGAGGCACTCCACTAGCTTTGCAAACAAAAATGCAGAAACCAAAACATAGCCTTCATTTTTGAACTGCCGTCGCCCATAGAGGTATTGAACAAGTGTGTCGATCAGATATGGACCGACATAAGATGCCATTGTGTAAAAAATCCCAGATGAAGCGGTCAAGAGAATCTCTTTCCAGGCTGAGAAGATTAATGCCTTCACCAGGTGAAGTGTGGTAACCTTGCCGCTCCCACCACACCCCACATCAAGCTTACTTTTAAAACGAGGATAGGACCCAAATAAACTGTCAACCTTATCTAGTTCAGGAACATCCTCAAGGTCTAACACCTTCTTATTGCCAGCCGCAATTAGAGGACCCATCCAAGCAAAAGTAAGAATGCTGAAAATTCCAGCATTCGAATAAGGGTTAACATTTGTTCCCCCTCTCGACTTATTTGACTCTCTATGATTACCTAAACCAGTACTACGATTACCGTTCAAAAGGGGTTCCTCAAGAACAGAATCTCTGCCCTCTTTCTTCCCCAAAAACCCCACATACATGAAAAACAAACCCGAAAGAACGCAGACAACATCGAAAACCAAAGATTTAACTGGCAACGAAACACGGTCCTTGTGAAGAACAATGTCAATGACAAGGGAATAGCAAGAAATAGAGAAATAGAAACCCCACCAAACTCTCAAAAAGTTTGGGAAGTTAATGGATTCAGCAGAATTGGAGAACTGGGTATGCAAATAAACACAAACTGCACCCCAAGAGAGTGTTCTAACAGCTAAATCCAAAATGGTTACTACTTTTACATCAGACCAACCATTTTTGTACCAAGAAAAGTAGTTCAATAAACAAAAAACAAGACTAAACCCGGAAACACAGAAAGTACAAATTAAAGCCTGCTTGTAGTACGAATTTTGACTATTCGAAAACCTCTGTTTCGGAGCCTCTCCTCCTCCTCCATCACCCCCCTTGAATTTCCTCCACAACCAAGAGAAGAACAACACAAATACCAATACTATGTGTAATGAACCAGAAAACGCACGTATAAAAACTGGGTTGAGCAGAAAATGGGTACCTGGATGCATCAGTGATGCGTCGTGTGAGAAGAAGGTTGAGAGAATACCGTGGTTTGATGAACCAATAAACTCCATGAATTTTGTTGTTGGACGAAGATTTTTTAGTGTTGTTTATATAGGGGGGAGAGAGGTGTGAGAGTGGAGAGAGAGATCGCTCTACGAGTGGAACTGTGAGAATGGAGAGGGAGAAAGGGGTGAAATGTCAAAGTTGAATTTTCCCGGGGAGGTGGCTAACGTAGTGCCCAAGACTCAGAGCATTTCCAATGAATGTCTTATTTAGGGACTCCCACCATTATTTTTGTGTACTTATTTAAGGATTAAAAGAGTGTCTTTAGAGGAATATTGTCTTCATTAGTAAAGTTCTAATAGTAGAATCCTGAATTCTTAAATTTGAAGTTTTTATGATTTTTTGTGATATTTTTTTTATCAAACGATAGATTTTGTTAGATTTGCTATTGACAAGGTTTGAAACCATGCCGTCATGCAAGGGCTTAACATCTTTCCACCACTGCGGTAAAAGGTCACTTGCATGATTTTAAGTGATAATTTGATTAGCTGCAATTTCTGTTTATGTTAACTTTTTCTTAATTAATTAAAAGCATTAAAATATTCAATCAAGATTATGGCTTTGTTTTCCACTCAAAGTGCATATTTTTTTGTTGGCTAAATTGAATTAATGATTCCTGTGGTGATAGGTTAATCGGATGATAATCCCTGTGGTGAAAAATTTTGGATTTAAACCTTCGTGATGAAGTTCCGTTAGAATCGAAGTCCAAAATTAACATTGATGTCAACTTCTGTTAACATTTCCACCTTGGTTCTTTGGTTCTGCCTCCCCCCGCCTGGTTCTTAGTATCCCATCTCTCTCTCTCTCTCTCTCTCTCTCATTTTCTCTCCAGATTTTCGGCCTGGAGCAAATCAATGGATATTTATCTGCATCCCAGCACCCAAATCATAGAGTCATAGCTATAGTTATGGAACATATGAGTTAATTAACTAATAATTTTCAGCTCCAAAATAAGAGAAATTAATAGCAAATTTAAATAATTAATCTGAGAAATAAAGATTTATGAGGGCGTCGAGCCCACATTGTAGCTGTAGTTTTACCTATCGAAATCACAGAAGCACATAACCTCTCTCTTCTGGAGCCGACTGAAAATGTCGTGCTTAACAGAACACTGTTCGTTCTCTTCATACATGCCTGAGAAATCCTGTTCCTTTCTCTCCTCTCTCTCTTTAGCTTCCTTTCGTTATTTTTTTTTCTTTTGAGATAAAACAATCAAACCTGAAACACAGATAATTCTTCAGTGGATGATGATGAGGTATGCTTGTTGCTCCTCTTTTCGTGTTTCTTGGGTTTTGTTTTGCTTGATTGGTGTGTGATTCTCAATGAATTAGTCCAACCCATCGTTTCATGCTCCTCTTTTTGCTTGATTGGTTTTGATTTCATCAGTTCTACAGCCAACAAAACCAATCAAGAAATCAATCTAACAAAACCAGCCAACAAATTAATGATTAATTTACTGAATTGGATTAATAGTTAATTGCAGGCTCAATTAGCTATTAGGAAATATTCATAGGGTAATCTAGAAAAAAGACGGAGTGGGTTAACGGAAATGTTAATTTTGGGCTTAAATCCTAACAAACTTCACCACGAGAGTTTAAATCCGAATTTTTTCACCACGGGGGTTATCTTCCTATTAACCTATCACTACGGGGACCATTAATCCAATTTAGCCTTTTTTGTTTATGTTAACCATTTTTTAATTAATTAAAGACATTAAAATTAAAAGCATTAAAAAGTTCAATCAAGATTGTGAGGACATACACTATGTATCTGGGGAGTCTTATACTTTAGGGACTCACTTTCTAGTCCATTTAGAGATTCATTTTGTCCCTATATTTGTTTAATACCCATTTTATACAGTGATTGTCTTTATTTAGAGACTCCACTGGAGATGCTCTCACGTGACGGAGATCGCTATGTCAAGTAATTATTATCATTATGATTTGTTGATTAAATTGTTATTGGTAAGTTGTTTATTAAATTTGTAATTTGTAAGTTGGTTATTTTTGTCAAAACATTCAAGAGAAATGCTAAAGAGACTCATTCTACATGAACTCTCTGCCACTTTATTTTTTTACACAATGTTTTATAATATTGACATGAAAATTGACATTAAACAGTGAGCTAACATAGATTCCATAGCATTTCTTAATTTTCAATTAACATCGTTGCCTTTGCACTATGATGTGTCTTAAGGGTCAAATCTTGGGGTTGGAGTGGCAAGGTCGAAGTGGTTGATTGGTTATCCTAATTGTTTTGGAAGGATTAATTATTCCATAAAAACGCACATGATGATGAGATTATGGTGGGGTTATCTCTTTTCTAATCACTCTTAGGTCAGTTCATTACTTATTCTATTTACGAGACCTTAGACATTTGTGGTTTGTTTTCAAAGCAAGAAAACTGACAAGTTTGAATCTTCGACAAGCATCACCCCCGGACTTAATTTCAAGTTCACAAAATGTTCACTTAATTTCAAACACATCTTTTGACTAAAGTATTGGAAAAAGCTTGTCAAGTGGGATACCAAATTTCAAATTGTAGAAATATTGCATATTGACCGTATCTTTGAAAAAAGAATAATTTAAATATCTTAACTCTTTTTCAATTAGCACCGAAATCTTTTGTGAAAAAATTTCACCCGATAGATTCTGCAGGTGATAATTATCAAGTTGTGGACAATATTAATATTATTAGAGTGGGTCTTTGGTCCATCTCTTTAATAATTAAATTCCATGTTGAATTTTGATGCATTTTTTGAATTCCCATGGTTTTGAAGTGGTATGTCCCCCTTTATGGACGAAGTTGTTAACACCTTTAAACTTTTTAAGTTTGAGAAATGCTAAGGAAACTCCTCAAAGTTGGACTCTTTATGGACTTTCTACCACTTCTTTTTTTTTTTTAGCATAATGTTTTATAATGTTGACACGAGAATTGTGTTAAGAAGATAAGGTGTCGGAGAGTCCAACCCTTGAGAAATGCTAAGGAGACTCTCTCAAATTAGGACTCTCCACCATCTCATTTTGTTGACACATTGTTTTATGATGATGACATGAAAATTGTGTACCGAGGTGGCAAAGAGAGAGTCTATGAAGAATTCCAATTTTAAGAAAATCTTCTTAGGATTTTTCTTTATCTTTTTTAGTAATATTATTTATAAGTAAAAGTTTTAAATTTAGTTTAATACCTATTGTTATAACAGACAACCTAAATACTTCTTTCACTTTTTTTAATGTAAAATATCGTTAGATCAAAACAATAATATTCATTGCTGAAACAATAAGGGGACGTTAACCTTCAATCCATGTTCGAGTTGAAGGTAAAGCATAAATTATTCATGATCGGTTTTCGTTTCTTTCATTTCTGTCAAAACAAAAGAAACGAGTTTTTTTCGTGACTATTATATCTTTTACTTTTAACGAACACAATATACAATATTATTCAAACATACATTGAGACAAATGAATCACTTCGTCTTAATCGCATGAAGATAAGTAAAAAGACAATCAAGGGAAAGATTTAGTTTGACCTTCTGCCTTTATTCGAAAGAGCACCACAAGGTTAATATTAATCTTGGTTGACAATTCATGCCAACAATCAAGGGAAAGTTGCTTTTAAAGTCAGTTGGCATGGCTATATATAGATATATATATATATATATATGTGAAATCTTTAAGGAAAAGGATCTTAATTTTTGTATAAAAATAGGGATTAGTTGTGAGGTCCCTACTACATCGAACTTTAACAATCTGAACTATCTATGTTTCAAGTTGCACCTCATAGATCATCTTTGCAAAATATTAGTCAAATCAGAAATGTTTAAGATATCTAATTGGGTTCAAAGAAATTAACGAATATTTTGTTATATAATAAACAATGAAATTTCATCTTGATAATTAAATAAGTAAATGGTTTCAAATTGAATTGAATTTTTACGTGATGATTTATCAATCGAGACTAACAAAATAGATGATTACGATCGTTGAAATTCGATGTGAAGTGAGCACCATACCTAATTCCTATTTTTTCCAAAAAATAAGAATCTCTTTGCACAAAGAGCTATATATATAATGCCAATCATCCCTTCTCTTCCATTCAACGCTTTTTGAGAATAAGTGGAGAGCATCTGGACGAATAAAAAAGAAAGGAAGGAGAGTATTAGTTTCTTTATAGACATGCTGTTTTCCATTCAAGACAATTTTATTTGTGTGATTCCTTCCATACGTGTTTGTTATGTGTTTACAATATTTCTTTTTGTCAGAACGATAGAGTTTATTAATTAATTCTTTTTTTAACATACGATATTATCTATATTAAGGGTATGGGAGAATGAGTTAAGCCTGACAATGAACTAGCAATAATGTGGTTCAACTTCACCTTTAGCGAAAATCGAACTTAAGACCTCTTCCTTATAAGTGAAGATGAATACTACTAGACCGTAGTACTTCGTGGCTATTAATGAATCAATTTGAATAGTAATGTTTACATCCTCAATAAAGATTTTGAAATTTAGGAACATGTGAATAGCTCGCCTAATACAACATTTTGCTTACTAATAAATTTTTTTTTTCTTCAAGAAACGATATTATCTACACTAAAGGGTAAGATAGTGGGCTAAGTCTTACAATAGATTAGCAATAATGTGATTCAAATTCGCCTTTGACGAGAATCAAACCTAAGACCTTTCTTTTACAAATGAAAAGGAGTATCACTAGACCGTAGTAATAAATGACTACTAATAAAACTTTTAGTTGTACACTAATAATTAACTTAAATAGATAACAGGTCAGATAATGTGCCTACTTAATTAATAGTCTAACAAATATAAAAAGCTTGGGATGAAGAGAAATATAACTCAAATTGCTAGTGTGGGATTGATTGTGCTACTAACCTACACATATTTGGACCATATTTAACTTAACGCATTATGCAGTACTAGGACTGTTGGATACTGCTTACTGGTCAGAACTTACAATTATTTTGGCTATAGCCTATATTAATGACTACAATTTCGTCTATCTTGGTGGAGTATGCTGCACAGAATGTGGTTTAATGATTAGACTTTCGTTTGGGCATGAAATAATGGGTTTGGGCCGAAGGTGGTTAATTCGTAATAGGGTTTAATCTTCGGCGCAGTGACATTCCTCCATGTCAAATAGCATTGATATCCGGCCCACGATGGATGGCCGCCGAGTTTTAACAAGAGGAGGACTCCTAAGGGATCAAGTTGAAGAGTCATTCGGCTGAATCCTAATGTAAGGACAATTTTTAAGGACCAGGATGAGTGATGAGTCTATTTTATATTATATATTTTATCCTATTCTTCATATGTTTTGGTATTTATTTTAGTAAAATTTTGATCCTTTGTTTTATATTCTCAAAGTAGAATATGTGACTTCCTCTTGAGTAAAAAGTAATTAAACAGATGAATTTTAGAGTGATTTTAAGAAGGTGTCTTTTTGACAACGAGCCCTTCTAGAAATATGTTTAGGACAACTTAAGTTTTAAAAAGAGTCATCTTGGGTGTATTTTGGAGCTATCTAGGGTCCAAAACGTGGCTGTTTTGTTTGTTGGTAGATTCTTCTTGTCAAATAGAGATTGTGTTTCCTAGTTTCTCTTAAGTTATTTTGTTTCCAAGTTTTGTTCTAAGACCTTTTCTAGGAAGGATTTATAATGTCATAGTATAAATAAAGCTTTTTGTCCGGCCCTAGTCTCTTCTTTTCTATGCAATTTTTGAGAGAGGAATTTGGCCAAAGATTAGAGATTTCAGATATTTACATTTAAGGTGTTTTCAATCTTTTTCTATTTCAATAAAATTCCTTTTGATTTTAATTATGAATATGTGTAACTAACTTTCTTTTGTTAGGGTGAGCCCACGAGCCTTAACAAGAATATGTAGCTTTTTCTCAATTTGCTTGTGATATTATGCATGCAGGTTTTGAATTATTAATCACCGTGTTTAAACTATTTAAGTGTCTTGATGATTTGCAACCATTAGGATATTTAGAAAATTAATTTGATGCAATTTTGGTCAAAGGGCGATCCCTAAAATTGATGAAGGCTTCTTGTGGTTTATAATTGTAATTTCACTTAAATGAATACTACGTCTTAAGGTTGTGTAGTTTTTCAAAGGGTCTTCACAAAGCTTAATGAGTCTTATATGTTTAGAGTTGATATGAATATCACATATGGGTTACATGTTTGATATACATTCTAGACTGGCGGTCTAAGTAGTGCATACTTTAGGAAAACCTAACCTTCAAAATATGAATGCACAAGTCATAAATGATTGGAATAACTACGTATGATTGCTAAGGTGATGACGGAACCCTAGTGCTTTTACAACATGATTTTCAAAAACTATTTTCTTTTATGATTCTTTGCTCTTGCCAATTTCTCTAATATTTTTAATTAAATTTGTTTTTCTTATTTTAGGTCTTAAAATCAACCTTTTCCAACAAATTTCTTTAACTAATTAATTAAGATATTTGGTTTTAATATAAATTATTTTAACATTTGGAAAAACTTTCACGAAAAAGTCATTTTCATTTGAGTTTAAGTTGAATTGTTAAGCACTACAATCTAATTGAAGATCATAAGCTACGAATCTAGACATCTGTCAGTGTGGGATGCACTGGCAATGCTACAAAGCTTAGATTAGCACCAATTTTAGATATGTTAGAGTAGAAAATTTGATTAAGTGTTGAAAATAAGACTTACAACATAGCAATTTTGGTAGCAATTCTGAATCAACTCGTATGTTCTCGAAACAACACGACTTAAATTCGTTGGAGTAATAGTCGCACAAATTATAACCTGAGCATGCTCCAAGTTGTTAAGTCTACTAGCATTGGCTGAAAATGCTTATCCTTTTCATGTGGGCTTAAGACAACTAAAGGTTGTTTCGACTGCTCGACTACAACTTAAGAGCAGCGGATGAGCTCGTAGTTCCGATGGGTGCATAAGAAAGCCCCTTCAAAATACTCGTTGGAGTGACGAAGATATGACCGAGTAGAATGCGGTCTGGAAATTGTTACCTTTGTGGAAGTATGAATGGGGATCGAATTTACATCTACATCGGAGTTAGCATTTTGTTGTTGCTCTTCTTATTCTTGTTGCTCATGTTGTTCTTGTTCTTGCTGTTGGTATTGATATTGTTATTGTTCCGCCACTTCTTCTCTTCTCACCTCCGCTCTCCCGACAAAGCTATCTGGGATTTCAATAAAACTGTTGAAGGGATGAAGTGTTGAAGTGTGTTCCGATGGGTTTAAGGTTAGCTTCTAGGGTAAGTTACCTTGGGTGTATCTCTAGGGTAAGCTTAAGCCCATACTTGTTATAAATATGTTTTTCCTTAATTTAAGGAAAGTGACTGAATAATGTAAATTAGATAAAGCCTTTCCTTAATCTAAGGAAGGTGACTGATTGGGTGAGGTAGGTTAGCTCTAATCGTTGTGATAAATAGCCTTCTTTTCTTCCTTCTAGTCAGCTGCTTGTTGCAGCTAGCTACCCGGACTTCTTCTCTCATTCCTCTCTCATATATACGTTATATCTTGTACCTAAACTTAAGTGAAATACATTGAAACTTAAAGCTAAAATATCCACATGGTATCAAAGCGGGTTCTTTAGTAACCTATCTCTGCCATTCTTGCCACTGCGTTATTTCTTTTATCTTTGAGCCATGGTTAAAGAAAGTTCAGTAAACCGCAATGAAGAAACTCAGCATAGCCCCTTCCCAAATTTCTTAGACATTGAGGTTAACACCAATCAACGTTTGTGTTCAGTTCTCTTGAACGATTTCAATTATCTTCCTTGGTTTTGAGTTATTTCACTAACCCTCGGAGGCAGAGGGAAATTAGGGTTTGTCAATGGAAGCATAGAGGCTCCAGACAACTCCTTGACAACATACAGTGCATGGCTTTGCAAGAATCAGCTTGTCATGTCCTTACTCCTCAACACCATGGGGAAACATGTTGCTGAGATTTTTAGCTATTACAATTCATCACTTGATCTTTGGAAAGCCTTGTAGGATATGTATGGATATCAAAAAATATTATGCACGAGTTTTTCAACTTAAGAAGGACATTACTAGTGCCCAAGAAGAAGGAAAGGCATTTGTTCAACGTCTTGGGAGTCTTAAGGCCATGTGGAATGAGTTGGATGTTTATCTCCCTCATATCACATACCCTACCACTCTCCTGAAACAAGCTGAGGAAGACAGAATCTATCAGTTGTTAGGGAGTTTGAACTCCGAATACGTGGACCTAAGGAGTCACATATTGATGAGTCAAGAATTTCCCACCTTCAACAATGTTTGTGTAATTATTCAACGAGAAGAAGCAAGGAAGAAAGTGATGAATGCTGAGCACAACTTAAGATTGAAACTCGTGCATATGCCTCAAATTACAAGAACTCAGAGGCAAAGGGGTACAAGGGAAGAAATACACACCTAAAATGCAAATACTGCAATGGTGTAGGTCATATGGAAGACAAGTGTTGGGAACTTCATCCTGAACTCAAGCTTAAAGTTACTAAAGATGGGAAGATGACACCAAGATCTTCACAATTTCACTCTCAACCCAAGGCTCAACTTACTAATGCTCACTCTCCTACTTTCTCAAAAGGATCCATGGAATTCATTACCAATCCATTGTCACTCATAAATGAATTTGCAGCCTATCTTCAAAGTAAAGGACATGGAGAAGGTTCACAAGCTCAAGGCAAGGATGAGGCCAGTCATACAGCTATGTTCGGACAGTTTGCTGGCTTTCTTACTGGAAATGGGAAGGTATCACAAGAGGAAGCACCAGGTATACTCAAAGCTTTCACTACTGCCCTATTGTTGGGTAATAAATTCAGGCACCACAGATCATATGATAAATAAAGTCACAAATTTGCATCATTTTACATGTTTTTCGAGTCCGTCACATGTTTTAGTTGCAAATGGAAAAAATGTCTTAGTTTTGGGCAAAGGGGAAGTAAACTTACTCTCTCACAAAATACCCTCCACTGCCTTATATGTACCAACCTTTCTTTTCTAACTTTTGTCAATTGGAAAAATCACAAACACCCTAAATTGTCGTGTTATTTTCACCAGATAATGTAATTTTTTAGGATGTTCTCACCATGAAGATGATTGGTGAAGGGGTCTTCATAAATGGACTTTACTACTTGTGCAAGAATGCCTGCTTTTCTCAGGCTCTTCAAGCTCAATCGAAGGTCCATAGATGAAAACCAACTTTGGCATAAGAGATTAGCTCATCCCTCAGAAGCTATCCTATCAAAACTATTTCCACTTTTTTCGTAAATCTCATCTTACTTGTGATACTTGTCAATTTTCTAAATTTACTAGACTACCTTTTGGTAATTCAATGTCCATGACAAGTAAACCTTTTGAAATGGTTCACTTGATGTATGGGGACCAACAACTAAATCAATGGAAGGTTTCAAGTATTTTGTTCTATTTGTTGATGACTTCTCTTGAATGAGTTTTTTATACCTTACGAAATCAAAGAGTGAAGTCCCAAACATTTTCAAAGACTTTCATCTACAAGTTAAAACTCAATTTCAATCAAACATTAAAGTCTTAAGATCAGACAATGGCACTAAATTTCCATCCAACAACATGCTTCAATACATAAGTTCCCAGGGCATTATACATCAAACCAGTTGTGTAGGAACTCCCTAACAAAATGGAGTAGCCGAGTGAAAGAATAAGGATCTCTTAGAGAAGACTCGTGCTCTTATGCTTCCCATGAATATTCCAAAGAAATTTTGGTCATTTTTAATCCTCATTGCCATTTATCTCATCAATCGACTCCTAAGTCAAGTGCTAGAGTTCAAATCTCTCTATGAAGTACTTAAAGGTAGAAAGATTGATTTGACACACCTCAAGGTATTTGGATGTGTTTGCTTTGTTCACATTCAAGCCTTGAATCATGATAAATTAGATGCCAGAGCTACCAAGTGTGTGTTTATGGGATACTCTTCCACCCAAAATGGATATAAATGCTTCAATCCGGCCACTAAGAAGTGCATTATGTCAAGAGATGTGAAGTTTAAAGAAGACTGTCCTTATTTCACTTCCAAAGGAACTACTACAAGTCAGGGGGAGGAATTGTTTGAATTATTTCGATTCCCTCAGAACTTCAATCCTCATGTGTTTGAAGAAAACTCAATTTCTGTGATTTTTGATATTGAAGAAGTGCAAACTGACTCAATCACTTCTAGTCCGATTCCTGCTAGTGAAGAGAATGATGAGTCTCATTCTGATCATTCTCAACCTCTCACAGAGCCTCAAGTGATTAAAAGAAATCCTCCTTGAACAAGGAAACCTCCAACTAGGTTGCAAGATTATGTTACTTATGCCTCACGACACCCTATCATTGAAAGCATCAGTTTTGTGAGTTCTCTACATCTCATGCTGCATTTTTTAATGAAATTGATAAACACTATGAACCTAGAAGTTTCCAAGAAGCATCACTCCTTCCACAATGGAATCAAGCCATGGCAGATGAGCTTCATGCACTAGAAGAAAATAACACCTGAAGTTTAGTTCAACTACCACCAGGAAAAAAGATTGTTGGAAGTCGTTGGATTTGCAAGATCAAATTGAAGGTTGATGGTTCTATCGAGAGACACAAGGCTAGACTTGTAGCTCAAGGTTTCACCCAGACCTTTGTGGTAGATTACAAATAAACATTTGCACCTGTGGCCAAGATGAATTCCGTGAGGGTTTTACTTTTAGTTGCTGTAAATTGTGGGTGGTCCCTCTATCAAATGGATGTGAAGAATGCATTACTTCACGGACAGTTACAAGAAAAAATGTATATGTAGCCCTTTCTAGGCTGTAATGGTCTTAAAGGCAACATGGTGTGTAAATTGCACAAGGCAATATATAGATTGAAATAATCCCCAAGAGCTTGGTATGCCAAGCTCAATTCAGTACTTGAGAAGGTTGGTTTTATGTGAAGTAATGCTGATTCCTCACTGTTTGTAAGAACTGGTACCAGTGGGAAATTAGTGGTTCTCATTTATGTGGATGATCTTATTATCATAGGAGACAATGTTGTTGACATTGAGGCACTGAAACGTTCACTACATCAAACGTTTGCTATTAAAGATCTAGGGTGGCTTAAGTAATTTTTGGGTATTGAAATGGCAACATCTTCAAAAGGGCTATTTCTCCATCAACGCAAATATGTACTAGATATTCTTCAAGAAGCAAACATGCTTGACTGGAAACCTGCCATCACTCTTATGAATTGCAAACTGAGGCTCAATACAGATGGAGAAGCTATGCATGATGTGAGTTATTACCAACGGTTAGTAGGGAAGCTTATATATCTCACCATCACACGTCTAGATATCACATATGCAGTGAACTTAGCAAGCCAATTTATGCAATCTCCCACTATTGATCACCTTCACATTGTTAAAAGAGTTTTGCGCTACCTCAAGGGGTCAATAGGGTAAGAAATCATCATGCGTAACAATAAGTCCATTACCATTAGTGGCTACACGGATGCAGATTGGGCAGAGAATGCATTTGATAGAAAATCTACCATAGGCTATTGTACATTTGTGAGGGGTAATCTTGTTACTTGGAAGAGCAAAAACTAACAAGTAATTGCTCTTCCAGCACAGAGGCTAAATATCGAGCAATGGCAGCCATTGCATGTGAACTTATTTAGCTTAAAGGGCTTCTTTCATACTAAGGGTTCCCTACTTCATCCTCTATGTCCTTTATGTGTGATAATCAAGCAGCCATGCACATCATTGCCAACTCTGTGTTTCATGAAAGGACCAAACATATCGAAGTGGACTACCATTTCATTAGAGCTCAAGTTCAAACTCAAGTCATACGAACCATCTTCACACGAAGCCATGATCAATTGGTAGATCTCTTTACCAAGGCATTGGCATCAGCTCCACTTCATCATTTTTTGGGCAAGCTTGGCTCAATTAACCTCCTCAATCCAGCTTGAGGGGGAATGTTGAAGGAATGAAGTGTTGAAGTGTGTTCCGATGGGTTTAGGGTTAGCTTCTAGGGTAAGTTACCTTGGTTGTATCTCTAGGGTAAGCTTAAGCCCATACTTGTGGTAAAATCTGTTTTTCCTTAATTTAAGGGAAGTGACTGATTAGTGTAAAGTAGATAAAGCATTTCCTTAATCTAAGGAAGGCGACTAATTAGGTGAGATAGGTTAGCTCTAGTTGGCTATGACAGACAACCAAATAGCGGCAACTTGCAGGCAAACCTCGACTGTTGCGATAAGAAAACTCATCCACACTAGGAATAACCTCGTCTTAAAATTTTCCCTAAATTGGCAAGCCTCCTATTTTGTGGAGATCCCAAAGTGAAATCGACATCTCCCCTTAAGATGTGTGAAGTGTGTTAGTTACTGAACACCAATGCTCAAAAAACACACGAATGATAGAAGGATGACGATCATAGCTAAACAAAGATGTGTACACAGCGTGATAAAGGCCAACATTGGTGAGCATATATTTGGGTCAACTCAAGACATCTTCAAGCCACCCCTAGTAAAACTCATCAAAGGCAGCTTCTTCAGTAGTCGACAAGGCGTCATGCCAAGTCACAACTCCGTTGCGGATACAATCGCTAAGAAGCTCAAACAGTGTGAATGATTCAAAACAAGAATCCTCGATGTACATGCCTTCTTCTTTGTATTTGGACAACAAAAATCCGTCACCTGTCAAGACACTTCAGAAGACCATAACTTGATGTGCATCGAGTTATCTTTTGCAGGAAGAACAAGCACCTTAGGGCTGATCAACAGCGCATAAAGTTTCAATGTCGTTCCCCTATCTTGCGGATCGCTTTCCTTCGCAAGAATAGTGATGGTATTGCTCTTAAAGCACTTGAAATACCATGGCTGCAACAAAACAAACAAAACAACATCAACACAAAGGTGGGATGGCAAGAAAAAAACAAAGAAGAAAAAATTGCTTCGCTAAAGCAAAAGACATGCAAGACAAACCTCATAAGCATTGAAGGATGACGATGACAAAGTCATAACAACAAAAAGAAATCAGCCACAAAAGCTTGAAGAGCACGATAAAGAGGGCAGCTACAAGATGGACCTTCAACGCACGTTACAGTAGCAAAGAAAGCCAAAATGCTACGCAAACTCGCAGCTATTACGTAAATAGTTTCTTGCACTGCATGACAAATAGGCCAACTACAAGACGGTCCTTTAACACGCTCTACAGTAGCAAAGAAAACCAAAATGCTACACAATCACACTACGTAAACCCGTAACGATTACGTAAGCAGTTTCTTGCACTGCACGATAAAGAAGGCAGCTACAAAATAGTCTTTCAACGCACGTTACAGTAGCAAAGAAAACCAAAATGCTACGTAACCCCACAGCGATTACGCAAGCAGTTTCTTGCACTGCACGGCAACGTGACCACTAAGGGAAAACTATGACCAAAAGGCACTACACAGCGCATACTCGTTGCAATCTTTTGTACAACACCACACTATAAAAGTGACGCACTGCAGCAAGCTCCAAGCAAGAAAAACCCATGGAAAGCAAGCAGCAAAGCACAGAAGCAAGCACATGGCAATGATGTGAATTGTGAAAAAAAAATACACACCCAATTGTCCTATAAATAGGGGTCAATTGCTTCTTAATGCTATAAAGGAATACATACCTAAATAGCAAAAGGAAAATCAAAACAAGGAAGCACATTGCACCTTCCAACCGAAAGAACGAAGCAAATTCCAAGCAAAAAATGGCAAGTTTCAGCCAATCTGCGCAAGTAGGACGTTTTTAGTGATAATTCGACTTTCCAGAGGAATTTTGATGTAAGCCCAGAGAAGGAAGCTAAGAGGCTGATGATTGTTGTATTAAAATTTCATAATTTTCCCAAAAGCCAAACATTCCAATTTTCAAAGTTAATCCCGCAGAAGTTGTTTTCCTGTAAGAACTGCACAGCTGTAGGAAAATGACGAGTTGAAGGCTTTCCTGATTTTTCCTAGTGGTGTCTGATATATGCCTGAAAACATAAGAGATAAAGCTACTTTTCCCATATTTTTTTTTAGAATTTTCCAAAAGAGATATCAACCTCAAACTTGGCGTGCAAATCAAATGACATGTTTCCCAAACCAAGGACAAATCTTCAAAGTTTCCCAAAACAAAAGCATGTTGTTTTGGCACCAAAAATCAGCAAAGAAAAGAAAAGGAAATGAAAAACAATAAAATAAGGAAAGGGCTTTAAAATTTCCAAAATAACAAAGGAAAGTACCTTTCCGTGCCAAAATACAAAAGGGAATCCCTCCAAAGCAAGGAAAAATCTTCAAGTTTCACAAACTAAGAGGGAAAATACCCCCTTGGCCGAAAAAAAAAAAGAAAAGAGGAAAGAAAAAAATGCACATCCTACTTACCCAAGGACAAGCATTAAAGCTTTCCAAAACCTTGAAGGAAATCATCAAAGCTTTCCAAAACCTTGAAGGAAAACATCAAGGATTTCCAAAATCTTGAAGGAAATCATCAAGGCTTTCCAAAACTTTGAAGGAAATCATCAAAGCTTTCCAAAATCTTGAAGGAAATCATCAAGGCTTTCCAAACCTTGAAGGAAATCACCAAAGCTTTCCGACATTTTGAAGGAAATTGAAGGAGGTTCCTACCTAAAAAAGGAAAAAACATTTTTTTCCTACAACCACAAGGAAAAAATTCAAAAAATACACCAAATTTATTTTGCCAAAGATTATGGAAAATCAAATACGCACAATAAGTATGTGTCGATTTGTCCATTTTCAAATTTTCATTCAAGATCAAGCCTCTACGGCCCTTGAAGAAAAAATTTCATTTCTTTCAAGATCAAGCCTCTATGGCCCTTGAAGAAAATTTCATTTTTCACTCAAGATCAAGCCTTTACGACACTTGAAGAAAAATTTCATTTCATTCAAGATCAAGCCTCAATGGCCCTTGAAGAAATGTTTCGTTCAAGAAATACGCCTCAACGGCCCTTGACGAAATTCATCACTTCATTCAAGATCAAGCCTCTACGGCCCTTAAAGAAAACTTTCATTTCAACCCAAGACCAAACCTCAGCAACCCTTGAAGAAATGTTTCTATCAAGAAATACGCCTCAATGGCCTTTGACAAAATTCATCACCTCAACTCAAGACCAAGCCTCAACGGCCCTTGAAGAAGCAAACTAATTCAAGATTAAGTCTCAACGACCCTGAGTTAGAACATTCACATTGCAGGACTTCAAAACACATTTCCAACATGTGGCAAGCACATGCCTACAACACACCTTGAAGTGTGGGCATTTGTAGACATGTAAATTTTGTTGCATACAAATGATGCATCACAAAGCCCCACGTGGCATATGACTCATCACAAATGGACAAGTCATCAATGACATGTGGCACAAATCAAGCAAAAGAAGCTTAAAACTTCCCAGAATTCGGCCAAAGAGAGAAAACCTCTCTTAAAAATGATAGCAACAGTTCAAAATGTTCTCAAAACCGGAAAGAAAGTTAAGATATCTTCATAAAACAAGCAAGAATTGAAGATTGCTCACAAAATAAGCAACAAAGACCCTATAATTCGGCCAAGGGAGTAAAGATGACTAAAATTAAGACACAAAACATCCCTATATTCTCCCATGGAAGAATTAGGACATAAATCAAAGCCAAATCCACCCAAAGGCAAGCCTTGAGAAGCCTATAAATACAAGGTCCTCCTACAAGCATAAGGGTCGAAAAATTTTAGCATTCAGAAGAACCTCTGCCAAACCTTTGAAGACTAAAACGCTGCCGAAGCTCTCTCCGAAGAATATACAACCAAAGTCGAAGCTTTCTTTCCACCAAAGCTGAAGCACTCTCTTGAAGAATCAACAAGCACTTGTGCTGATTCCTTCAAGACTTTGTTGCAAGCTCATAAAATTGTAATGACGTTCGTTTCAAGATCAAGTCGTCAAGACCCTTGAATCAACGAAAACCCGCATCAACATCATATTTGCCGCACCTTGAGGTAAAGACCATCCACATGTTGTTTTCAAGCTCAAAATTTGAAGCAATCGTTCAATTGTTTGTCCGAGATCAAGTCATCTCGACCCTTGGATCAATAATCAACCTACACATCTACATCAAATTTGAAGACTGAATCAAAGGAAAATTGTAAACAAAGATTGTAACCTACAAATTCAAATCAATACAAATCTACTTTGTGCACCTGTTCTCGTTTCATTCGTTACAGAATTTTCGTGTTTACATAGCCATGGCTAGGGTTGGTGGCAGTCTTTTCTTTCTACTTTCTGTTGTTCTCTTTCTTACCTTCTTTTATTGTTTTCCCCTGCTATCTTTTCCCTTCAATATGTTCTTTCCAACCCACATATTGTTGATCCTCCTAGCCTAGGTCCTCAAAACCAATCTTTTCTTTTATCTAACCCCTGGTATCCCTCCATCTTCACCCACCTTCTCCATCCTTGCAATTCGTTTTTTTCTTTCTAACGTTCATCAATATCATACCATATCCAATTTGCAATCACTTTCAACTGCAATTTGTTGTAGTACATCGAGAGGGTGTGTAGAGCTCCGGTGTTCACATTGGCTCGCATGTTCGCACCACCACTTTCTCTTAGTCTGCCTTCCTTGGCAATGTCGCAAGTGGAGATCCCACTGGCTTCTTTGTTTTTTTTTTTCTACTTGGTGACTGCAATCGGAGAGGTTTTCTTTGATGGATGATGGTGTCTTGCTTCCTTCCACCTATGAGGCGTCGATTGGTCGGATTTATGGCATTCATTGGGGTCCATTGTATGTACTAAACGAGAGGTGTTGCGGCTATAGTTGCAGAAGATTAGGGGTTTCTTTTTATTTTGAATTGTTTCTGTATTTCGGCCTAATCTCTTGGTTATGCTCATGCTGTTTTGTCTGGAAGGCCCACGTTTTCTTTGTATATTTGTTTGGGGCCTCGACTGTGTAAGTTTTGTAATGTAAATTTTGTTTTTTGTTGGCAATAAAATATGCCTTTGTACTCAAAAAAAAAAAAAGCAAAGAAAATATTACTAATTAATATCATTCATTTTAAAAATAAAAAAAAATTGTAGAAAACTAAAGAAAAAAAAGATGAAAAAGAAAGGGCGGAGACTTCAGAATTTTTTGAGACCACATCTCTCCCTCACCCACCCCCAACTCAAAACCAAGCCGCCCCATTACTTGCCGGTTGCTCCGCCGTGTTCTTCCTTTAAAACCTTGTCCTCCCCCACGCCGAGAACCCACAATGTCCCTAACAGTCTCACCCAACTCTCTCCAATCCTCCACATTCCCATTTGCCATTCATTCCTCACAAAATTACAACCTAACCCAGCCATGGCTTCCGCATCTGCTTCTTCGGAAGCGACCCACGACCCGAATGTCCTGCATTTCGACCCGACCCAAAAGAAATTCGGGACCAAAGACCGAGGACCCGGAAGTCCGGGAGGTGGTACGGACGCTCATGAGGAGCTTCAGTGACAAAGAGCCGTTGTTGAAGACGTTAAATAAGTATGTTAAGACTGTGAGGACGGAGCATTGCTTTATGCTTTTTGAATAGCTTGGGAAGGCTGACAAATGGCTTCAGTGCTTAGAGGTCAGCTCAATTTTCAATCTTTTTTGTTTTGTTTTTTTTTTTTTAAATTTAAATTGTTTGATTTTTTTGCTGTGGTTTGATCTGTGAACGCCATTAATAGTCGAAAACTTGATTAATCGATGGGGAAATGATAAGGACACCCTTTTTCTCCTCTTACTGCTTAATGTTGTCATTGTTTCTGTTTGATTTATTCAATCCGATGACCAGAAACAAAGAGAGACGTGTGGGAGGCTAAAAATGGTGTGTGGAAATCAGCTTCCTAAACGATGTGAATTTGGTATGTATGGTTATTGTGCATGATACACTATATAGGGTAATAGAATGCAAGGAGAAATGTATATGTTTTAGAGCAGGCATTTTGAGTACACGGTCGGACATTTTAAATAATGGCAGTGGCATGAATTTTATGGGTTTTTCGAAATCGTGTGAGTTCGATGTGCTTGTAATGTGAACAGTTAGTTTTTACGTTTCGGTGCATTTGATAGTGGTATACTGCTACTTTTATGTAAGACATGTCAGTTCCTGTGTGAGTATTTTCTAGCAGCAATTGTGATAGGATGGAAGATAGTTTCACGTACATAAGCCACACTCAGGTATTCAGATGGATGCAAAGACAGCGGTGGTATGTTGCTGATAATGGCGTGTATTCAAAATTGATCTCGGTTATGGGAAAGAAAGGCCAAACTCGGATGGCAATGTGGCTTTTCTCTGAGATGCATAATAGTGGGTGCCGGCCTGATACTTGTGTTTACAATGCACTCATCTCAGCCCACCTTAACTCCAAGGATGAAGCGAAGGCTTTGGACAAAGCTCTCGGATACTTTAACAAGATGAAGGGAATGGAACGGTGCCAACCCAGCGTTGTGACATACAACATTCTTTTGAGAGCTTTTGCACAATCTTGAAATGTAGAGAAAGTTAATGCTTTGTTTAAGGATCTTGATGAGAGCGTTGCTTCCCCTGATATCTATACGTATAATGGTGTAATGGATGCATATGGGAAGAATGGAAATATCAGAGAAATGGAATCTGTGCTTTCTCGCATGAAAAGTAATCAGTGTAAGCCTGACATCATCACCCTTAATTTGCTGATTGATTCATATGGGAAGAAGCAACAATTCGATAAGATGGAACAGGTAAGCCAACACTCCCTACGTTTAATTCAATGATCATAAATTATGGTAAGGCAAGGCTTAAGGAGAAAGCGGAACATGTATTGCAGAAGATGACTGACATGAAATACACGCCAAGCTTCGTAACATATGAGAGTCTTGTCATGACGTATGGGTTATGTGATTGTGTTTCAAAAGCTAGGGAGGTATTTGACAGGTTGGCTGAATCTGGAAGGGAGTGAAAGTTTTCAACGCTTAATGCGATGCTTGATGTTTACTGCATGAATGGTTTGCCCATGGAAGCTGATAAGCATTTTGTGCGTGCAAATAGTATTGGGGTACGCCCAAATGCATCAACGTATAAACTTTTATACAAGGCTTACACCTAGGCCAACATGAAGGAGTTTCTAGAGAAACTGCTGAAATCCATGGAAAACGATGGTATTGTCCCAAATAAGAGGTTCTTTCTAGAGGCTCTTGGGGCATTTTTCTCTTCACCAGGGAGTCCAGGGTCTGTGAGTGCCACAACTGGTTTGAGCAGACCGCAGGGAGTCTTGGGGCATTGTTATAATTTACTCTAATAAAAAACCAAATTTTATTTTTTATAATTAAAAACTTTAAAAATATAAAAATAAAAAAGAAGAAGATGATTGACTGTTCATTGTCTTCTTCCCCATGAATTTGGGGCAATGGAGTCCACCATATTAAACACTGCTCACTGCTTTCCGTTTCCTCCTCCCTCACCGTCCCTACTTCCTCCTCAACTCTCTACTTCTCCTTCACTCTTTTAATCGAACCTCCCGTCAAAACCAAGAAACTTGGGATTTAGAGGTGACAGTGCAAGTGCAAGTGCAATTCAGCTGTCACAGTGACTGTTATTGCAATGTTTATACAAGACGTTTCCTACATAAACCTCTTTACAAGGAAATATAAGCGTCTTGGAGCGCAAGAAACGTTAATAAATAATACACACATAAGAACGCTTACATAATATCATCGATGTTTACACAAGATTTACGTTCCTAATATACTGCAGATATATCTATACACCAGATAACAAGTCACCCATGTCTATCAGTTTCACCTTCGTCTGAATAATGCGTATTGTCGAAGAAACTTGGTTAGGCCGAAAGACGAATGATCTGTGCAAGCTAGATTATCCGACCTGCATATATATTCATCGCATTGGCTTGATCAGAAACCATTTCTATCGAAGACAAATACGAAAATATTGAAATGATGATATAAAGAGAAACAGAGGTACGCTTCACCTTTCGTCAAAAAGGAAGGTTTATCAGTTTGGAGATTATCCTTTGAGCCTTTCCCTTCAATTTCTTTAGAGATTGTGATCTCCTTACTCATCTTATTCGAGATGAATGCCCCCAATTTCGGACAGTACCGTAGGTCTAATCTCTCCAAGGACGGAAATTCAATGCAACTTCCTGCACAAAATCTGGCAAGGTTTGGAAGATCTTCTAGGTGCAGATGTTCTAACTTACAAAACATGTTATCTGCATTTGCTTCACCGGATTCATGTGTTGATACTATCTCTTCCATGAGATGACACCGAGATATCTGAAGATATTTGAGTTGCTCTAGACTTCTAGCCATGGAAGATGAAAACATGAATCTTAAACCATCGCATTGATCCACGATCAAGCTTGTTAAGCTTGGGAACACAACCTGCAGATCACGACAAATATTTCTTTAAGAGACGAAGAAAGACGCAATGCAATGCTATGACAACCGCTCTATAAAATTGAAACTAACGAACATACCTGACCATTCATGAACTGTTGCACGGGCCTTCCAATCTCATTCTCCAGAATGATTATGTTGAACTCTCCATTTGTTAATTGTTCGTCCAACCCGGTAGTAACAACAGGCTTGCTGCCTTTGGAGGAGAAACCAATAAGATTGGGTAGACACCGAAATGTCAAAGATCGTAACTGAAAGAACTCAAGGGGATCAACTGCTTCATCACTGAAATTATCTTCCCTTTCTTCCGCAACAATCTCTGTCATGGTTTCGCAGTTCTCCACTTCGATCTCTTGAAGATGCAAAAAGCATCTTGCGACTGAAAATGAAAAGAGATTCCTCAGCTTGTGACAACTTTCCACTTTTATGATTCTTAACTGTCGGAAACTCTCCGCTGTGAGTTGGCCACAACAAACACTCTCCAGACTAACAAGGTTGTCAAGAAAAAGCGACTCCAAGATGGGGAAAGCATTATGAGAATAACTCCAGTTGACCGAGTTAATAATATATGTAGTTTCAGCGTTGTTTTGAACGTGGAGATGTTTCAGTTGCTGAAATAAACCCTCACTGTCTAAATGACAGACAATATTATTAACACCCTCCAATACGTCGAAGTACAAATCTTCAGATCTCTTGAGTAGCATTTTCAAACCTCCGTCCAACTGATTGCTGGCAGTAAGCTTGAGTTTTAGAGTGTTGAAGGTTTCATCCACGCCATGCCATTTCCATGCATCACCGACCAATATGTGGTATCTTTCCAGCTTGTCGGAGAACAGGTTTTCTGGAAGAATGTTAGCATCTGGAATGTGTATGTCTAATGAGCTTAGCCGAGACAAGTGCTTCAGCTCCGAAAGGCTAGCATTACTTCTTTCAACATTGACTCCTTCCTCCTCCCATTGGTTAAAGCTGTTTCCCATTCTCAAGTCTTCTAGTCTTTCCAGGCTAGATATAACACCGGGTGAAATCACTTCAATTTCAGAGCAACCGCTCAAGTCCAGCAATCGTAGACGACTCAACTGCCCTATTTCTTTTGGCAGCTGTTTAACTTGAGATTCCAAAAGGCTAAGAATCTCTAAGTTCCTTAACTGTCCGAGTAGAGCTATGTCTCCCAGCACGCATAGATCTAAACATAACGTTTGAAGACTTGTTAGGAACTGAAGAGATGGAGGTAGTGATGGAATCCGCAGATTGGTTAAATCCAACACCTTAAGTTCTTTCACCTCTTCAAAAAATCTCTCCGGAATTTCAAACGAGTCATCATTACTCCACAAAAAGAACATTTTTAGTTCTCCACATTTCAGAGCTTCAGGAAGTGTAGGGATATTGCAACAAGGGAAAGAGATCATACTGCAATTTTTTAAGAAACCCTCATCTGGCCATTCTTTCAACTCATCTCCATAAGCTGCTGATAATATGTGTTTATCTCTAAATGCAATCGAGATAGCAACATCTCGTACAAGGTCATGCATTCTGACAGATGTATTATCATAACCGTCTAACAACAGACAAGCATCCTTAAGCTTTTCCACCAGTGAATGCAATGCATTTCGTGCTTCTTCCACCGTATTGATGTTCTTAAACAACCCCAAACCAATAGCATATTTCAGCAAGTCTCCAAGAAAAATATAGTTTCTCCCAGTAATTCCACAGAGTAAGAACAAAGGCTTGAGCTCCTCATCACCCAATTGATCGTAACTCCACCCTAGAGCCGAGTATACTTTTTCTGTCAATTCTTCCTTGCCAAACCTTTTTAAGCGTCTTAAGGCATCTTTCCATGCATGTAAAGTCCTTCTATTTCTCAAAGCGCTTGCAACTGTGACAACTAAAACTGGCAAACCTCCACATTTTTGGGCAACTTCAGTTGCCACAGTTCTTATAGCGGGATCTTTAACAGCATCACCTGCCATCTTTTCAAATAAGCTCCAAGTTTCTTCTTCGCCTAAAACATGAAGCCCGAACTCCTTTTGCGTACGCATCTCAGAGGATAGTATTTCTCGACTTCTACATGTCAACAATATTTTGCATACCCTCCGGGGAAGTCCCAAAGCCTCCAGATCAATTCTTTCCCAGACATCATCTAAAATCACAAGAATCTCCGTGTCTCTTAACCTGTCGCATAGAATTCGCGCTCTTCCAGCTATGGTCTGATTTTCAAGAACATCAAGACCAAGCTTCTCGGCAATTTCTTTCTGAATTCTTTCCAGGTCTGGATTCTGTTTGACATCTAGTACAAGAACCACATCATCAAATAACTCCTCTTTAGTAGCCTGCCTGAAAACTTCTTTGATGAGTGTGGTCTTCCCCACGCCACCAATCCCATACACCCCAATCATGTTGGTATTAGGATTCCTCAGTTCCTCCATGATTTTCTTCACGGTAGAGGCCCTTGATTCAAAGGCCTCGTACTCTTCGGTGGGTATGCTCCATATCTCCTGAGGGGGAGCCTTGAAAGAAAATCTGGGAAATTCTTTATTTGCATGGAGTTGGAGAACCCCCTTCACCATTTTTTTCGATTTCTTGCTTAGCTGATAACGGAGAAACAGATTAGGGCACCATCCATGGAGACACCTTGCCTTTGCTTGTTGTTCATCTTTCAACAATTCTTTTGCCTCTCCAGTAATTTCGTCCACTCTTGTCAGCCACTTCTCGACGTCAATATCCACATTCCTACCCTTCCTTTTAACTTCATTGACTGTATGCTGCACCCGGTTTCTGGAAGCACCTAGGTTGTCCAACTGACTCTCCAGATTTTTAAGGTTTATTTTGTGGTGAAATATATAGCCCGCTTGCCGTCCAACTGGTTGAACTGTGAGCTCCAATACTTTCCCGACAATCCCAGAAACAGCTGCCAAAAGAAACTCCATGCTTCTGTCAGCAGACTAATTTATCTGGTTCCTATTTTCACCGTTTGCTTCTGGTACTGGTTTTATAAACGTCTGTTGAATACAAACCAAATTATAAACAGGTAGACTTCTCTTTCGCAATAAAAAGTAACAGAAGAAATGAAATCAAGGCAGTTGGTTGCATGACATACCTTATCTCTGTTGGTTATGCATGAAGCTGGTTGTTGTTCATATTCTTTCGCAATAGATGTTTCTTTTCATTTGTTCTTCTTCTTAGTGTATGTCTTGCTTTTGGATTTTTTGATATGAAAACTAGAAGTGATTGAAGCAGAAACAAGGTTGCTGCAACAAACTGACTGCAAGAGAGCAATCGAATGCGAGGAGAGTCAAGTTGTGAATTGCAAAAGAGCTGTTAGCGCACCTCGGCTTAGATCACAGAGCAAAGAGTATGGCGATGGCAATTGAGATTCAATCTTTGACAAGTTGGGGTATTAGATTCAGTAGTCCACATCAATTTTACGGGTGTTTTATTATTATAACAATCGTTCATTTTCAGAATAACCTTAAATCATTGGAGTAAAATCCGAGAAATTGAATGTAAAAGGCATGCAACATGTCGGAAAGAAAGTCAAAGCTAAGTTATAAAAAATATGCTTCTTCGATTTCCTGCTGGGCATCCTAGTAGTTAGTCAATGTTCAAACCACTAGACTTGTTTAAGACGACTTCGACATAGGAATCTAACTGACCGATTCCATGGAAAATGCATGGTACCTCCTACTAAATTGGGTCCCACTGCACATTCGCATCTTCAAAGAGCATCTTCAAGGGATTAGACAATTGTTTGAGGCAGAACCGTAAACTCATGCGGTATTTTGAGTAGTCTATTTTAAGATTTTAGAATGCTAACTTAACTTAACTCATATACAATGCAATATATGTTGATATTGTCTTAATTTAACTCATAAACAATGTGATAGATGTTGAATTTTATCACATAAGATCTCGGTGTTAAGAAGACATCTATTTAAACCATATGACGTGGGCGTTGATGATTGAATTATTATTGAAGTATTGATTAACATGTTTATTTTGTATTGGTGACACATCATATAGTTTGTAAATATGATCTAAAAAATTTATTTATTTAGCATTACTCTTCATTTATGAGTAGTAATATGAGTAATACTAAAAAGACTAAATTTTGGAAACATGGAAGTTGATGATTGGTTTATTACTTAAACGTTGATAAACGTCTCATTCCTATTAGTAACACGTCATTGAAGTTGCAAGTTTAATCTCTAAATTTAGTCTCACTAATATTAGTCGTAATAATATATTTTTTCATGCTTTCAATGTGGGATTGCATTTTCCAACACTCAACATTATTAATTTAATAAAATATTGGAGGAGTGTAAAGTATGTCAAGCAATATTTTACTTTTAATAAAATAAAATATTGGTGGAGTGTAAAGTGTGTCGAGGAATATGTTATTTTTTTTCTTAAATAAAAATAAAAAATATTTGTAGGCCCCAAATTGCCTAACCAATTTTTTTTTAGTACATTAATATTTTTACATTAAAAAAAGAGGAAGTTCGGTTAAGTCGCATAATGGGCAACCTAATTTGATATCGAATTCGTCATCCACGAGATTCAAATCTAAAATCTCTCACTTTCAAGTGAAGAAGAATACCATTAGACCGTAGTATTGAATGACGATTGCCTAACCACTTTTAACTTGGCAAAATAGCCTTGTGAACGAGAAATTATTCTATAGGAACGGGATCCTCTCTGGATCCCTTCCATCAAGTCTACAAAGACCACAAATTTAGGCCTTTGAAATTTGAATTAACGATAAAAGTTATTTTAACTTTTAAAATGAATTCATATTTGTACCTGTTGGATCAAATTTTAAAAACCTGAATTTATGATATTGATGAACTTGATGGAAGAGATGCGAAGAGTATCCCTTTCCTATTCCATATGGGAACCAACCGGTTGGATATATGACCCACTCACACAAAATCATCCTTACCTCACCGTTCGTGATTTATCATGTTCACCCAACATCAATGTGTCTCACTCCCCTCTCACGCAACACCGGGGGCCCACCACCAACGGTGGCCGCACCAAGACCTTCTCCTTGTGAACCTCCACTAGGCATTTTTACCTACCATCTAAAAGGACATTCCACCTATGTGGTAGGGGTGGGTTCGGTTCCGTTCGGTTCGGTTTTTTGCCAAAACCGGAAACCGAACCGAAATTACTGTTCGGTTCGGTTCGGTTCGGTTTTATTTCGGTTTGTGTTCGGTTCGGTTTGTGTTCGGTTCGGTTTTTCTCGGTTCGGTTTCGGCCCGGTTCGGTTTTTTTTTTTTTTTTTTTTTGTTTTTTCTCTCTTTCTTCCAAGTAGCTAAAAACAATTGTATGAAACCAACTTGCAGCCATTTTGTAATAAGTCCCATTTCAACATAATCGTCAAAATAAGTATTCCAAAATTTCTAATATAATCATTCAAAGACAATGAAATAATCATTCAAATTTCTAATATAATCATCCAAATTTCTAATATAATCATTCAAACATAATCGTCAAAGACAATGAAAATAAACATTCAATTCAAAGTTCAATTATAATCAAGTGTTTCAAAGTCCAAAGTTAAATAAACATTAAAGTTCAAAGCTTCCAAAAGTCCAAACTTAAAATAAACATCAAATGATCAAAGTTCAAAGCTTCCAAACTCTTCTTATGCCTTAATGGTATGAGAGTGATCCACCAACTTTTTCAATGATAATTTGCTTGCTAATGCTTAAGTGGCTTAGGGGGCAACATATTGCCTTTTTTTGAACTTCCACTTGCCATTTCTACATACAAATAATAAAAGAAAAGATATTAATTAAAATATTATTTAAAATAATCTAACAAAATCAAATGCAATTAATAAAATTACCTTTCTCAACTTCTTCACAAAACTCTATCTCCTCAATGGTTGGCTCATGATGTAATGCAACATGAATGGACCTAAGCCAATTTTGAGTACATATCAAAGCCTCCACCATTTTTGGACTTAAAGAACTACGATATGGATCAATTATCCGTCCACTTGTACTAAAGGAGGATTCCGAAGCAATGGTTGATACGGGAATAGCTAAGATATCTCTTGCAACACGTGCCAAAATAGGGTACTTAGAAACCCCATTCACTCTCCACCAATTCAATACATCAAAGTTCTCCTCTTCTTCTCCTTCATTAGGATCGGAAAGATACTTGTCAACATCATTATGCACAACCCGGGCTCTCTTTGCTTTTCTCATTTCACTTTTTTCTTTCAACTTTCTTTCTATTTCGGTCATGCTTGATGAAGAGTCTCCACTTGTCGTTTGAGAACTACCACCACCACTTATACTTTGTTGTGTACTCAAAGACATATTTTCATGAATCTTGTAAAGATCAATCAATAAGTCCTTCACCCCATTTGTGGCACTTTCAACCTTTTCTTCATCCTCACCAAATTGTATCTCAAAATAATCAACAACTTTATCTAATTTGTGACGAGGATCAAGCACAAGTGCTATAAAAAGATATTGATTCATGTCCTTAAGTGAACCCCAATACTTGTCATATTTTTCTTGCATCAACTTGGAGATCATAGACAAAAGTTGATCATCTTTGTTTTCATGCAAGAGACTTTTGATCTTAAACAAATCACCAAAAGTAGTATGAACGGTTGGAGTATTAGAACAACATACTTTTAAAGTGACTTCATAAAAAGGTCTCAAAAAGATTGCAAATATCCCCGCCTCACTCCAATCATCCATCGAAGGTGGCCCCTCCCTCATATTATCATGATTGTCTTTAACAAAGTACGGAAGGTAATGACCATCATCTACTTTTAATCTATCAAAAGCCATCTTGAACTTTAAAGCCGATTGCAACATTAAAAATGTGGAATTCCACCTAGTAGGGACATCCAAAATCACAAGCCCTTTGCTCTCTATTCTCACTTTCTCAACACACCTTTTAAAGCTTTCCAACCTTTGAGGGGAAGATCTTACGTACCTAACCGCATTACGAATGCTTTGTATAGCCGTATTCAACAATTTTATCCCATCATTCACAACCAAATTGAGCATATGAGCAACACACCTCATATGTAAATATTTTCCATCATGCAAGAGTGCATTAGGAATCCCCCACCCACTTATTCGGTGCACCAAGTCCCTTAAACCGGAATCATTTGCGGAAGCATTGTCAACCGTAATGGTTAACACCTTCTCTATACCCCACTCCACTAAACACTCCTCCAAAAGTTGAGCGATGGATTCTCCTTTATGATTTGGAATAACACAAAAATTCAAAATCTTTTTATGTAACATCCAATCATCATCAATAAAATGGGCGGTGAGAACCATATAATTGGTTTGTTGAATAGAAGTCCATGTGTCCGTTGTTAGACACACCCTAAATGTCTTCAATTGACTCTTCAATTTATTTTTTTCGGCATAAAACAAGCTAAGTACATCCTTAGCAATTGTCTTACGACTAGGCACTCTCCACATAGGACATGCTTGCATGCAAAAACGGCAAAAACCTTCTCCTTCAACAAAAGTAAAAGGCAACTCATCTATAATTATCATCTCAACACAAGCCTTAGTTACTTCTTGTTGAGAAAAACCTATAGCTTCCAACTTATCTTTCGTGCCGGCAAAGGTTAAGATCTTTTGCCTATTTGCGGCAAATATTTCCTTATTAGGACCGTAGCTTCTACATCTTGCTATATGGTTTCTTAAATTAGTTGTACCATTTTTATCTGGGTCGGCCATATATGATTGAGCGCAATACTTGCACAACCCCTTAACTCTACCACCCTCAATTTTTCTTTCAAAGTGCTCCCAAACTTTAGACCTTTCATGACTTTTTAATGATTCCAAAAGAGTTTCTTCTTTACTTACTTGGTCACTTTGGTCACCTTCTTTTGGAGTTGCATCGGCGGGATTTCCGGATCCACCAAGAGAACTAGGAGTTGATTCACCAATGTCCATCTAAAATAAGAGATTCATTACAATTAATGAATTAATTATTAAACACAAGGGCAAAAGTAATAGAAAGATATGACTACTTACTTCCGATGGTATACTCGAAGATGAGTTTGTTTGATCATGAGGGCTATTTGATATTGATCTCATTGAGTTTGAACTTGAGCTTGAGGCGACGCCTTTGCGTTCATCTAATTCACACAAAACAATAAGAGGATAGTAGTTAGTAACTTAGTACTACAAACTTATACAAAAGTAAATGTTAATCAAAACTGGCAAGCACATTAGTAGAAAACTACCAAGCACATTATTATATCTTGAGAAGATGCAATTTCAATACTCCAACCGTAGAGACTTTAGGGTTTATAAATTATAACTGTTAGGATTTTTTATTAAAGGTATGTAATAAAATATATGCTGCATGGATAGCTTCGATTCCAAGTCACAACCTCACTAGTTGACGGATGACGGAATGAAATGTTTGTTGTTGTTTGGTAACACTTTTGTCTATTCATTTTTATGCGAGTCATTGTTTTGTTTATGTATACAGGTTCTGATTAATCTCAAGTTATTGGGATCAATTGGCCTTTTTTTTCCTGTTATTGTAACGTACGTATAATCTCAAGTGGCCAAATGGCCAAATGGGCACCCCTGCTACATAACATTCAATGAATCAATTTGTAGTGCCATGTACTGTAGGTAAGAAAAAGGAAAACGAAAAAGAAGTTGCATAAAAGAACAAGAACCCAGAAACTTAGATAATGAGACATGCCTGCATGGTGAATGGTGATGGAGTAAAAAGACACAAGAAGAAGTGGGAAAAGAGGAAAACAAAAAGCTAATGAATTGAAATTCATCCAGAAATGTGTGAAAAGGACTAGTGTGGTCGAAATCTTCACATCTCAATTGAAATTCATCCAGACATATTCCTTTCTTTAATCTCCAACCTTGCTTTTGCCAAAAGCTAAAACAAACACTGCTCCAAAGTTAAAGCAGATACAAAAATCCTTAAGTTTCATTTTCAATTGCAAACCAACTTACTCTAAATTCCTTCTAGGCATAAAAGATAAGTAGCTACTAATTAGGCAGTGTTATGAAATTGAATCCTCCTAAATTCGAACTCAAACAAACAATCCAAGGGTGTTCAATTGAAAATCAAATCAAAGTGTTTTTCATTCAATTAGCCAGGTGCATCTCATTACTTGATCTTTTTCTTGCTTTTTGATACATAGACATGCTAATATGCCAATACATGAACTTAACCAGGAATGATGTAAATCCTTCCTATTTTCCACGGGATATGCATATTAGAGAGTTTTGAGGATGTCGTTAGTACATTTTATAACCGACTTGATGCAATTGATACCATAAAATAATAACAAACTGTCAAACTCTATTCTCTGTGTTCCAGGCTTCCAGTTCCAGCCTCACTGACTTTTTAGATTTTCTTCGTACTGATGACAAATCCTACAAAACAATGAAGTTAGTTAGGTAAATGAGGACTCACACAAATCTTGTTGGAATGCACACACCTCATCAACGACTCCAGTGGGGAGCTTCCACACACCTGTCCCACGATATGTAGGAGTATGCAAGTCCAGAAAATTAATGTAGACATGAAAAATTCACTTATTCAGATGATTGTTCGATGGAAGGAACATAAACACACACACACACACACACAAAAATGAAGCGAGCAAGATGGAAACTACAGATTTATAACTACATGCATATATCTCTCTGTTTTGATTGATGAGAAAGGCACCAATTCCCACACGGTGTGTTGCATGTGTGGGAAGAGTATGAGGGGACTGAGGAATCCAATACACGAGCATCAAATCATCAGGCTCTGATGACAAATCCTACTTAAGAGAACCAAAACCCTAATTTTAAACAAATTGAATGAAGACATGAATTGGGGGAAACAGATGGGTTTCAATCGAAGTTTTCAAACAAGAAATAATAGAGAATTTTTGAAGCACCTGATTCACTAACCTTTTGCTGGGAATGAGAATGGTCACAGCGGCGACTCAGCGAGAGCTTGAGAGAGGATGAATTGGGAATGAGAATGGTCACAGTGAGCTTGAGCCTTGAGAGAGAATGAGATTGACAGAGTCTGAGAGAGAGATGAGGCTGAGAGAGGATGAAGAAGACCGAGAGCGGAGAGACTGAGAGTGAGAGCCTTGGGAAAACAGGCGAGGCGAGACCAAGAGCGGAGACGGAGAGACTGAGAGACTGAGAGCGGATGAAGAAGAGTCGAAGACCCTAAGTTAGGTTTTACGTTTTAGGAGCTAAACGGTGGCGTTTTAGAATTAGGCATAAAACGATGTCGTTTTTGAAGACTTCGGTTCGGTTCGGTTTCTGAACCCCAGAAACCGAAACCGAACCAGACACTATTCGGTTCGGTTCGGTTCATCCGAATTGGTTTGGTTTTTTTTTTTTCGGTTTTTTCGGCCTCGGTCCGGTTTTCGGTCCGGTTTTTTTCGGTTTTCGGTTTTTCCAACCCACCCCTACGTATGTGGTACAACTCGTCCCATTTTATTAGGCATTTGGAGATGCTCTAAGGCAAATTCTGCATGTTCAGGGAAAAACCCCTTGGAAAGTTAGGAACATTTACCTACCATCTAAATGTTCTTTATTGCTTGAGCTACAAGTCTTTTGTAATTTTAGAATAATTTTCAAATGTCATATCTTTGACTTCTGACTTTCTGCCATTAGTGTGCATGAACAATGCATATTTTGAAGAGGATGGGGATGCTTGATTATTGTAGATTTGGTGGGTGTGAATTTTGTTTACTGAAAGAATACATGTATATATGTATGAGGAATGCTTAACTCCTTAAGATAAAGGAGAAACAAGATATTTGTGATCAATTCAAAACATTTTGTATTTATGATCGAAATCGTTTATATAATAAATTATTATGTAAAGATTAATTATACAAAAAAAATCTTTTAAAATTAAGGATGTTTAGTCAATCAAGTTGGGCAAATAGACAGACTGTTCATAATGTTTTTATCATATCCTACCATCTTTTTTTTATACGGTTTAATGATTACACGATCTCATATTTTATTGATCTTTTTTACAAAAATGATCTTTACAAAGTAACTTATGATATGAGTAGTTCCAACCATGACCACGAAGTTTCGTGAATCAATCACAAAGCATCTGGAGGAACTCATACGGAGCCAAGTCAACCTACATTTGTTTAGAGACCTTGGCATTGATCAGACCACAAAACTGGAGGCCGAGATTCAAATTGAGGAGCAGGACCATGGCTTAGCTATTCGATGTAAGACAAATTTCCTTTCAGAATGTTATGCCCTAGCTATGCGATGTAAGACCTGCCTTGTGACTGCAGAGACCAGATGCTCATGTGCATTTGATTGAAAAAAATTATAAAAATAACAGAGTATATACTATGGAGTCGTTTAATAAACATGGAAGAATCTCAAAGGGAAATTACAAAAACAATTGGCGAGAGAGAGAAAGTACTCAAATAGATACATACATGAAAGTGATATGGACTAATGGAGTGAGTTCATCTTCTAAGTTCTAACATCCTCCTCTACAAGAATTCGGCGAAACAAGGCTCTCCAGGTAGATCCCAACTTCAGTAACTATGGGGAATCCGGACACTGATAATTTCCGAAATCTTTCACCGTTAAAATTGTGCATAAACAACCGGTCCTTGAACACCAAAAGATCATGATTTTTCCTCTCGAAACCTGAATGTAACAACAAAGAATATGGCATGGAGATTCTTACTTTAGTCCAAGACTCCCTCACTCCATATTCTTTCATGATCCAAAACTCATTGTGTGTTTGCCCATCACAACGTGTTATGCACAGCATCTGTCTAAATACTCCGACAATATAACCTTTAGCGTCAACCAAATCACATGGCAATGGGATTTCTTGAACATGCTCCTCTGCTAAATCAAAAGATATAATCACTGATGAACCTCGAACTCTGTTCACCAGCCAATGAAGGCCTCCACTGACCAGGATCCCATGTAACATGAGATCAGATTTGTAAGGATATTGCCTTTGAATCTCCCGCCAAGAACCAGTTTTCAGCGTGTACACCATAAACATAATTCCACCCTTCAAGTATCGCAAATCAACCACCTTGTAATCATCAGTGGAGTGATCAAATCCAAGACCAAAGAGATCAAAATAATAATACGCAATGCTAGAAGATGGAATATCTGGTAGTTTCTTCGATTTCCTTGTTGCTGGGTTAACCAGATACAACTCCCAGTTATATAACTGGCACAGCAACAAACCATTGCAGTGTAACACCATGAAAACCCAATTATTTGGGATTTCACTATAAATGTAGTCGAGCTCAGTAGCCACTGCTTCATCATCATCATCGTTGGTATTAATATCATTGTCATTCTCTTTTTCATCAAGATAATTATGAACTGCATTGTTATGGTTGAGAAACTCATCGAGGTCCAAGGAGTAGAGTGACCTATGTGACCCATCACTAAACATAAGCCTTCGCCTTTGATGGAAAATCTCCACATTCTCAAAAGCTTTGTTAAGGTGAATTTTAACAAAATCAGGGTCGGTGACTAGAGAACGCCATGACTTTGATACACACCTGAAGCGGCACAATGACTTCACTGGTAGCCTTGAAAGAATGTCGAGCATGATATCAGTTGGGAAATTAGGGTTTTCCATCAACTGATCTTTAATTTTCTTTCACCTTCAGTATCTAGCAAAAGGAAAACTGTGTTTAACTGCTTTCAGCACAAGTACAAACTCTAACCTTAACCCATAAACCTGAAAAAACAAAAGAAAGAAAAAAAAATCCTAAGAAAGTAGGTAGATGGAGCTCCTGAGAGACTACAGACATTAAAAGAACAAAATTCGAAGCAATTAAAATATACTCAAGCAAGCCCCAGTTACGAGAAATAAATCAATACAATGCATTTATACATATTCCACATAGCACATCATACGATTTTTAATCCACACGAAAGCACAACCATGAATACTAAAAACCTTACATAGTGACAGAGATCTTGAAAGCTTCTATAGCCAGATTACAAAAGTAAAAGCTTTTTCTGGGCAAAACATCAACATACTAAACCACTCAAATTAATTGTCATTAAAGATGAATGGGAATTAGATAGAAAATAAGCATACAGCAAAATCCTCTGGCCAAAGTTAATCGCTATAATATTCCATAATTAACTGGCACATATTAGCAACTAACACAGCTTTAAGGTTTCTAGGTTTACCTAAAAACATATCCCAGTGCCCCTCCTAACAACTTTTACTTAAGAATAAAATAGGAATTGAAGAACGAAAGCCAATAACTATGCACAGGTCTGCAGACGTTACTAATCGTCTGAGCAAGACTATGCAGCTTATGTTCAGGTGGACAGGTAGAGCTATGTCCACTGTCTCCTAGACCCCGGGGCCAGGGTACAAGGAAACTGTGGCCACCCACCGTTCAATCTTAATACGACGGCGGAGGATAAAGTACAACAACAAAAGTTAATGACTACCTGATATCAGATTAAGGAAATTGTGGTCACCCACCCTAATATCTTTAATCCTACGGTAGGTATTTATCCTCCGCACTGGGTCAAGGAGAATGGGACTTCCATGTCAAATTGCAGAACTAATAGATACCATCAATAAGCGCCTAAACTAACAAAAGAACAAACAAACCATGAAAACTGACCCAAAAATACTTGCAGCATCCCGCAGCTTTGATGATAAATAAGTTAGAATCCATCAAAAAACAAAGAAAAATGGCCTATACATCACCCAATTCCACTCCTCCAACACTAATTGTCGAGAAAAACAACATACCTGAAACTCAATGGCCGCCTGACCAGCAGAAAACCTAACACACACACACACCAAAAATTAAGAGTCGATGAAAAGAAACAAAAAGACCCAAAATCCAAATCATCGCATATATATTCATCGCATTGGCTTGATCAGAAACCATTTCTATCGAAGGCAAATACGAAAATATTGAAATGATGATACAAAGAGAAACAGAGGTACGCTTCACCTTTCGTCAAAAAGGAAGGTTTATCAATTTGGAGGTTATCCTTTGAGCCTTTCCCTTCAATTTCTTTAGAGATTGTGATATCCTTACTCATATTATTGGAGATGAATGCCCCCAATTTCGGACAGTACCGTAGGTCTAATCTCTCCAAGGACGGAAATTCAATGTAACTTCCTGCACAAAATCTGGCGAGGTTTGGAAGATCTTCTAGGTGCAGATGTTCTAACTTACAAAACATGTTATCTGCATTTGCTTCACCGGATTCATGTGTTGATACTATCTCTTCCATGAGATGACACCGAGATATCTGAAGATGTTTGAGTTGCTCTAGACTTCTAGCCATGGAAGATGAAAACATGAATCTTAAACCATCGCATTGATCCACGATCAAGCTTGTTAAGCTTGGGAACACAACCTGCAGATCACGACAAATATTTCTTTAAGAGACGAAGAATGACGCAATGGAATGCTATGACAACCGCTCTATAAAATTGAAACTAACGAACATACCTGACCATTCATGAACTGTTGCACGGGCCTTCCAATCTCATTCTCCAGAATGATTATGTTGAACTCTCCATTTGTTAATTGTTCATCCAACCCGGTAGTAACAATAGGCTTGCTGCCTTTGGAGGAGAAACCAATAAGATTGGGTAGACACCGAAATGTCAAAGATCGTAACTGAAAGAACTCAAGGGGATCAACTGCTTCATCACTGAAATTATCTTCCCTTCCTTCCGCAACAATCTATGTCATGGTTTCGCAGTTCTCCACTTCGATCTCTTGAAGTTGCAAAAAGCATCTTGCGACTGAAAATGAAAAGAGATTCCTCAGCTTGTGACAGCTTTCCACTTTTATGATTCTTAACTGTCGGAAACTCTCCGCTGTGAGTTGGCCACAACAAACACTCTCCAGACTAACGAGGTTGTCAAGAAAAAGCGACTCCAAGATGGGGAAAGCATTATGAGAATAACTCCAGTTGACCGAGTTAATAATATATGTAGTTTCAGCGTTGTTTTGAACGTGGAGATGTTTCAGTTGCTGAAATAGACCCTCACTGTCTAAATGATAGACAATATTATTAACACCCTCCAATACGTCGAAGTACAAATCTTCAGATCTCTTGAGTGGCATTTTCAAACCTCCGTCCAACTGATTGCTGGCAGTGAGCTTGAGTTTTAGAGTGTTGAAGGTTTCATCCACGCCATGCCATTTCCATGCATCACCGACCAATATGTGGTATCTTTCCAGCTTGTCGGAGAACAGGTTTTCTGGAAGAATGTTAGCATCTGGAATGTGTATGTCTAATGAGCTTAGCCGAGACAAGTGCTTCAGCTCCGAAAGGCTAGCATTACTTCTTTCAACATTGACTCCTTCCTCCTCCCATTGGTTAAAGCTGTTTCCCATTCTCAAGTCTTCTAGTCTTTCCAGGCTAGATATAACACCGGGTGAAATCACTTCAATTTCAGAGCAACCGCTCAAGTCCAGCAATCGTAGACGACTCAACTGCCCTATTTCTTTTGGCAGCTGTTTAACTTGAGATTCCAAAAGGCTAAGAATCTCTAAGTTCCTTAACTGTCCGAGTAGAGCTATGTCTCCCAGCACGCATAGATCTAAACATAATGTTTGAAGACTTGTTAGGAACTGAAGAGATGGAGGTAGTGATGGAATCCGCAGATTGGTTAAATCCAACACCTTAAGTTCTTTCACCTCTTCAAAAAATCTCTCCGGAATTTCAAACGAGTCATCATTACTCCACAAAAAGAACATTTTTAGTTCTCCACATTTCAGAGCTTCAGGAAGTGTAGGGATATTGCAACAAGGGAAAGAGATCATCCTGCAATTTTTTAAGAAACCCTCATCTGGCCATTCTTTCAACTCATCTCCATAAGCTGCTGATAAGATGTGTTTATCTCTAAATGCAATCGAGATAGCAACATCTCGTACAAGGTCATGCATTCTGACAGATGTATTATCATAACCGTCTAACAACAGACAAGCATTCTTAAGCTTTTCCACCAGTGAATGCAATGCATTTCGTGCTTCTTCCACCGTATTGATGTTCTTAAACAACCCCAAACCGATAGCATATTTCAGCAAGTCTCCAAGAAAAATATAGTTTCTCCCAGTAATTCCACAGAGTAAGAACAAAGGCTTGAGCTCCTCATCACCCAATTGATCGTAACTCCACCCTAGAGCCGAGTATACTTTTTCTGTCAATTCTTCCTTGCCAAACCTTTTTAAGCGTCTTAAGGCATCTTTCCATGCATGTAAAGTCCTTCTATTTCTCAAAGCGCTTGCAACTGTGACAACTAAAACTGGCAAACCTCCACATTTTTGGGCAACTTCAGTTGCCACAGTTCTTATAGCGGGATCTTTAACAGCATCACCTGCCATCTTTTCAAATAAGCTCCAAGTTTCTTCTTCGCCTAAAACATGAAGCCCGAACTCCTTTTGCGTACGCATCTCAGAGGATAGTATTTCTCGACTTCTACATGTCAACAATATTTTGCATACCCTCCGGGGAAGTCCCAAAGCCTCCAGATCAATTCTTTCCCAGACATCATCTAAAATCACAAGAATCTCCGTGTCTCTTAACCTGTCGCATAGAATCCGCGCTCTTCCAGCTATGGTCTGATTTTCAAGAACATCAAGACCAAGCTTCTCGGCAATTTCTTTCTGAATTCTTTCCAGGTCCGTATTCTGTTTGACATCTAGTACAAGAACCACATCATCAAATAACTCCTCTTTAGTAGCCTGCCTGAAAACTTCTTTGATGAGTGTGGTCTTCCCCACGCCACCAATCCCATACACCCCAATCATGTTGGTATTAGGATTCCTCAGTTCCTCCATGATTTTCTTCACGGTAGAGGCCCTTGATTCAAAGGCCTCGTACTCTTCGGTGGGTATGCTCCATATCTCCTGAGGGGGAGCCTTGAAAAAAAATCTGGGAAATTCTTTATTTGCATGGAGTTGGAGAACCCCCTTCACCATTTTTTTCGATTTCTTGCTTAGCTGATAACGGAGAAACAGATTAGGGCACCATCCATGGAGACACCTTGCCTTTGCTTGTTGTTCATCTTTCAACAATTCTTTTGCCTCTCCAGTAATTTCGTCCACTCTTATCAGCCACTTCTCGACGTCAATATCCACATTCCTACCCTTCCTTTTAACTTCATTGACTGTATGCTGCACCCGGTTTCTGGAAGCACCTAGGTTGTCCAATTGACTCTCCAGATTTTTAAGGTTTATTTTGTGGTGAAATATATAGCCCGCTTGCCGTCCAACTGGTTGAACTGTGAGCTCCAATACTTTCCCGACAATCCCAGAAACAGCTGCAGAAAGAAACTCCATGCTTCTGTCAGCAGACTAATTTATCTGGTTCCTATTTTCACCGTTTGCTTCTGGTACTGGTTTTATAAACGTCTGTTGAATACATACCAAATTATAAACAGGTAGACTTCTCTTTCGCAATAAAAAGTAACAGAAGAAATGAAATCAAGGCAGTTGGTTGCATGACATACCTTATCTCTGTTGGTTATGCATGAAGCTGGTTGTTGGTCATATTCTTTCGCAATAGATGTTTCTTTTCATTTGTTCTTCTTCTTAGTGTATGTCTTGCTGTTGGATTTTTTGATATGAAAACTAGAGGTGATTGAAGCAGAAAGGTTGCTGCCACAAACTGACTGCAAGAGAGCAATCGAATGCGAGGAGAGTCAAGTTGTGAATTGCAAAAGAGCTGTTAGCGCACCTCGGCTTAGATCACAGAGCAAAGAGTATGGTGATGGCAATTGAAATTCAATCTTTGACAAGTTGGGGTATTAGATTCAACAGTCCACATCAATTTTACGGGTGTTTTATTATTATAACAATCGTTCATTTTCAGAATAACCTTAAATCATTGAAGTAAAATCCGAGAAATTGAATGTAAAAGGCATGCAACACGTCGGAAAGAAAGTCAAAGCTAAGTAATAAAAAATATGCTTCTTCGATTTCCTGCTGGGCATCCTAGTAGTTAGTCAATGTTCAAACCACTAGACTTGTTCAAGACGACTTCGACATAGGAATCCAACTGACCGATTCCATGGAAAATGCATGGTACCTCCTACTAAATTGGGTCCCACTACACATTCGCATCTTCAAAGAGCATCTTCAAGGGATTAGACAATTGTTTGAGGCAGAACCGTAAACTCATGCGGTATTTTGAGTAGTCTATTTTAAGATTTTAGAATGCCACATTGATGTTGTCCTAACTTAAACTCATATACAATGCAATATATGTTGATATTGTCTTAATTTAACTCATAAACAATGTGATAGATGTTGAATTTTATCACGTAAGATCTCGGTATTAAGAAGACATCTATTTAAACCATATGACGTGGGCGTTGGTGATTGAATTATTACTGAAGTGTTGATTAACATGCTTATTTCGTATTGGTGACATATCATATAGTTTGTAAATATGATCTAAAAAATTTATTTACCTAGCATTACTCTTCATTTATGAGTAGTAATATGAGTAATACTAAAAAGACTAAATTTTGAAAACATAGAAGTTGATGATTGATTTATTATTTAAACGTTGATAAACGTGTTCATTTCTATTGATGATGCATCATTGAAGTTGCAAGTTTAATCTCTAAATTTAGTCTCACTAATATTATTCGTAATAATATATTTTCTCATGCTTTCGACATGGGATTGCATTTTCCAACACTCAACATTATTAATTTAATAAAATACTGGAGGAGTGTAAAGTATGTCAATCAATATTTTACTTTTAATAAAATAAAATATTGGTGGAGTGTAAAGTGTGTCGAGGAATATGTTATTTTTTTCTTAAATAAAAATAAAAAATATTAGTAGGCCCCAAATTGCCTAATTTTTTTTTTTTTTGAGTACATTGATATTTTTACATTAAAATAAGAGGAAGTTCGGTTAAGTCACGTAATGGGCAACCTAATTTGATATCGAATTTGTCATCCACGAGATTCAAATCTAAAACCTCTCACTTCCAAGTGAAAAGGAATACTATTAGACCGTAGTACTGAGTGACGATTGCCTAACTACTTTTAACTTGGCAAAATAGTCTTGTGAACGAGAAATTATTCTATAGGAAAGGGATCCTCTCTGGATCCCTTCCATCAAGTCTACCAAGGTCACAAATTCAGACTTTTGAAATTTGATCTAATGATAAAAGTTATTTTTAACTTTTAAAATAAATTCATGTTTGTACCTGTTGGATCAAATTTAAAAACCTAAATTTGTAATATTGGTGGACTTGATGGAAGAGATCCGAAGAGTATTCCTTTTCTATTCCATATGGGAACCAACTAGTTGGATATATGACCCACTCGCACAAAATCATCCTTACCTCACTGTTCGTGATTTATCATGTTCACCCAACATCAATGTGTCTCACTCCCCTCTCACGCAACACGGGGGGCCCACCACCAACGGTGGCCGCACCAAGACCTTCATCCCATTTTATTAGGCATTTGGAGATGCTCTAAGGCAAATTCTGCATGTTCAGTGCAAAACCCCTAGGAAAGTTGGGAACACATAATTTCTTATGCAAATGTAAATGCTCTTTATTGCTTGAGCTACAAGTCTTTTGTAATTTTAGAATAATTTTCAAATGTCATATCTTTGACTTTTGACTTTCTGCCATTAGTGTGCATGAACAATGCATATTTTGAAGAGGATGGGGATGCTTGATTATTGTAGATTTGGTGGGTGTGAATTTTGTTTACTGAAAGAAGACATGTATATATGTATGAGGAATGCTTAACTCCTTAAGATTAAGGAGAAACAAGATATTTGTGATCAATTCAAAACAGTTTGTATTTATGATCGAAATTGTTTATATAATAATTTATTACGTAAAGATTAATTATACAAAAAAATCTTTTAAAATTAAGGATGTTTAGTCAATCAAGTTGGGCAAATAGACAGACTGTTCATAATGCTTTTATCATATCCAACCATCTTTTTTTTATACGGTTTAATGACTACATGATCTCATATTTTATTGATTTTTTAACAAAAATGATCTTTACAAAGTAACTTACGATATGAGTAGTTCCAACCATGACCACGAAGTTTCGTGAATCAATCACAAAGCATCTGGAGGAACTCATACGGAGCCAAGTCAACCTACATTTGTTTAGAGACCTTGGCATTGATCAGACCACAAAACTGGAGGCCGAGATTCAAATTGAGGAGCAGGACCATGGCTTAGCTATTCGATGTAAGACAAATTTCCTTTCAGAATGTTATGCCCTAGCTATGCGATGTAAGACCTGCCTTGTGACTGCAGAGACCAGATGCTCATGTGCATTTGATTGAAAAAAATTATAAAAATAACAGAGTATATACTATGGAGTCGTTTAATAAACATGGAAGAATCTCAAAGGGAAATTACAAAAACAATTGGCGAGAGAGAGAAAGTACTCAAATAGATACATACATGAAAGTGATATGGACTAATGGAGTGAGTTCATCTTCTAAGTTCTAACATCCTCCTCTACAAGAATTCGGCGAAACAAGGCTCTCCAGGTAGATCCCAACTTCAGTAACTATGGGGAATCCGGACACTGATAATTTCCGAAATCTTTCACCGTTAAAATTGTGCATAAACAACCGGTCCTTGAACACCAAAAGATCATGATTTTTCCTCTCGAAACCTGAATGTAACAACAAAGAATATGGCATGGAGATTCTTACTTTAGTCCAAGACTCCCTCACTCCATATTCTTTCATGATCCAAAACTCATTGTGTGTTTGCCCATCACAACGTGTTATGCACAGCATCTGTCTAAATACTCCGACAATATAACCTTTAGCGTCAACCAAATCACATGGCAATGGGATTTCTTGAACATGCTCCTCTGCTAAATCAAAAGATATAATCACTGATGAACCTCGAACTCTGTTCACCAGCCAATGAAGGCCTCCACTGACCAGGATCCCATGTAACATGAGATCAGATTTGTAAGGATATTGCCTTTGAATCTCCCGCCAAGAACCAGTTTTCAGCGTGTACACCATAAACATAATTCCACCCTTCAAGTATCGCAAATCAACCACCTTGTAATCATCAGTGGAGTGATCAAATCCAAGACCAAAGAGATCAAAATAATAATACGCAATGCTAGAAGATGGAATATCTGGTAGTTTCTTCGATTTCCTTGTTGCTGGGTTAACCAGATACAACTCCCAGTTATATAACTGGCACAGCAACAAACCATTGCAGTGTAACACCATGAAAACCCAATTATTTGGGATTTCACTATAAATGTAGTCGAGCTCAGTAGCCACTGCTTCATCATCATCATCGTTGGTATTAATATCATTGTCATTCTCTTTTTCATCAAGATAATTATGAACTGCATTGTTATGGTTGAGAAACTCATCGAGGTCCAAGGAGTAGAGTGACCTATGTGACCCATCACTAAACATAAGCCTTCGCCTTTGATGGAAAATCTCCACATTCTCAAAAGCTTTGTTAAGGTGAATTTTAACAAAATCAGGGTCGGTGACTAGAGAACGCCATGACTTTGATACACACCTGAAGCGGCACAATGACTTCACTGGTAGCCTTGAAAGAATGTCGAGCATGATATCAGTTGGGAAATTAGGGTTTTCCATCAACTGATCTTTAATTTTCTTTCACCTTCAGTATCTAGCAAAAGGAAAACTGTGTTTAACTGCTTTCAGCACAAGTACAAACTCTAACCTTAACCCATAAACCTGAAAAAACAAAAGAAAGAAAAAAAAATCCTAAGAAAGTAGGTAGATGGAGCTCCTGAGAGACTACAGACATTAAAAGAACAAAATTCGAAGCAATCAAAATATACTCAAGCAAGCCCCAGTTACGAGAAATAAATCAATACAATGCATTTATACATATTCCACATAGCACATCATACGATTTTTAATCCACACGAAAGCACAACCATGAATACTAAAAACCTTACATAGTGACAGAGATCTTGAAAGCTTCTATAGCCAGATTACAAAAGTAAAAGCTTTTGCTGGGCAAAACATCAACATACTAAACCACTCAAATTAATTGTCATTAAAGATGAATGGGAATTAGATAGAAAATAAGCATACAGCAAAATCCTCTGGCCGAAGCTAATCGCTATAATATTCCATAATGAACCGGCATATATTAGCAACTAACACAGCTTTAAGGTTTCTAGGTTTACCTAAAAACATATCCCAGTGCCCCTCCTAAAAAAGGAATTGAAGAACGAAAGCCAATAACTATGCACAGGTCTGCACACGTTACTAATCGTCTAAGCAAGACTATGCAGCTTATGTTCGGGTGGACAGGTAGAGCTATGTCCACTGTCTCCTAGACCCCAGGGCCAGGGTACAAGGAAACTGTGGCCACTCACCGTTCAATCTTAATACAACGGCGGAGGATAAAGTACAACAACAAAAAGTTAAATGACTACCTGTTATCAGATTAAGGAAATTGTGGTCACCCACCCTAATATCTTTAATCCAACGGTAGGTATTTATCCTCCGCACTGGGTCTAGGAGAATGGGACTTCCATGTCAGATTGCAGAACTAATAGATACCATCAATCAGCGCCTAAACTAGCAAAAGAACAAACAAACCATGAAAACTGACCCAAAAATACTTGCAGCATCCCGCAGCTTTGATGATAAATAAGTTAGAATCCATAAAAAAAACAAACAAAAATGGCCTATACATCACCCAATTCCACTCCTCCAACACTAATTGTTGAGAAAAACAACATACCTGAAACTCAATGGCCGCCTATGACCAGCAGAAAACCTAACACACACACACACCAAAAATTAAGAGTCGATGAAAAGAAACACAAAGACCCAAAATCCAAATCCCAATAGAGGTACCTTGAGCGAAAGAGAATCAAGCGCCAGGGCCCGAGAGAGAGGAAGATATGAAAGAGACAGAGGGAGGGCGGGGGGTAGGGGTTTAGAGGCCAGAGCTTTGAGAGAGTGAGAGGGACAGACGGGCGTGGGAGTTCAGAACTTCAGAGAGAAAACGGAGTTTTCAATTTTTGAGCAAATTCTTCCAAATTTTGGGACTTTTTATTTGGATCAACTTGCCAGCCCAAGGATGACGTGGAGTCATTCAAAATAACTTGCGTCTATTTATGAAACTTCATGTATATAATTGGAATTGTTGATGGCAAAGAAAATAAAAAAAAATATAGATCATTTGGTTAACGAACAATATAAAATAGATGGTCGAAATTGGTAAAAGCATTATAAATTTTTTATTTTGTTTGTTACAATTGATTGACTAAACAACCCTGGTGGAATACAGGTAGGGGCGGAACGCCCTTCCGGCACGCTGCTCTGACGCCCTCTTGGCATGTCAATCCTTACAGGCATGTTTGCAGCCGGTGTTTGTGATCTTGTCACTTTAGTTAGACTAGAGAAATACGTCTAGAGCAACATTCTGAAATTTAGAGTGCGTCGCACCTGCTTATCACACTATGTGATACGAGGATAAAGATGAGGCATAGTAGGCAATGTCCATGCAAATTCAAATCGTTCATTACGAACATTGACGTTCTTTCCTTCCCCTAACAGTGGGGAGACTGTCTCATCGAAAGGACAATCCACAAAATAGAGAAAAGAAATCCCTTGCAACGGATCTAAGAGTTTTGAAGACCTATATTATTGTAGCAGCACAAGTGGCACATAAATCGCACACCCAAATCCATAAGTACAAAAAAAAGGATTGGATGTCGATGGGCCTGAGATTGACCAACATTACTCCTAGATTGCATAGCCCTGCGCAAATTCTAAGGTGTGATATACATTGCCCGTGCGTTAATCAAGGGCATTTTATGACCACTTCTGCGAGGTAGTTTGGGTGTGAGCATGGGAAACAACAGATCTGACTTCAATCCCACAAGATATGAAATAATAATTGAAAAGTTCTTTGATGTAAACTCTGCATTATCCTAGTCCCTCATACATTATGGGATAATTGGGGGTAGTGAGCTCGCAACCTAAAAATTAGTGCTAGGAGATTAGCAACATTGGTATGTGGACAATAGACATATGACCATTATGTCGATACATCAACCAAAACCAATATAATGTTTATATGGTTTGGTTTTTTGTTGGATTAGTCCACACATATTCCCTTGAATCCACTATAGAAAATAGTCTTTCACATCTTTGTGGGGGCATGATATAAGAATCAACTTTCCCAAAAGCACGTTTGGCATGGTACGTTTGAATGTACAATCTTAATATAAGTAAGACGATGCCCTTGGGTGGAATACAGTATACAGTGCATCAAAGCAAAGCAAAGAACTGCTCGAATCGCACGGCTTTGGCCGACCACATGGTGCACTCTATTCAGGGAGCTGAACCATGGTCTACAAAATATGCTTCGTACCATATTCACTGGAGGTGATGCAGTGACATTCCACTCAATTTTCTCAATGGTTTCAACTTAATCGTTGTCCTCTCAAATAACTTTAAAATCTCAACAACGTTCTTTTCTCATTATGTTTTTTACATTTGGATTTAGACGTTGTTTTATAGTGTTCAGTTCTTTGTTTCTTTTTTTTCATCATTCATACGCCTCTTACGTGTTCGTTTTTACATTTAGATTTAGACAATGCAATGCAATGTCCATTTCCTGGTTTTGTTTTTACTTTTGGATTTGGACACTACGTTGCAGTGTCCATTTCTTGGTTTCGTTTTTTCCATCACTCACACGCCTCCTATGTGTTAGTTTTTATGTTCGGACTCAGACACTGCACTGCAGTATCCATTTCCTGGTTCTGTGTTTTACTCTTGGACTTAGATGCTGCATTGCAGTGTCAATTTCTTAGTTTTTTTTTTTTTTCATCACTTACACACCTCTTACGCGTCCATTTTGACATTTGGGTTGAAACACTGTAGTGCCATGTCTTTTTCCTGATTTTTTTTTTTTTTTTTTACATTTAGATTCAAACATTGCGTTGTAGTAACCATTTCCTGGTTTGAAATGGAAGGGTGTTTGGCTCTAATTGGTGACAGACGGTGCAGATGAATATAATGAAATTATGAATTTTGAAGGACGAGGTCCAATATTCGAGATTACTCTGGTAGGATTCGGCAAAGTGGAGTGTTTTTCCAGAATAGATGCTTCAGAATGATATTCGGTTGAAGTTACTGGCTAATTATGATGACAGCATCGTCCCCTTAAGGTGAGATGTCTTATTTCATTATCAAGCTTCAATTCAATGTTTCTTTGTTGAATGTTGCAGTTTGGTTATCTGTTTAAAAGAATGCATTACAAGAATAAGAGGTCTTAGGCTGATATTGATGGATATGTTTTTCCAACTGGTTTAACCCCATGTGACATTCTAAGCGAGAAAGAGAGAGGAGGATAGAAGCGTCAAGTTATAACTATTTATAATGATTTAAAGCTCACGTGTCATTCATCATTGAGCGATACATAAATATATCATTTATTAAGTCCAAAACAAAAACATAAAATTGATATAACGCTAAATAGTAAATTTTTATTGGCTTTTGACCAACTTACCTATAAATATCTGATTGGAAATTGGTTGTATGCATTACTTGCCACATGAGATGATACATCAATCTAATTTAAAAATGTGGTTTATCTAGTATTATTCGTTTTTTTAGTAAAGATTGATATAATTTTCTTCACAGGAAACAAATATTATGAAATAAATTGGAATTGATAAATGTCATGAGTGGATTAGGCAAGCGAAAGTGCAGGACTATATATATCAGGACTCGGATTCCTATTCTTTCGAGTAAATCCCGCTTGTTCACATCTATATATTGAAAGAGAACCAGACCTTTAAAAGAACACCCGTACCCAATCCAGCCAATATACCAATATCAAATTTAAATAGGCCTCTTAAGACCTTTGTCCACTTTACAGTAAGAAGTTTTAAGTTTGATTCTCGTTATAGGCAAATTTAAACCACATTATTAGTAGACTTAGCCAACTCTCCCACCTCACTAACTTTAGCGTAGATAATATCATTTATTTAAAAATAAATAAAAAATAATGCCACTTGGGAGGTGATGAAAGAAAAACGTAGGCAGGAAGGAAGGAAGAAGGTACGGGAATGATTCTTTCTAAGATTCACTAATTTCAGGAAACATCTTTAATTCCTAGAATCATTAAATCATCACAACTTTAAACCTACGGAACTTCCTTTTATATACGTTAATTCCTTTTATTTATTTTCTTTTGGACGTTCTTTTGTGCCGGAGAACAAGATTGAAGAGATATGGAAGGGTCTTCTAGGGCTAGTGCTGGCTGCGGGATTAATTCCAAGGGAGGAGGAAAGAGTCTTGTGCAGTGGCTTAAAGAGTGTTCGCAACCGCACGCAAAATCGGATGATGGGAAATATAAATTTAGAAGTCATATATTTAGGATTGGGACACGGCTCTCTCACTGCGTTGTTGATATTATGTTGTTGATGTCGCAAGGATCGGATGAGATGGTAGACAAGTTCCAAGAGTTCAGCCGTTTGCTATCAGTCCAAAAGAGCGTAATCAATTGGGAGAGTTGTGCTGTAAACAAAAGAGTCACTGGTCTCCTGAGAATAGCATTTCACGAATTGGTCAAAATTAACAAGAGAAGGATGCGAGCAATGGGGGGAAGATTGGCTACTATGGAAGGTTACAATTATGGAACCGAGCTGTATGAATGCTTCTGCCTAATAACGCTTACTGAAATTCTGAGAGTACTTTCTCTAGTGATTTCAAAGACGGAGGCTGCTTTGAGCGTCCCAGTTTCGAACGAAGTGTTGACATGGTTGATGAAAGCACTCCCAGAAATTCTAGATGAGATGGAAACCAAGATACGTTTATGCATAAAGACCTACATTGACTTCGTAGTGGATGCAGAACCAGTAGTGAATGATTTTCAGAATATAATGAAACCGAAGATTAATCAAATGTGGAACAATTTTGGGTCGTCTCAAGAAGAACGAAAGAGAAAAAGGACCGAAGAATTGAATGGGTAAGCTTCAGTAGGTCCTCCTAAGTTAATTGTTTTGTTTCTGTAGTTGCTGCCTTATACTGATTTTCTTTAGTGCTTTAGTTGTAATCGGGCCAATTATTTGATATATATCCCTAAGTGATTTTTAATTCTCTTGAATTTGTGGATATATATATTTACACACCGTTCTACAAATCCAGCCTAGGCCTAGGCAGGGGCCATCGCTCCGATTAATATCTAAGCATTTGAAAATTAAAAATGGGGCATAAACCTACTTAAGTGTTTGCCTAGCCCGCCCAAGCGTCCGCTTAGACCATCTAGACCTGCCTAGGCATTCGCCCAGGTTGTGAATCTCTTTATACAGAAAACTGATAACTTTTGTTTTTGCATTTTATTTTTTCAATAAAATGTAAGGGACTTGTTAAATACTCGAATGAACACTCATTATATGTTGTTCCCCATGTTCTCAATATATTTTAATAATTTATAATATATAATTCACTTTATTTTGCAGTTTATATGTCTCCCAATACAATATATATCATTTTTAAGTATAAATAAGAACTTATTTGTACGATGTATAATAAATTTATTTAAATCCGCCTAGACCCCCTAAGTCCCGCCTAGCCGACTAGGCGCTAGGTTCCAGCCCTTCACTCGACTAGCGCCTAGCATTTTTTAGAACTTTGTATATATATGTATATTCTATCACAAGGGATATCACTAGTTTAATCTACAATAAAGAGAGAGAGAGAGAGCTTTTTTGGCTTCTGGGTTTGGCATCGCCATCAGTGGTGCGGGTGGTTGGGTCGTCAATGTAGTATCAATCCGTTTTCCCTGTTTCTTAGTTTTAGAAAAGGAATGGTAGGCTTAAATAAATGTAGGATAATGCTAACAAGACTAAATTTGTAGACAAAATGTTGTCAACTAAATGAAATGGAAGTTGATGATTGGATTATTGTTTAAGCGTTGATAAACGTGTTCATTCCTATTAGTGACATGTCATTTAATTTGTAAATTTTATCTACAAATTTAGCATCTTTAGCATTAGTCATAAATTGATTCAATTAAGTTATGAATGCACGTTGGTCATGCAATTTCTGATACCATATAGAAAAATAGAAATTGGTAAAGAGATAACTAGTGCATTGGGAAAGTAACACCCTCATCCTTCTCTACCATGTCATCCTTATCCTCCTCCTATCCAACCCCTAAGCCTTCGAGCTTGGCCACCAGGCCCGTCTGTATCGCAACTGAAATAGCAGTACAACATGGCCATTCATCAACCCCATCCGCCTAAGCTCAATCCTGAGGCACTCGTAATCAAGATTGCCCTCGCTGACGCAGCAGAACTCGACTACGAACAGCGTGGCGGCGAAGACGGCGACGATGTAGGGGACGGGAATGTGGTGGAGGTGGAGGGTGGAGTGAGAGATGAGCGAGATGGAGTTGAAGATGTAGGAAAAGTAAAAGGTGATGAGGAAGGTCCCGGAGAAGAGGACGAGAATAAGGATAAGGAGGTCAAGGGTGGCCGACAACGAGTTCTTGTAGAGAAGGGTGCAATTAGGGTTTGGGGGTTGGATAAGAAGAGGATGAGGATGACGTGGCAGCGGCAACGGCAGAGAGTGATGAGGTGGGTTTGGGGGGGAGATGTTGGTATGGGTGGGATCTGGGTTTGGGGTCGTTTTGAATGGGGTTTTTTTTTTTTTTAAGGGTAAATTTTTCTTTTTAATATTTTATTAATTTTTTAATAGGGAGTGGGCCCCGTCTCAAGCCATGGCACTATTTAACAGAAGAATTGACAGACAAACTGACGGAAGTATGAAATTGTAACAAATTCGTAAGATGAGGTATAACATTGACATTTTTTAAAGATGGGGTATGAAACTGTAACTGACCTAATAGTTGAGGTAGTTTTATGTAATTTACCCTTAAAAATATGACTCTAAAAGGATGACTTCTAATGAGTGGACAAAAAAAGCCATGTTGGCTCTGAAAATTTAGAAAGGGATCCTCTTCGGATCCCTTCCTCTTAATCCACCAAATCAGGGGATTCGTGCCGTTGAAATTTGGCTACAAACAGGGGCCCACTTTAAAAATTATAATAACTTCAGCCGTTAAATCAATTTTCAATGGCACAAATTCTCTGATTTGGTGGATTAGGAGGAAGATCCCTTTTCTGAAAAGTTGAACCAAAAAGAACCATGTTGTCTTCAAAAGAGTTGGACAAAAAGGATTCTAAGTTGGCTCCAAAAAAGTTATCTAGCACATATGAGTCGGTAAACCCGACCATGTAAGTTCTGGTAGTATTAGACCCGGATGGAATTTGGAGCATTCTAAACAAGAATACAAGTTGGTATATTACGTGCCAAAGATATATTTTTCAGTGTTTCTCCACAGGTACTTTGACAAGCAGTGTACTAGCTCGTGATTCGAGTACATTGAAATATCTCCACACCTTGCTAGTTACATTAAATAAGAGAACGAAATATAAATCTTGTTTTGTGAGATAGTCAACTTTAATGAAATAAGTCTGATGTCTCTAATTCCACTCAACATGAATAAGCTTGATTTTATACCCAATATGTATTCAAATTTTAAAAAGTAATATCTATTGCAGTCCTATTTAGAATAAGAATTTGATTGTGTAAATTCTAGTGTATCTAGGAATATCTCTTATAATCTTATTAGGAGTTGATTACCTATTAAGAGTTGTAATCCCAAAAGGGTAAGGAATTAACCTTCCCTACTACTATAAATAAAGGCATAATGGGGTGGAATGGAACACAACTCACAATTACACATCTTTCTTTTCTCTCTCTGTGCCGCACCCTCTCTCTCTCTAGCTTCCATAATTGTTCAGTAAATTATGCCTATAACACATTATCAACATGCTCTTCACGTTGCGCTAAAGAGAGTTTAATCTTCAATCAAGGGAGTATTACGTTTTAATCATTCTTTTTATGATTAATTTATTATTTTATTGAATTGATCTACATGCTATTGATTCAATTTAATGTTTCTGTGTTGAACGTGATACAACGCATTGGAGATCCAATTCCGACTTTCTGAGAAGGATCTTCTACAAATTCAAAGGCTTTTATTGTTTTCTGCCAATTAGGTACGCTTAAAATAAAGTAAGATATTTGAAACGACCGTGAAGCATGATAACATTCCCATGATGCATGAACCCCTACATTTAAATTTACCTTCCGATATATATATATATATATATATATATATATATTGTATATGTTCATATATTTACCACAATACACACACACACACACACACACGTTTCATGCATTACACAATTTTTGCTATGTGGAATTTGTGAGTCAAACAATCAAAAGAACTTAGAAGCAATTTAGGGTTTGTCAAACCCTAAGTACGTCGAAAAAAAAAAAACAAATTATGGGCACTGGTGCACCATTGCCGCACCTCCACCATGGCACCACCATAGCAGCAACCATCTGGGCCTTGCTACAACCACATGGACACCCCCTAGGCCTTCGGCCTGGTTGACTTGTATGGGCCCGAAGCCAGGCATGTTCCCTAAGGAAGCCCATAAACTTCCTAGCATGTCCTTATGATCTTAGCCCAATCTGCCAGCAAGCTTTGTGCTTGTTGGGCTTTGCATCTACCATGCCCTGTGATTCTATATGCCAGCCCATGTGGCTGGGCTTGTCCCACGACCCAATAAACACGGCCCCAACTCTGGCTGGGCCTCACGTAACCCAACCCGCAAGCTAGCCTCGGGTGGGCTTGCTCCCGCTATGGTCTCGGCCGACATATGCCAGCAACTTATTGCTAGGCTTAAAAACCCTCGGCCTGTGGCCTGCAAGCAACTCGAGCCCAAAATGCCTTGAGGGCTCTGCCCAACTCACGGCACCCAAGCCCAAACCTTTTTGGGCTATACTTTTTCAACCTAATGCTAATTTTTGTCATTCTAAATAATTTTAACCCAAATGTTATAATTATTTTTTGCTTCTACGATTGACCCCGTTTAGTCCCGATTTATTAAATTAATTAAAATTGACCTACAGTCCATTAATCTGACAAGAAATCCAAAATTATTGACTTGAAGATCACTTTTGGACATTATCGATTCAATAATTTATTTCTCTTCTTTGAACCGTTGACATCCTTTCGTAGTCCTGAAGAGCTCACACTTGAGTTCCTGAAACAACTTAAATCCACTACACTTAAATCAACATATTGCGTTCTGTGTTCTTACAAGAACCTCTCTTTTATGAACTAAACGTTCATAAACTAAGTTGAACCTGCAGTTTCAAATTTAGTGCCTTTGAAACCCAAAGTTTTCATAAAACAAATACACCCATGAAAACCCGACGTAGTTTCATGAAAACCATGTCTTAGAACTCGAATGTTCTACCATTGATGCTTATGGATGATTCATTCCCATAGCACCAATCACAATCTTATTCCCTCCAATTCAATGTTACAAGTTCAATTTCCCTTATTTGGATGTTTCTAATAGAAACCACTTTATGTGGGGTACAAGATATGAATCTCCACTTGACTATCAAGAAGCTGAGAAACCATTGAAGCCAATAATGGCAAGGAAGAGCTGAATAAGCCTTCGCCATGATCTTCATTCGAAGACTTATGCCTGAAGCATTATAAATGGAAGTACCTCATGAACGAAGATTCCATGGCTTTTTGGCTCGCTACTACGGACGGTTTAATCATGAAAGACATTGTCTGAAGCACACCATGATTACATCCATGAATGAGTACAATTCTGAAGTTTATAAATCTGAACAAATTTTGACTGTTCTCGTCCTTCTATGTTTCCAACTCGCTCCTAAAGCAGTAGTGTAGAAAGTGGAAGTTTACCAAATTCTCAGATCTAATTACTACCACAAACGTGAGAAAATGGTATAGACTCAGTTCGGTTAGAGTTTACCGAAATGGCTCAACCCAGTTTGATTAAAAACTACTGAACGGTGATACTCTGCTTGGGCACGAATGCACGTAAAGGCATGCTCTGCTTCAATAAAGGTGCACCGAACGGTACTAATTTGCTTTGGCAGAGGCCTACCAAACAAACCCCTTCAGTTTCGGTTGGAACCTACCGAACCCAAGTTCGGGGTTGTCTCTTTCACGATCTAATTTCGAGTTTGTTTTTACAACATTTGGTAGAATCAAGGCCTGCCAAGGTAATATTATTCTCGAACCTCAACCCTGCAGAATCTACTTCCGTCTCGATGGAATAGATCATTGGTTATGCACCTATTCATGCCTCTACCAATGTCGTTGAGGAGTACCATTCTCATAGTCAATATGTGAGACTAATTTTGCTCTACTGAACACCGTTGGAAAAGCAGAATTTTGACATGGATAGCCTTGTTGGCCGAATCCCCTTAATAAACCATTTACTTTGTGAACATTTTTCTATGTTCTTAGATTCATGTTTGGTGTTTGTTTTACTTATGGATAATTTTATTGATATTGTCCTCAAATATAAGTTAATTCTTGTATACATGTGACCAAATTCAATTAAACACATGATTGGGTATGAATGTGGGGAAGTTAGTTGTTTGCATGAATGTGATAATACACACACTAACTTTACACCTAAATCACATCTCTAACAACAACTTCAGGTTTATCCAACCTGATTAAGAGCATTGGCAAGCTCTTCGTTGTATGAATGGTATTGAATTACCATTTAATGGACCTTAAATTCTCCTTGTCGTTGAGTTTTAAAAGATATTCTAGATGACAATGATCATGAATGAAATCACTGAAGAAAATAGAGTTGCATACCTTTGCACCACCTCTAAAAATAAGCATGAAGCTTTGATTTGGGGCCAATGGGCTCCCTTCCAACTGGGAACACGTTACATATTGCCGACTTGGAGCCTGGTAATTCAAGCAGTTTACTTGCTTTGGCACGACCTTGTGGGACACTTAGGTTAAACAATGATGTTACAATGCATCTCCTTACCTGAAGTAAGGATTTTGTGCCTACAAGCACACTATGCCAAGCCTGCTCATTAGGGAAATTGATTTTCTATATCATTCCTTGCAAAGATACGAAATCACCCTTTTTCACAGTGGATTCAAGGGAATATATATGGACCAATCCAACCAAAATGTGGACCATATAAATACTTATGGTTTTGGCTAATGAATTGACAAACTGGTCACATGTTTTTCCACACACATTGCTGCTAAACCTTCTGGCTGATTAAGGGTTCACCACCCTACTTATCCCATAAAGTCCGAGAGACTGGATAATGTTAGAGAGTTTATATCGACAGTTTTCGATAAAGTATTGCATGTCTCTTGGGTTTATAATTGGACATCGAATTCCCATGTTCACCGTAAAAACAACCTCGCAGAGCGATCATAAAGTGCAATTTAATTGATCGCCCGGACCTTGGTGAACGCACCAAGTTTTTGGTTTCGACTGAGGGCTATGTAATCTTGTACCTAGCTATGTTGGTCCACCTTGAGGCCCATTGCCACCTAATACCAACCTGATGTTTTTCATATTTATGCATTTGGGTGTGCATTCCATGTGCCAAGTTGCGCCACCATAACGTACCAACTTGGGTACTAAAAACAAAAGGATGTGAAACTTTGTCGATTATCATTCTCCTTTATACTAGCTCTCTTAGAGCCCTTGCATGTGATATCTTTACCGCTCATTTGTGGGTTGTCACTTCAATGAGACAGTCTTCCCACCGTTAGGGGGAGATAAGAATGTTAATGTTCCTAGAGAACGGTGCGAATTTGTGTGGACGTTGTCTACTATGTCTCATCTCGATCCCAGTATCATACAAGTGTGATAAGCAAGTGGGATGAATCCTAGCTTTCAGAATGTTGCTCCATACACATTCCTCTGATCTAGCTAAAATGACGAGATCATATACCAGTTGCAAACATGCCTGCAAGGATAGACGTACTTAACGGACATTCTTGGAGGGTGTAACGCCCTTGTTGGATGATTTGGACACCCCTGTTGGACGGTCCGGTACATTGGTGAATCGCCAATCAATCTGTCCTGGCTTAGAGCACAACAGATCACTCATTTCATAGGATTCACTTCCCTAGAAGAGGAAGATACGGCACAACAATGAATCTATACTTGATTGCTATCTCAAATCATTTCCATCTCATGAGATTAATCTGAATTACTCCCAAGACTTAAAGTTCTTGGTCCAGTATACTAGTTTAAATGAGTTGAATGGAATTGAAATGAGATTACCATCGATGATGTTTTCACTTATATGGCAGCTACCGACATAAATGAAAAAGCAACGATATTGAACCATGTTCCGTTGATTAAGTGACAACATAGAACTAATTGGACAGCCGAAGTTACAATCCAGGTCAAATTCCTTACCAAAGTGTGTTTTGGACCTATTGTTCCTACGCTGCCCAAGGTAACCCTATTATGTTACAAGTGGGAAACGAAGTGTTATGAAATGAATGAAATAGTGTGACATGATGCACACTTTACGGCGCAAGGTTTCTCTCAAACGTCCTGTGATTGATAGCAGCATTATGAAATATGGTTAGTTTTTTCTCCATGGGGATATAAATACGGAGATTTACATATAAGTTCTCGAAGAATACATGGACTAGTTTAAATAGTTCTAAACCACGGAACACCCTCTTAACTCGTTTAAGGCATTCACTTACGGATTGAAACAATCCGATGGATATGACATACCTATCTAAGTGATTAGTTGATTAGTCAGGGACATGATTGAATGCCCTTACATGTTAAACTATGAAGTCTTATTTCGAATTGCTAGAGTTACAGTTTATGTCGTTAATACGAATCTCACTAAGACTCTGGAAGAGCTTGAGAAAACTGCCTTGCACCTGAAGAGGGAATTTGAGATGAAAAATCTTAGGAAAACTCGTTTATACCTTAACATGAAGTTCAAGCGTTGTTCTAATGGTACCTTGGTCCACCAGTCGAACTATACCCCTAATGTGTTATCTTAGAGTATACCTATGATCGTCCATATGTTATATGCAAATAAAACCCTTGAAGAGGTTATGGAATCCGAAATTCCATATCTAAGTTCAACTTTGCGCTTCGTTGTACTTAGCTCATTGTATTAGACAAGACATCTCCTTCGTTGTTGATCTATTGGTAAAGATGTAGCACTGCGCTTATATGCAACCACTAAATTGGTATTAAAGACTTACCTTGAAGGTACTACAAATTTGGGCAAATCATATCTCAATGAATCTCGAGCGGATCCAACCCCTTGATCTTTGGAATGATGCTTGCCTTATTTATTATGCTGACACAGGTTACTTATCAAACCCGCACAAGGCAAATCCCTGAATGGTTATGTCTTTACCTTTAGGGATATCGCAATATCTTGGAGGTCTGTGATATGACCTTAGTGGTGAAATCTTTGAACCATTCCAAGACTTACCTCACTTCACTAACCCACAAGTGAGACATGGTTAGGAGTTCTTGTTAAGCATATTCGAAGTACTTGTTGTTTTCATCCATCGTTGAGTCCTAACAACAATCCATAAAGATTATGCGGCATGTATCAACCCGACCAAGCCATGATACATCAACAAAGTCAACACCAAGACATATATAGCATCTACATCTACATCAGCAAAGCATCAGAAGATTGAAGTCATGCAAGTCGATCCCATACAACCTTGCTGACCTCTACATGACATCACTGCTAAAGTCAACCTTCTAGAAGCTTGTCCGAGGAATTGGTATGTCTTACTATCAATTGCAATGCTTGTAGTTCTCATTTAGAAGTTATGTCAAACTCAAGGGGAGTATCCAGAAGTATACTCACTTGATCTTAATGTACTCTTTTTCCCTACGATTAAGAGCATTTTTCCCATTGGATTTTTGCTACGTAACTAGGTTTTAACGAGGCACCCATCCTGGGCTGATCATGCTCTTATGAGCTCTTCTAGTTGTGTCCAGAAGATTTATAGTTTTAACTTAATGCAACTTCTCACTTTTCTTCTTAGTCTATGGGTTTTTATCCCACCTAAATTTTACCATGGCGAGGTTTTGTGAGTTTTACCTTTTTATGCATTCTTCCATTGATTTGAGACTCGCATTCGCTCATTATGCTGATGATTTCATCAACTGTACTTACTTCATCACTGAAACCTAATGCGCCATTTAGTTGAGTATTTACACACTAAAGGGGGAGTGTTGCAGTCCTATTTATAAGAGGAATATGATTGTGTAAATCCTAGTGTATCTAGGAATATCTCTTATATTCCTATTAGGAGTTGATTACCTATTAAGACTTGTAATCCTAAAAGGGTAAGGAATTAACCTTCCCTATTACTATAAATAAAGGCACAATGAGGTGGAATGGAACACACCTCACAATTACACATCTTTCTTTTCTCTCTCTATGTCGCACCCCCTCTCTCTTTGACCTCTATATATAATTGTTCAGCAAATTATGCCTACAATAATATCTTAAATCATAGTAGTAATACTCGGAATTAAATCCCTTCGTACATTATTACTTGTATTGTCTACCTTTAGGACATGGTTTTTTTATTTTTTTTATTTTTTTTATTTTAGAACAACTAGACGAAAATCTAAAAGGAATTAACTTGATTCCTCAATGGATGATAAGAAGGACCGCCGCAATTTCCTACGTGATTGATTTATATATGGGACATGCTTATGATAAGAATCGTTCTTATTTTAACACTCTGAAAAGATTATATGTGAAAAATCAATAAAATATGAGATCTTTTAGTCATCGAACTGCCAAAAAACAGATAGACAAATTTGGTTAAAGGATTACAAATTGTCTCTCTATTTGCTACAATTGATTTACTAAATAATCTTAGTTTCAATTGGCTTTCTTTTTTCTTTTCTTTTTTTTTTGAACAAACGATATTATCTACACTAAGGGAGAGGAGGATGGGCTTAGCCTCACAATGGACTATCAATAATGTGGTTCAAATTTGCATTTGGCGAGAATTAAACCTAAGACCTCTCACTTACAAGTGAAAAAAATACCACTAGACCATAATACTTAATGACTGTTTCAATTGACTTCTTAGAGATGCATGTGGACCAATATCTTAGAGTATAGGGTGTTAGGTTTCCACCCTGCATCCTGGGTTCGAAACTCGACCTTCCCAAAATTATTATAATAGTTTTGAACTTTCCCATCTCTCCTTAGTAATAATAATTTTTTTTTAAAAAAAAAATTGATTTTTAAGATATGATCTTTCCAACTTTCCATGCCTCTCCTTAATAATAATAATTTTTTTAAAAAAATAATTGATTTTTTAGATATGATCTTTACAGAGTAATATATAATATGAATGGTTCTGATAGTAAGCAGTGGCGGAGCCAACATGGGGTCATTGGTTGCTCATGACCACAATAGCTTCATAACCGCAATGTATATTTCTATGTATTTGTATATGACTATACACAATTGCGGCAAACTGAAAAATAAAATAAAAAAGAGAGTCAAAACACTTAATTACAAACTGCTTCTTTTGTGCAACCTTCATGTATAGTTATTGTAAAAAAAAATTTCTTTCTTTCCTTTGTCGTTCTTCTCTTATTTCTTGTGTGCGACCTTATGGTGATCAACAAGTGTTTATAAAAAGCATCACTAGATAGTCATTGGCAAAAATCAACAAAACTCAGCATAACTTGGCAAATACCCACCAAAAGTTCAACAAAATGATCCAATGAAGTTTTTTTGGCCCAAATTATGACCTAATTGTTATTAAATTCTGGCTTCGCCACTGATAATAAATATGAATTTCTATGAACCGGCCACTCATTAAATTGAACAGGAATTCCTCCTCTATTTTGAGGAGCCAAGCCTTTCTCAATCTAAATAACATCTAACTTGCCTCTATATAAAAGTTGAGAGCAAAAAAAATGATCTATCTATTACCTAAACACTTTTAGTCAACCAAAACCCAAGGAAATTATACTATTATACATTCCCATACATAATTAAAAGAAAATATCGAGAAAAAAAAAATCATGGATATAAAAGTAATCTTGTACAATTTTTTTTAATCTTTTTTTCTCTTCCCTCACCCACATGTACAAAAGAAATTATCCCACCCCACGTTTCCTCTCTCTCTTTCACATTCCTCTCCAATTTTTTCCCTTTCATATATTGCTTTTTTAAATTTTTATATCTACATACAGAGTGGGCTTAATCTAGTAAAAATCTCGATATATAGAGTGAGAGCAATAAATTGATAAAGCTTCAATATTCTCATAATGCCCTCACTTAATAGAAGATAATACAAAACTAGCCAAATATAATGGGGTTACAACTGTAAAATGACATAATTCAGAAAACCGGAGTTGCTCCTCTACTGATAATGTTTGGCCCATATCTTTAAATGACAGTTTTCAACCGTTAGATGAAGCACACCCAAAGTGTACATTAAAAAGGATTTGTTGAAACATTATCTTTTCTCAATTAAGTACAAAAGAAACTCACTCTATCTCTTCATATGGGGAGGAGTTGGAGGGTAATTTTGTTTGACTTTTAGAAACTCAAATAAACCTAATAGAATAAAACAACACTCAATCATCAAAACAAGAGAAAATTTGCTGCAATAACCAAACTCTATTCCTTATGCAACTGAGTTTTCAATTTAATGATTAATGAACATATTTTATTTTATTTTGTGCATACTTTTTTCTATTTTATTTGATTAGAGAAGCAAGGAACCTCGTGGGATCGTGGGTGGTGGTACTCGTGTATCGTGGTGATTGAGTTTTTGTAATGCGTAACATTGAGGGGTTTCCCTACTCCAGCACATTCTCGCATCACAAAAAGGAAAAAAGAAGCAAAGCCATTCGACATCTCCGTGCAGTTTAGTCTCAGTTGAGCTTTTCAGGTAGGAGTTTTGTTTTCTTGGCTGGTTCAAAGAATAAGATTTTGCCCCTCTCTATGTGTTTCGTCCCATTTTTAGTTTCCCCATTAATTATCACTAACAGAAGTGATCAGCCATTGTATTTGTTCATTGTTCGTCAAAATGGAACAACTTCAATGTGAAGGATTTGAAACATTGGTTTGTTGCTTACATTCTAACTTTTTTCTTTTTATTTTGATCTTATTCAGGATGAGAAATCTACGCAGGAAGGCCTTCAATCACATTCCCGAAAAAACCTTGATCGGTATACTAGTAAGACTACCCGTAAAATCCCTTCTTCGGTTTTTGTGTGTATGCAAGTTATGGGGTAGTTTGATTGGAAGCTCAGGTTTTATTGGCACCCATCTTAATGGTGATGTCACAAAGCATGCCCATACTTTTCGTATCGCTCTCCACTGCACTAGAGGCAAGCGTTTAAAGAGTGATTGGAGATTGGACATTCCTTGGGGATGAAAAAACGTTTTCAGATACATGGTTCAAGTAATGGTTTATTATGTCCGTCAGATGACCCATTGCGATATTACAGTCCTATATGGATATGCAACCCATCAATAAAGAAATTTGTGCACCTTCCTACAGCCACCATTCCATTCCAAATCCTTTCGAGGAATTCCAATGTTCTTGCATTCGGGTTCCATTCCAGGCTTAATGATTGCAAGGTGGTTAGGATGGTGAACTTTCAGAATTATAAGAAAAGTTGCTTTGAAGTGGAAGTTTACAGTATAAGCATGAACTCGTGGAAGAGGATTCAGGCAATTCCTCATTTGATAAAGACCATGTGGTGGCATTCTGGTTCTGCATTTCACAATGGAGTAGCATATAGGATTATGGCTAAGGCAATTTCCATCTTGTGTCTTTTGATACAGGGACTGAAGTTTTCGAAGAATTGATACTGCCAGAGACGACGCTATTTTCAAAGGTTATCCATCTATGCCAACTATTAATCTTTACAAGTCATCACTTTGCTTGCTCAATAAACGTGTGCCAGATAAAGGTATTGACATATGGGTTCGGAAAGAACAGTCTTTCGAAAAGTTGCACACAGTTCTTCCTGGAATGAGTACTACTCCATTCGGGTTTAGAATAAGTACTGAACTCCTTTTGGAGTGAAGGACATGATCTGGCTTACTATAATCTTGAAACCGAGCAACTTAATGGAACTGGAATTCGGTTGGCACGAAATTCCCTTTCCCGCTACTATACGGACACTTATGTTGAAAGTTTAGTAATTTTACTCAATAAATTGAAGAAACAGGTTAGATTATCACCTATTTTATTAATTTTCTCTCTGTATGAATCAAGTATTTACGTTTTTCATAATGCACCTGTACCTTTGTCTTTGGGGGAGTGCTAACAAGTTGTAGTTTTGAAAAATTTTAATGCATGTCCGAGTTGAGTTTAGGAAAAATCCAGTACTTTATATTTTTACATGTCCTTTTTGGCTTGATAATTAACTAGAAATCAGCGTTACTGTATTCTTAGTGCTCTTGTACTCTATATTTCATCACAATGTTCAAGTGTCATTGTTAAACAATCGCCAATGTGGTCGAAATAGTCTATAATTACTGTCAGCTTTGTATTGCCAGAATCGCTCTTAAGATTAAAACCAAATATATTCTTTCGGAGGCTCTGAAACACACTACGTATGGTCTAAAGACTTCTTAAAACCAAATCATGTGTTTAGAGCATCTTCAAAGAAGATGTCAAGTTGTCCACATAAGCTATAACGGTAAAAAAAGACAACCACTAATTGTTTCCAACCGAAATGTCAAATCCGATGTGGCATGACATGGAATGACAGCAAAGGGGCTTGCTTCAAATTTTTTTTTTACTAATTATTAAATGTATTTTATTAATATTTTAATGTCATTGATTATTAAATGTCATTTATTATTTGATTGTTGAACGGTTTTCTTATCTTTTGCTTTCTCTTCTCTCTCTATCTTTCTCCCTATCTGTGAGTTTGTGACCATGCAAAGACAGTTACTGGGCGGCTCGCCGTCGAAGCTCCACCAACCCCACATCGGACCCAAGGAATAGACTCTTACTGTCAATGACTCCCCCAACCACATTAAGGATCTTTTAGCCTTTTCCACCACCACCTCCTCCTCATCCTCTTCAATCTCTGCAGCCTACGAAGACGACGAGGACCACAAAGCATCGAAGCCACACCGTCTGTCATCACTGCCGTCCATTGCACCATACAAATTCATCCACGTCATCCTGGTCCTCACCCTCCTCTGCTCCTCATCCTCTTCCTTTTCTCCCACGTCCCCTCCCAATCAGGTACACTCTTAATTAACCAATGGGTCTTCACTCATCTCTTCCTCGTTTGAATCCCAATCCTGACCGTCCCTTTTGTTCCATTTCAGATTTGGCTCAGTTCAATGGCTTCACTAAACTGCCTGGATCGGCAAAGCACGTAGGTACGCAATGCAGATGAAATCATTCACAATCTCTCAATCCTGACCGTCGAGTGGAGATATAAGAAAAAAAAAAAATGTAATAAAATAATAGTTTAATTTGATATATTAGGTGGAGAGCAAAACATGAAAATATATCAAAATGTCATATAAGCTGTCAAATTTAAATTTAAGGTTCAAAATTTGAAATCTCCTTTGGAGATGGTCTTAGACTTCAAACTTACGATTTGGGATTAGGCAATACATTCTTATAGTGCACAATTTTATGACGTCGTTTATGAGAATGTTGAAATAAAGACTAAGACTGTCAAAGGAAATTAGTAACTAATTAAAAAACGTATAAATGAAATCACTCCAAAGAAAATAGCATGGGATTTATCTAGTGAATTACCGAACTGTTAATCTTTTTTTGTCAAAAAATAGGAATTTATATGCTAGTGGCAATTGACCTTTTTATATTAGATTATGTCTTTTAATTTTTTTAAAGTAACTATTTTATATTTTTATTAAAAAATTATTCAGAAAAAAATAAACATGGGAGTTTTTTTTTTCATTAAAGTTTTAAATTTAAAATTCATTCAAAATTAAAATGTGGTGAATTACTTTAAATTCTTATGGTTCAATTGTAATTTTTAGAATTCTTAAAGGACAATTTTTGGTATTTTGAATGTTTCACATTTTTATCCTTCTCACTTTATATATAATGCTCACTTTATATATATATATATATATATATATATATTAAGTAGGAATTCTTGACCAAATAAAACTCCTACGTTTCCACCGCGAGTGAAGATTTGTAGCGTGTTTTGAGCGTGATTTTAGGGCAATGATTCCAAAATGAAAGGTTAGGGCGGTTGATCTAAATCTATATATAGGATTTTGGAGTGGAAGGACTAAATGCAATCATCAAAACCACTTCAGAGAAACAAATCGACTCGGAGTATCTAAAACCCTTACCAAGAAAAAACCTCTCTCCCCGCAGCCCTCCCGCCCTAATCCTTTTCTCTCCACATTCTTAAATCTCATCTTCTCAAGAAAGCGGAAGCAAGAAATATACATATGGCATCTGCTAATGACTTTCCAGCAGCTTACAAGTTTCACCCAAGAGACGAGGAGTTAGTGGGATATTATCTGCGCAACAAGGTTCGCGGCTCACCCTTTAAGGATGAGAATGTTATTCCAGATCTCGATCTTTATGGTAGCATGGAGGCGAGAGATATATGGAATAACAATGGCGGACAAAATTTGGGAAAAGGCGAAGACCTTTACTTCTTTACCAAACTGAAGCCAACGAGCAGCAAGGGTACAGGTTCGCGCATGGCTCGCACGATAGGGTCTGGGACATGGCATGGCGAGAATTCAGGGACTAAAGTCAAGGATCCGAAGACTAAAGAGACGATAGGTTGGTGGAAAAGGTTTACATATGCGAATACTAAATATCCTCAAGAAAACGGGTGTTGGATTATGCACGAGTTTAGCCTGGACCCTAAACTGGCCATGTACATTAAATCAAATAATTCAAGAACTAGTAATGGTGATGAATATGTAGTCTGCCGGATTAGAAAGAATTATGATAGAAAGAGAAAGGCGGAAGATCGTGAGGAGACCCGAGTAGTAGAATCCCAAAGAAACAAGATTCCAAGGCAATTTGACAATATTGATGAATCTTATGTTACTCCTGTGTCTTCTGAGGTTGCTGAGGACGTTAATACAGATCATTACCCACAGCAGCAAAAGCCGCAGCAAGAGCAACAGACTAATCTTCAGCACAATAGTTTTGTGAATAATGTTGATCATTACTATAATCAGCAGCGGCAAGAGCATTGTAATGTTACCGACTTTCCACAATACTACTATGACTCACAAGAACTGATGGCGAGGCCAGAAGCAGCATGTCCAACTTTGGCCTCTTCACTAGGCATGGCTAACCAAGAAGACTATCTTCAGCACCATGGTTTTGTGAATAATGTGACCGATTTGCCACAGTACGACTACTCCAGTACACAAGACCCAAGTAGTGGTATTGTTTTCTCGCACTATGATCTGCCGCAGACTTCTACGACTGGGTTTGCTAATCAGCCATACCACTTTGTTACACAAGACCAGCCAAACTACTTTGTTGCTGATCCCATCATGGCTTCGTCACTGAGTATGGCTAGCCAAGAAGACTATCTTCAGCACAATGGCTTTGTGAATAATGTGACCGACTTGCCACAGTACCACTACTCCAGTGCACAACCAAGTAGTGGTACTGTTCTCTCTCACTATGATCCGCCGCAGACTGGTACGACTGGGTTCGCTAATCACCCACACCACTTTGTTACTCAAGACCAGCCAAACTACTGTGTTGCCGATTCCACCATGGCTTCTTCACTTGCTAGTCCGGCCAACATAGATCAGAATTATCCTGTCATGAATGATAAGGATCAACTTCCACTTCCCAATTTTGACTACTCACAATTATTTTATGAAGCTGAAGGTGATCATGACATCATGATAGACTTGGAGGACCTTTGGAATGATATGGTTCAACCTGCTGCAGTTCTTTAATTAGGTTGCTTTTTGTAGATTTACTGATAAAGTATGATTTGGTAAGTCTAATATTGTTTACACGTCCCTTTTTTTATGTACAATAATATATATGTTTCATTTTGTATAAATGTCTAAATCTAATGTAACACTGTTCTTTCTTTATACTACAATTAATTAATTAATTAATTAATAATCGATCGATCCCATTATTTTACTCTTCGAAGTTTTCCCTTTTCTATTCATGCATGTATGGGAAGATCTTCTATTATAAAAGCAAACCATATAACAATCAAATCATATAATTCTAGAAATTAAAGAACAGACAGGAAAGTGATAGAAAGCTTCATTCGCAATTCCATCTGACCTATGTTTTTGTTGGTTCATCAACACATTTCCTAAAGGATTGGAAATAAAACCCAATTCAGCGAAAATTCATAAATTCTGGTTTTCTAAGTGTTTGATTATTCTGCCTTGAGGTTGGTGGGTGGCAGAGGATATTACAGTTGGGTCACGTAGTTTAAGGCCGAAGCCCTAAGAATTTGGGAGCTCTAAACAAGCTTTCGAAGTGGGATTCTAATGTTCTTTGATTCCCACTTCTTTGTGTATTGATATGTAACAAAAGAATTTGCTGAATAAATATTTCCACATCAAATACCATTAAAAATTAATATAAAAAAAAGATAAATATACAAACATTACTTAAATTAATATAAGGAGCTTTCAAGAAAAATAGCTTGGACTAAGTTTATTTTAACAAAAAATCATGCTAAAACTTTATTTAATGAAAAAAACTTAAATTTTAATGAAAAACCCTTAAATTTTAATAAAGAAAACAAAAGAACTTAAATTTGAATGAAAAGGACACAATATTAATATAATAAAAAAATTGAAAAAAAATGACATGCATCCACTACAAACATTGATTATGAAACTGAACAGTACTATATTATTTATAAAACTTAATGGTATTACACTATTTATGAACTGAATGTTTAAAGAAAATACAAAATTAATTGATCAATAAAAGGCTATTGATATCCGAACATCAACTGGGATTTTTCTTCTCTCAAGCTTCACATCCGAACTCAACTGCGGTCCTTTCGTTTCCTGGGATTTTTGTTAAAGTTAATAGTACCATGAACTTTTCGTTAAAGTTCCCTATAAAAAAATTTTGGAGGCTCCTTCGAAGTGGGAGCCCTAAACGGGTGCCTACTTAGGCTACCATTAGGGTCGGCCCTATTTAAGGCTGCTCCAAATTTAATCTAGAGAGCTTTCATTGACGGTTGAAACCTTGCTTGCTTATTCTAATAATAATACGACCATCGTCTTGTATAAAAGAAATGTATATACAAATATATGTATTGAAAAAAAGGAAAATTAATGAAAATGGTTTGAAAACTTTGAGTTTTAATGAAAACTACAAAATAAAAGGTGAAGTGAATCGTACCATGATTGACTTTTTAGTGTAAAAATGTGGTTTTTCATTAAAGTGAATAGTACAGGAGTTTTTCGTTAAAGTTTTCTAGAAAAAATTGGTAAACATATGCATACTAATCACACCATTTACCCACTTCACGGGAAGTAGTGGCTGGTTTCAAGCAAATGATAGATTGCTCTAATCAGTAGATAAGCTTCAAAACCTATCCCCTCCCTCGAATGTAGCTTCATTAATAATATCATTTACAATAAGAAAAAGTACCACAATTTGTCAATATTTTTCACTTATAAATGGTAAGTCTTAAGTTAATTTGTGTGAATAACAAGTTCAATATCAATTTATTATTACTGAACATCCTGTAACTTAGCCCAAATACATTGTTTTATAAGGAAAAAAAAAGTATCTATATAAAATCAACCTTGTAAAATCATTTCTAAATCAGTAATGTCTTGAGTTTCCAATTCAAATCAAATAAATTGATGGATAAATGTTGCAATGATTATCAAATAGTTAAAATTGATTTTATTTTTTTTAATACATCAATCTATTTACACCAACAGTGAAAATTGAGTTAAGCCACATTATGAGTCGATGGTGGTAACGAACTGGAATTAGACCATAATAGCAGGACTTTGCTTGCTCAATAAACGTGTGCCAGATAAAGGTATTGACATATGGGTTTGGAAAGAACATTCTTTCGAAAAGTTGCACACAGTTCTTCCTGGAATGAGTACTACTTCATTAAGGTTTAGAATAAGTACTGAACTCCTTTTGGAGTATCATGAAAATCTTTGTGAAGGACATGATCTGGCTTACTATAATCTTGAAACCGAGCAACTTAATGGAACTGGAATTCGGTTGGCACGAAATTCCCTTTCCCGCTACTATACACTTATGTTGAAAGTTTGGTAATTTTACTCAATAAATTGAAGTAACAGGTCAGATTATCACCTATTTTATTTTCTCTCTGTGTGAATCAAGTATTTACGTTTTTCATAATGCACCTGTACCTTTGTCTTTGGGGGAGTGCTAACAAGTTGTAGTTTTGAAAAATTTTAATGCATGTCCGAGTTGAGTTTAGGAAAAATCTAGTAGTTTATATTTTTGCATGTCCTTTTTAGCTTGATAATTAACTAGAAATCAGCGTTACTGTATTCTTAGTGCTCTTGTACTCTATATTTCACCACAATTTTCAAGTGTCATTGTTAAACAATCGCCAATGCGGTTGAAATAGTCTATAATTGCTGTCAGCTATGTATTGCCAGAATCGCTCTTAAGATTAAAACCAAATATATTCTTTCGGAGGCTCTGAAACACACTATGTAGGGTCTACGACTTCTTAAAACCAAACCATATGTTTAGAGCATCTCCAAAGGAGATGTCAAATTGTCCACATAAGCTATAACAGTAAAAAAAGACAGCCACTAATTGTTTCCAACCGAAATGTCAAATCCTATGTGGTATGACATGGAATGGCAGCAAAGGGGCTTGTTGTCAAATTTGACAGCAACTTCAAATTTTTTTTACTAATTATTAAATGTATTTTATTAATATTTTAATGTCATTTATTATTTGATTGTTGAACGGTTTTCTTATCTTTCGCTTTCTCTTCTCTCTCTATCTTTCTCCCTGTCTGTGAGTCTACGACCATGCAAAGACAGTTACTGGGCGGCTCGCTGTCGAAGCTCCACCAACCCCACGGCAGACCCAAGGACCAGACTCTTACCGTCGATGACTCCCCCAACCACATTAAGGATCTTTTAGCCTTTTCCACCGCCACCTCCTCCTCATCCTCTTCAATCTCTGCAGCCTACGAAGACGACGAGGACCACAAAGCATCGAAGCCTCACCGTTTGTCATCACCGCCGTCCATTGCACCGCATAAATTCATCCACATCATCCCGATCCTCATCCTCCTCTGCTTCCTCATCCTCTTCCTCTTCTCCCACATCCCCTCCCAATCAGGTACAATCTTAATTAATCAATGGCTCTTCGCTCATCTCTTCCTCATTTGAATCCCAGTCCTGATCGTCCCTTTTGTTCCATTTCAGATTTGGCTCAGTTTAATGGCTTCACTAAACTGCCTGGATCGGCAAAGCACGTAGGTACGCAATGCAAATGAAATCATTCACAATCTCTCAATCCTGACCGTCGAGTGGAGATATAAGAAAAAAAAAATAATATAATAAAATAATAGTTTAATTTGATATATCAGGTGAAGAGCGAAACATGAAAATATATCAAAATGCCACATAAGCTGTCAAATTTAAATTTAAGGTTCAAATTTAAAGGAGATGGTCTTAGACTTCAAACTTACGATTTTCGGATTAGTCAGTACATTCTTATAGTGCACAATTTTATGACGTCGTTTATGAGACTGTTGAATAAAGACTAAGACTGTCAAAGGAAATTAGTAACTAATTAAAAAACGTATAAATGAAATCACTCCAAAGAAAATAGCATGGGATTTATCTAGTGAATTACCGAACTGTTAATCTTTTTTTGTCAAAAAATAGGAATTTATTAATCGATCAAGTACGAATTGTTGCATCTTTTAGTAACAAATTAGCCTCATATGCGAGTGGCAATTGACCTTTTTATATTAGATTATGTCTTTTAATTTTTTTAAAGTAACTATTTTATGTTCTTATTAAAAAATTATTCAGAAAAAAATTAACATAGGAGTTTTGTTTTTTAATTAAAGTTTTAAATTTAAAATTCATTCAAAATTAAAATGTGGTGAATTACTTTAAATTCTTATGGTTCAATTGTAATTTTTAGAATTCTTAAAGGATAATTTTTGGTATTTTGAATGATTCACATTTTTATCCTTCTCACTTTATATATAACTAGCCTCTCTGCACGCACTAACGTGCGTGCGAGAGGCATTTTTGTATCGCGGGCGTTACGCTCCCCTAAAGGTGTATTGTGTTAGTTTTTCCCATTGTAATTGTCAAGATATACTTTAAATGTATTGTGCAAAGAGGAACTTTTTTTATCATGCACGTCCTAAAAAGTTATCATGTTTTTCATTTTTACTTTGTGTAAAGTAATGATTTAAATGTTATTCATGCACTTATCAAACAACATACGATTTTAGATGCAAGTTCCTACCTAAAGCCTATGAACAATAGCAAGTATATGTAAATAAATAAAAAAATAGTAGATGAAAACAGTAAGTACTCGTAGCAAAATACAAAACAATTTAAATGTCAAAATATAAATCCTACATAACAATATGTACATTATTCACAATACTCATAGAGTCTATATGTCACTGTTTTTTTTTTGAAAAGAAAGTTTACATATTGACATCAATGATGCAATTTCCACCCATTTGTTCATGATTGATGCTTCAAATTTTCATTGCCAATCTACAAACGATAGTGAGAAAATTAAAAATCAAATAAAAATAGTTAATTGATAAGTGAGAAATGCATACTGAAAGGTTATCGTTGATAAAGTTGTTACCTATTAGGAATCACCATAATTAGCTGGAATGAAGAAAGACTTCTTTGTATACTACATTCCGTGTAAATACACCTTGTTGGCCTACTATGGAGCCACTTTTTACTAACACGGTTGTGGTTGACTTTGAGACCCCCCTCGATAAAGCCACATATAATTGTCCATGGCTGAAGACATGATCTGGAAGGTAAATGCCTACATGTGGTATTGTTTGACCTTGAGATTTGTTTATAGTGATAGAGAAACTTAGTTTCACTGGAAATTGCTTTCTTGTAAGTTCAAATGGAAGCCCAGCAGTATCAGTACTTTTGAGAGGGATTCTTGGTAAGAAAACTCTGGATCCGGCAAATTGTCCAGTTAGAATTTCAGCATCAATAAGATTTCGGTAAGAACCACGACACAATAATCTTGTACCATTACACAATCCCAATTTCGGATCAATATTTCTTAAAAGCATGATTGGAGCACCTCTTTTCAGAGTTAACTTGTGCGGAGGCAAACCACCAAGTGAGATTGAATTCAAGAACTCTGGCTGATACAAATTCCTTGCGTCATCCTCAACTGAATCAAATGAATACATTGTCTCTTCTAAACCCGGAAACATATTGATTATCTTTTCATTCAACATATCAACGTCTTCATTTGTAGGAGTTATCACTGCCCTTTCCACCATGTAGGTTGCATCATTTATATGATCCTCTAAGTCAGGTAAGATTTTGGAAATTAATTGATTAATGGAATGCTCACTCTCCCATGGTATCACCATGCATTCAGGTAGTTTTACCATATCATCCATAATAACAGCTTCATTCCCATCACCAACACGAAGTAAAAATTCTGAAAATTCACAATCATTTATGGATCTCATGTTTTGTTTGAGTTTTAAAATCTTTACTTGTGACCAAAATGATGCCTTAACAACACTTGCTTGGATTAGTTCGGACTTGGTTCCTTTCCGGATAACAGGAAGAACTTGTCGAAAATCTCCCCCAAATATCATTATCTTCCCCCCCAAATGGTAAGTCAATATCTGTTAAGTCTCTGAACGTTCGATCGAGTGCTTCAAATGCATGATGATGCGTCATTGTTGCTTCATCCCAAATAATCGCCTTGGCCTTTTGTATTAGCTTTGCTAAATCAGATTGTTTACCGATCGAACACATTGATGATGCATCGAGACTAAGTGGTATCTTGAATTTAGAATGTGCTGTCCTCCCACCAGGCAATATCGTAGTTGCTATTCCAGATGATGCTGTTGCTAATACTATATGCCCCAACCTTCTCAAGCTTGCTAACAATGCGCGATATAAGTAAGTTTTTCCAGTTCCACCGGGACCATCCACAAAAAAAGTTGCATTATCCGATCGTTGAACTGCACCCATTATTATGTTAAGCGCACTTTTTTGGTCATCATTTAAGCGTTCAATTGCATCAAGATCTTGTTGTGGAATACATATGGATATTTCATCTTCAATACATCCGGTCATTCCTGAACTTGATTCATTTCCTCTTGTCATTTTGGGCAAATCAAACTCGTTTATACTCTTGTTAAATTGAACCAAAAGTATGTTCAACTCACGCAAGAGTATGTTGGTAGCAAGTGTGGGAGTTATGTTAGTCATGGAAACATAATCTTCCATCATGAATGGACAGAACTCATCCCATAACCCTCGAATACCAATTGGTGCACAATATACCAATATGGTGACGAATAATCTTCTTAAAGCCGACGACATCTGAATTGTGGAGGCCTCTAACAAACATTGTCGAATACTGTTATCTCTTTCTAACAAACCTCGTTATTCTGTTGCCTGCTTAAATGTTGGATGCAAAACCCCATTAATTGTTCTCAAGTTTATGAAGGATGTTGGTCTTCTAACATGATTAAGAAGAATCCGAAGGTAAAATTTTTCGCCTTCAACAGGTGAAACTGCATATATTCGCCCAATAACCGTGTTACGATTCTTTCTTTTAGACCACTTTCTTTGAGCTTGAATCCATCTGTAATGTGATGGTATCTCCATGTATAAATAATGTCGCGCTTCTGCATCCACATGATTAAGTGTAAAAAATTCAGTCAACATTGTCTTTCTTGTACTCTCATCATGTAGAATATTTGTTATGCTTTCATCGGCACGAAACTGAACTTGGTGCATATTAGGAAGATGTATTTGCATTCGCTCAACAGATGGATAAATTCGATTAATAATGAACTTGAATATTTTCCATAATGCCTCTGGTGCGCAAACTCATCTTGCATCCTGAAACTGCTTTATTTCATCATATTGAGGGTCTGATTGCACTTCAACTGTTACTCTGTCTGGGCCTTTGTAAACATACTTATATAAGTACTTGACACTTTTTATGCTTGCGCAAATTTCGACATTGATGTGACAATCATACCTTAACTGCAACCATGGATTATATGGAATGACCCAACTATTATCAACCATTATGTTTCCTTGTTGATTAAGTGAGACGAGCAATCGATTTCCTCGCCTTTGATAAATTGGATACGAATCATTCCCTTGAACGGTGACTGATGCAAATGGTTTGGGAAACTTTCTCTTACAACTCCCATTTTTCATACATGGAGATAGAGGATTATGAATCCCACACAGGCCATGAATCATATGCTTTAACACCACATTATAAAGTTGAGGCTCTACATCTTCATTTGGTATTTCAGCTCTAACAATTCGGTCATACTCATCTGGGTTATTGATCTTATCATTTTCATTTAACACAACCAGCATATGCACATGTGGAAGACCACGTTTCTGAAACTCAATAACGTATGCGTAAGCAACAACACTACCCAATACCCCCTTTTCAATGATGTCTTCTTTTAGTTGCTCAAGTTTTGCACGAAATACTCTAGTGAGTAAGTCAGGGCGATCTTGTGGAGTTTGTCCAGCGAGTAATTCGCTTTTGATTTCTTCCCAACTTGGGTTAGATGTCATGGTAATAAAAAGATCTGGCTTTCTGAATCTTTGAACCAAAGTCATTGCGTCTTGATATCGTTGGTACATGTCACGTGGGCTTCCAACAAATGATGATGGTAAAATAATTCTACGCCCGATGCTACCTAATAATATTTTATTTTCAATTAGCTGTATATATTGTACACACTTTAAACAAAGTTATATTTCTAAATAACGATGACTGAAACGATATATATACCTGCATTGTGTTGACCTGCATTTAGAGAGTCTTCAAGTCCTTTATAGAGATCCGCTCTAACTGTGGCTTGATTAGAACGCAACCATCTAAGTTTTTGTGATTCAATTTTAATGTAGTTATCTACAACATATTGTTGCAAGAGACGTCCACCTCGAAGCAAAAGTGATGATCCATTATGGCGTATCTACAAAAGCAAATTTCATATATTGCTTTTAATATAGGAATTATCATTCATCTATATATACCGGGAAGTAAATTATGTTATTAGTACAAACCTGTAACATATAAGCATAATAGTCGCAACATGTTATTGCTCTTCCACCATCATCACGACTGTTAACATCCCATCCATATGTACCGTAAGGCAGCAATAGTGGATATTGTAAGGGATCATAAAATCCAACATAGTCTTGGACGTGAGAAAATCTTCCACTAATTGTCTCCACCACGATATCCCTTCCATTTGCAATTGTGGCATTATCTCCATCTATTATAATTGCCGCAACTTATGATGTTGATGGTAGACTATACTGACGCCGATCTATTGGTTGCTCTTTTAGGATCAACTTGCAATTCGGCAAATCTTGGCGTTGTCCGAGGCTTCGCAATGTATGAACAAAAGGATTATGGTTGTTCAACATATGTTGTATCTTTTCAACCACACGTCTATCTAAAACTTCACTTTCACACATTCGGTTTTCAACTTCATGCTCAGTGTCATATATATAAGCTTGTAAAAATCGCGGTCTGTTCCCTTCATTTTGTAAAAGTCCACCAATCTTATGATATAATGCACCTTGAGCATGAAATGTGTAAATCCCACGACCACCAATATTAATTTTTTCATCCACGTGTACTCCCATTGAAGTGAATGCAAATGCATGATTGTAAGCTCGAATATGTTGCCTGAAGTGTCTACCCTCATTTGTTTGGTCAGAGAAAAGAGCAACCATTTCTGGTGGGGATTGTATTGGGGGTAAAACAATTCTTCCTTTCAAGCAACACATATTCAAAGTTTCTCGAGCAAACAATCGTGCATAGCAGTACGGACATGTGGTTGGAGCAGATAATTGGCAACCTAGGATACCCCGATTCTCAATATAATTTCTAGCACAATTGTGGTTTCTTCTTCCTCTGGTTTGGCGCACATGACAATTGGTTCTATTTGCATGTTCTTCTTCTGATATTTTTACATGAATATCCAACATTCAGTATAAGAATTTTCTTTGTAACTAATCACATATCTATATAAAGATAAAATTATATACTAAGCTCACCATTGTGGGGAGGAATTGAGAGCATCCCATAAGATATTTGTGACCTATTTGAATGTGCCAACTGTCCCATATGAGTACGCATTCTAGTAGAAGTTTGGTCATCATGATTTGTGATATCTAACAAAACCCTTGAATTCGCGCTTTCATGCTCAATTTGTTCTAATAAATAGACCACATTATAATACGATTAGTTAAACATTTTGTCTTTAATATTTAATATATTTAGTTGTGAGTCTAATATTTCGTAAGACTACCACTAAAAATAACTACAACATTGAGATCAATATGAAAGTATCGAAGAAAAGAATACAATGAGATTTCAATTCACTAAATTTTGCTCTTAAAAAATAACCTAATTTTTTAAGTGTGAAACAAATACAAATAAAGAAATTGAAATAAATACCAGGAATTTGTTGTTCTATATTACTGGGGTCGACCTCAACATCATCGTTAGCCAACTGAACCCGTTCTTGTATATTATTGGGACCTACTTGTTGCATAGTTAAAAGAAAAATTAGAAATTAGAATTTTCATTTTCATTTTTTTTTGCATTAGTATGAGTTAAAGAAAAAGGAATATGAAATAAATACCAGGAATTTCTTGTTATATGTTACTGGGGGATGTCATAGTATGATCATCATATAGAGTTGGAATTTGTTGTCTTTTTTCTTGTGCTATTAGACGTCGTCGAGCTAGATATCTTTGATGTTCTTCAGGACTCAATGATTGACGCCATTGTCTTGCACGACTTTGGCCACACTCCATGGAAAAATTTATCTAAAAAATTAAAAAATAAATGAACCTAAATTGAATACAAATTCTGTTACATTCCATAAATACGAAAAAGTCTACGTAGATGCCTATGAACAGAAGAAGAAAAAACATTTATCTACACATCACTATAATACAAAAGAACAAAATAAAATGATCACAAAATACTTTTGAAGTGTAATAGGTATTAGTGCAACGAAATGACGGGCCTATATACACTTCTCGGTTGGTGTTAGGACTTGGATATGATTTAGCTTTCATGTTTTTTTCTTTTATAAATTAGCATTGTTTATAGAGTTATAATTTTTATGTCAACTGGATGAGTAAAATTTTAAACTTTTTTAATACCCCTAAACCCTATCATAAATGACAGATGTGGGCTGGACATAATATAAAAAGTTTTTAGAAATGTGTAACCCGTAATAAGAGAACGTGGGTTGTACCCCGTTTGTTTGGATAGTTGGATAGTGCTTATATCAAAAATCGGAGTGATGTTTTCATCGTCCATTTTTTTAATCTAAGGGGCCACATTCATTGATGAAATTTAGGATGAAGCTTTGAGGGAGGGTTTGATTCATCCAACGAATAAAAACAATCTTGGCTAAGAGTGTAGAAAAAGTATATCTCACGTAAGCATCTCCCATGTGTGTTGTGTTTCATTTCACTATGTTACCCCTATTATAAGCAGTTACTTTTGTGTTGTCTTTTTTATTGAATGAGTACTTAATGTTGTGATCTACTATTTTTTATTTATTTACATATACTTGCTATTGTTCATGGTCTTTAAGTAGGAACTTGCATCTAAAATCATATGTTGTTTGATAAGTGCATGAATAACATTTAAATCATTACTTTACACAAAGTAAAAACGAAAAACATGATAACTTTTTAGGACGTGCATGATAAAAAATAAAATAAATAGTTCCTCTTTGCACAATACATTTAAAGTATATCTTGACAATTACAATGGGAAAAATAGGAAAAGTACCAACTAACAAAACCAAAGGGAGCTAATGTATTTACCCTCTTTTCTTTTTTTATATTTACTGTAACTTTTATTTTGAACAATACTGTAACTTTTTTAATTCCAGTGTTTTTTTTTTAATTTGTTTTTTACACATGTGGTAAAGATGATTTTTTTAATTTGTGTTCTTAAATTGCCCACTACTGCGTATCAAATTGTGAAGGTTGGTTAAGCACGTTCATGTTTTTCTTTCAAGTTTTTTGTTTTCATTCCAACATTATTTTAAATTTTCTTATGTTTAATTTTTACTGGAACTTTTTTAATTTTAGGTTTTTGTATTCATATTCATTTTTTACATATATAGTAAAAAAAAAAATTTAATTTGTGTTTTACCATTAAAGTACAAATGCTAAATTTGTGCCAATTTAAGTGGTGTGCAAATTTTACCCTTTAATTTAATACAAATTCATTTGAGATCAGGCCATGAAAATAGCCTTTTTTGTTTCAATTAATGGTTGTTTGTTTTCTTACACCTAACGCTAGAGTACAATGAAACACAAAATAGGCTAGGAAATCATTCATCATATAAGAAAGAACTTCGTACATAAGCAGGACCATCCAAATAAGATTTCAGGCAAAGAGGATGGTGATACACGAAATACATAGTTATTCTGATTGTATATAGGAATGATAAATATGTATTCGTCCATACAAAAGAATGAAAAATAGGAGAAAAGTGCCAACTAACAGAACCGAAGGGAGCTAATGTATTTACCCTCTATTCTTTATTTGTCCCTCTTCTTTCTGTTGCATTTATGTTGGCGTCTTCAACCGCAGCATACAATCTCAGTTTCCTATTGAGAAAAACAGAGGCATAAATATCATCTTATCCTCACAATACCACAAAATACAGCTTACTACATATTGGATTCTATTTGAACACTTTATTTTACCAAATCTGTTAAAGATGAGTTGATTAAAGCTATAATTTGTTCTATTTTTGTAGACCTATATATTGAGTTGGTTAGATTGGGGATTCCAATTATTGGTTGGAATTTGGATGTAGAATTGTTGGATAAGATCTAAGTCTTATTGATAATAAGGATCATTAGATGTATCACACATCTGTTTTTAATGATAATAATGATCATGAGGCTCCCCTAATGTAGTGTTATGAGGAAAGTGGAAAAGATAAACTAAGTTCATGATGATACAGATAGAATATGTATTCATGGATAAGATACCTTAATGATGTTATGTGCAATTTTTTGGATAGGTCTTCATCTATTTACCTAACTATTGTGATAGTTAAAAGTTGCTTAATATGCTCTAAAATTAATGTAATTTAGTAAGGCTAAGTAAAAGCCAAAACCAAATCGTCATGTATGACAAATAGACAGCAAGCGAATGCTCAAACCTGGAATGTGTAGCCATTGGTATTCTCCATGTGTATCACTCCCGAAACACGTTAAAAGCTTTGGCAAGTAAGCAAACTGCAACATCGATACAATGACAAATAGAACTTCAGTTACACATTGCCAAACCGTCCAAAACTTTACTCAGCAAGAGAGCAATTAAAACATCATATTCTAATAAAAAAATTGTAAGGCTACATCCAAACTGAATTGTACATCTTTAGCAAAAACTTATAAATAAATAAAAAAAATTAGATTGCAAAACTGTCTATGTAAATACTTAAAGTCATTGTAAAAGAATATACTATAATCGAACGAAGAGCATAAAACTCACCACGTTGCTTCAAGTCATTAAGCCTGAAATGCAATGAAATCAATTCATTTGCAGCAAACAACATACACATATTTCTTTCGACACAGAGGTATACAAAAACCAACCTACCTATAAACTCCTATGTATCAATAAACCGTACCCGACACCAATGGGCCACTAGTCTCAGCAACAATGAAGCTGAAGCCGCCAATCCCCAGTGGGATGAAAACTCAGGATGAAAAGTAGGTTCCTAAAGCTGTAAACATCTTTAAAATGAAACGGTGGGAGAATTTGACTAATATTGTCTTTTTTGCAGATTTTCTTTCCTTGTTCTTCCATAAAGATTCCAAATCTTATAAATTCACCACCCAAAAACAAAGTACTAATCGTAGTAGTACATTACACAAAATCCCATTGAATTAACCAAATCAAAAAATAAAATCCAAGATTCTAAGTTCATAACCAACAACCAATCATCACGAACAAACCCCGTCAAGCCCAAGCTCAAATACAAACACCACTAACATAATCACCCACAATTCATTACAGTAAACACAAAACCCGCCAAGAAATTACCTTCAGAAAACTTTTGATCCGAAACCAAGTAATTAACTACCAAGGAATTGCTGTAAAACCACTTACAGAAAACTTTAATCCGATAAATCATCTGAAACCAGGGCTCGGCTCAAAATATAAAAAACTTCAAAATTAACCAAAAATTATTTATTAGACTATCTGAATACACAATTCAGACCAAACAGGAAAGAAGAAGAAAACAAAACAGTCAGAACCAAACGGCGTCAAAGATGGAAACCAGATAGTCATTTAACAAAAACTTCAGGTCCCTCAAGAACTTGAACAGACCCACAAAAACCAAGAAAAATACAGAAAATCTGACATAGAGTAGCGGGGAAAATGCTTACCAAATGGTTCTTCAAGGTTAGCGATTTCAGGGGTTTTTTTTTTCTAAATACAGAAAATCTGACAGAGTGTGTAAGAGTTTGTTCTCATTGTAATATTTGAGAGAGAGAGAGAGAGAGTGATGGAAGGTACCTAATGACAGAGAAGTAAAGAGTTGGGGAAATACTCGAGAATTTGTGTAAATCCTCACATTTATTTTTCGGATTGCAGGTTTCAGATGAAGAAATCATACGGAAGCAGGGTCTGTACGCAACACGAAAGTAATTAACATGTATTAGTTTAAATAACATAATTCAATTCAAACATTACCCCAAGCATTAGTAAAACAAAAACAACAACTGGTAATTCAGTAACTCCTTAAATGTCTCTGGCATTCCATAAAAGCAAAAATTAAGCCAGAAACTGAATAACCAATACACAAAACAGAGAGCTTTCTACAAATTGGTCCAAAACCCATTTAAAAAATCTGGTAAATATAAATAATTTCGAATAGTTCAAAGGACAATCGAGTTAAAAACTCCAAATTAGTATATATGAAAATAAGGTCGTGATGAACAATTCAATTAAGCATAGAGTACCTAGATTGAAGCAGAAAGTGAAAATCTCTAGCGAAAACCCATTTCAAAAATCTGGCCAAGATAAGGATAATATTGTTCGAGAAAATTATCCAATTTATCTAATGTTTTCAAAGCTACCTGCCAATGACAAACACAAAAATAATACAAAGTTTAATAGGAATCAAAACATATGTATACGTATACATGAGCATATCAGTTCTTCCAACGAAACTGAAATTTACTTTGGAGAAAAAGTAAGTCGTACCAATGTAAGATGATTCTAATCGACAGGAGAGATCTGATGAAATTCAGAAGAAACTTCGGAAAACCACTCGGGGGAGATGAGTCTGTGCAGAAAACGAAAGTGAGTTTGTTTACTTTTTGTATATATTGTGGGGGTTAAGTGATGCTTTGAGATCTTTAGAACGTGCGGTAAATGACGGTTACTTCTCCATTATTGGCAACTGCTACAACTGTTGTTTTGAGTGGAAGTGTGGAGAGTTTCGATTCCATCTAGAGTGGTTTACTTTTATTTTTTATTTTTATATTATTTTTGTGTTTTTTTATGGTGAAAAGATTAGAGTGCAATGCAGTAGTTATAAGAAGATCAATCTAAGGGCTGACAATGAATTTTAAAGTGTGGGTGTTTTCATCTGATAGTACAGAATGTTCATGGTTAAGATAGGCATATATGAGGAACATTCCGCTTTTTGTAGATAATTTATGAATGTTGTGATATTATTGTTTTGACCCTATTTCTATGAGCAGTTATACATTAGCTTTGTGTGTGAAGTCAGGACATTCTTGGCATTTTTGAATGCTTCACCAAACTGGCCTTCTCCCTTTATATATATATAGATGCTCACTTTATATATATATATATATATATATATATATATATATATATATTAAGTAGGAATTCTTGACCAAATAAAACTCCTACGTTTCCACCGCGAGTGAAGATTTGTAGCGTGTTTTGAGCGTGATTTTAGGGTAATGATTCCTAAATGAAAGGTTAGGGCGGTTGATCTAAATCTATATATAGGATTTTGGAGTGGAAGGACTAAATGCAATCATCAAAACCACTTCAGAGAAACAAATCGACTCGGAGTATCTAAAACCCTAACCAAGAAAAAACCTCTCTCCCCGCAGCCCTCCCGCCCTAATCCTTTTCTCTCCACATTCTTAAATCTCATCTTCTCAAGAAAGCGGAAGCAAGAAATATACATATGGCATCTGCTAATGACTTTCCAGTAGGTTACAAGTTTCACCCAAGAGACGAGGAGTTAGTGGGATATTATCTGCGCAACAAGGTTCGCGGCTCACCCTTTAAGGATGAGAATGTTATTCCAGATCTCGATCTTTATGGTAGCATGGAGGCGAGAGATATATGGAATAACAATGGCGGACAAAATTTGGGAAAAGGCGAAGACCTTTACTTCTTTACCATACTGAAGCCAACGAGCAGCAAGGGTACAGGTTCGCGCATGGCTCGCACGATAGGGTCTGGAACATGGCATGGCCAGAATTCAGGGACTATAGTCAAGGATCCGAAGACTAAAGAGACGATAGGTTGGTGGAAAAGGTTTACATATGCGAATACTAAATATCCTCAAGAAAACGGGTGTTGGATTATGCACGAGTTTAGCCTGGACCCTAAACTGGCCATGTACATTAAATCAAATAATTCAAGAACTAGTAATGGTGATGAATATGTAGTCTGCCGGATTAGAAAGAATTATGATAGAAAGAGAAAGGCTGATGATCGTGAGGAGACCCGAGTAGTAGAATCCCAAAGAAACAAGATTCAAAGGCAATTTGACACTCCTGTGTCTTCTGAGGTTGCTGAGGACGTTAATACAGATCATTACCCACAGCAGCAAAAGCCGCAGCAAGAGCAACAGACTAATCTTCAGCACAATAGTTTTGTGAATAATGTTGATCATTACTATAATCAGCAGCAGCAAGAGCATTGTAATGTTACCGACTTTCCACAATACTACTATGACTCACAAGAACTGATGGCGAGGCCAGAAGCAGCATGTCCAACTTTGACCTCTTCACTAGGCATGGCTAACCAAGAAGACTATCTTCAGCACCATGGTTTTGTGAATAATGTGACCGATTTGCCACAGTACGACTACTCCAGTACACAAGACCCAAGTAGTGGTACTGTTTTCTCGCACTATGTTCTGCCGCAGACTTCTACGACTGGGTTTGCTAATCAGCCATACCACTTTGTTACACAAGACCAGCCAAACTACTTTGTTGCTGATCCCACCATGGCTTCTTCACTGAGTATGGCTAGCCAAGAAGACTATCTTCAGCACAATGGCTTTGTGAATAATGTGACCGACTTGCCACAGTACCACTACTCCAGTGCACAACCAAGTAGTGGTACTGTTCTCTCTCACTATGATCCGCCGCAGACTGGTACGACTGGGTTCGCTAATCACCCACACCACTTTGTTACTCAAGACCAGCCAAACTACTGTGTTGCCGATTCCACCATGGCTTCTTCACTTGCTAGTCCGGCCAACATAGATCAGAATTATCCTGTCATGAATGATAAGGATCGACTTCCACTTCCCAATTTTGACTACTCACAATTATTTTATGAAGCTGAAGGTGATCATGACATCATGATAGACTTGGACGACCTTTGGAATGATATGGTTCAACCTGCTGCAGTTCTTTAATTAGGTTGCTTTTTGTAGATTTACTGATAAAGTATGATTTGGTAAGTCTAATATTGTTTACACGTCCCTTTTTTTATGTACAAAATATATATGTTTCATTTTGTATAAATGTCTAAATCTAATGTAACACTGTTCTTTCTTTATACTACAATTAATTAATTAATTAATTAATAATCGATCGATCCCATTATTTTACTCTTCGAAGTTTTCCCTTTTCTATTCATGCATGTATGGGAAGATCTTCTATTATAAAAGCAAACCATATAACAATCAAATCATATAATTCTAGAAATTAAAGAACAGACAGGAAAGTGATAGAAAGCTTCATTCGCAATTCCATCTGACCTATGTTTTTGTTGGTTCATCAACACATTTACTAAAGGATTGATAATAAAACCCAATTCAGCGAAAATTCATGAATTCTGGTTTTCTAAGTGTTTGATTATTCTGCCTTGAGGTTGGTGGGCGGCAGAGGACATTACAGTTGGGTCACGTAGTTTAAGGCCGAAGCCCTGAGAATTTGGGAGCTCCAAACAAGCTTTCAAAGTGGGGTTATAATGTTCTTTGATTCCCAGTTCTTTGCGTATTGATATGTAACAAAAGAATTTGCTGAATAAATAAAAAATTATATTTCCACATCAAATACCAATAAAAATTAATTTAAAAAAAGGTAAATATACAAACATTACTTAAATTAATATTAGGAGCTTTCAAGAAAAATGGTTTGAGCTAAGTTTATTTTAACAAAAAATCAAGCTAGAACTTATTTAATGAGAAAAACTTAAATTTTAATGAAAAACCCTTAAATTTTAATAAAAAGAACAAAAGAACTTAAATTTGAAGGAAAAGGACACAATATTAATATAATAAAAAAAATTGAAAAAAAATAACACGCATCCATTACAAACACTGATTATGAAAATGAATAGTATTATATTATTTATGAAACTGAATAGTATTATATTGTTTATAAAATTTAATAATACTACACTATTTATGAACTGAATGATTAAAGAAAATACAAAATTAATTGATCAACAAAAGGCTATTGAGATCCTAACATTAACTGGGATTTTTCTTCTCTCAAGCTTCACATCCCAACTCAACTGCGGTCCTTTCGTTTCCTGTCAGCTCTGCCTTTGACTCTCTCTCTCTCCCTCTCTCAAACAAAGTCACTGCTGTAATTAATATTTGGATTCCTTGATTTGTTTATCATATATGATTCGTTGCGGACATATATGGTTCCTTAATTAAATAGTTAATAATTAATAATTAAATAGTGAAAAAGAGGTATGCACGCGCTTCGTAATTTTTTTTTTTAAATTTTTTTATCTTGTCATTTTCATTAAATAAAGTTAACAGATAATTTTTGGTTAAAATTTAAAGTTTTGAAACCATTTTCATTACATGTCTAACGTTTTTAGATTCAAATGTACTAAATGTTTTGCAGTGAATAGTCTAAAATTGAGAGTGAAGAATAATAAAACTTGATTGACAAGTATAATAAATAATCAACAACGCCAATTGTTACACTTGTGTTTTTTTTTTTTCTTTCTAAAATCAACATAACACTAACAAAACGAATATTACAATAATCCATTGAATGAAAAATTATTGAAAAGCAAAATATAAATTCAAAGTTTTGATTACCTTAAAGTACAATCTTCAAGGCCATGTGATAATTGATTTAAACATTTGATAGAATAGAGTGATTGGGAAGTTAAAAGGAAAAAAAAAATTGCAAAGTGACTTAGTTGGACTGGACTAGCTATTAGTCCTCGCTAAGTTGGACTGGACTAGCTATTAGTCCAATACTGTGTTTGTTCCATGCTGGGACTAACATTAATGAGACTAAAGGGGACTAGCATGGACAAAACCCTTCACTAAGAGGTCTTAGCGAGACCACCTAATAACCATGGGACCAGCTAAGACTATCCTCTCTTTCTCGTCTTCGTCATGCTCAATGACCATTCCCGACAGACTCTTCGTCATCTCCGGTCACCTAGACCAATCATTAACTTTTCGACTCTCTTTCAGATCCATTTCACAACCAACTTTCATATAAAATATACCAAATTGAAGCTGGGATTGACAAGATTACAATTTTACCTGAATCGAGGCCAAAATGTGGTTGAATGTGGCCGAAAAATGGCCTGGAAGTCTTGCCATGTTTGGGCTTCTTCAAATCCATGACAGATTCGAGCATTCAAAGCTAAGATCTCGGTCTAGGGATGATGATGAATTTTTTGGCGGTGCTAACTTCATCCAATTTAACGAGGGTTGGCCGGAAAACACATCGGGAAACCTGCAACTCGTCGGGAAAATTGAAGCCGTAAGGTTCCAATCGAACAACGCATAGCTAGAGAGGGAAGGAGGACAGAGAAATAGAGACTGGAATCAATAAGGAGTTTGGCCAGGAATGAGAAAGAGGCATGAATTGAGAGGTCTAAGAGGAAAAAAAAGAGGGAGATGGCGGAATGATGAGAGAAGAGGAAAAGAGTGGGACGGAAATGGTAGGAAAAGATGAAGAAAAAGAGAAGATCATAATAAAATATTAATAATTTATATATTAAATAATATAATATTAGAATTTGTTATTATCCGGCTTCTTAGTCCAATACTGTACCAAACGCTTCATTAAGTTAGTCCAGTTTAGTCTAGTCTAAGCCAGTCCAACTTAGTCCTTGAAGCTAATCCAGTCCGAGATAGTACGGCGCAACAAACACCCCCTTATAACTTTATATGCATTTAGGCAGATAGATTCGGAGTAAATTTGAGAGACAAAAAAAAAAAGTAGTCACTAAAAAAGGAACTCCATGTTTTGATGAACTCCACATCCCAAAGAAAAAGGAAGTCAAACATTTCCACTGGAGCAACCAATAAATTATGATAATTTTTTTTCTGTATTTATATGTTAATTACAGGATATAAAAGGAAAACTAATGAAAATGACTTGAAAACTTTGAGTTTTAACGATAAGGACAAAATAAATAGTAAATTAAATAGTACTAGGATTGACTTTTTAGTGTAAAAATATGATTTTTCGTTAAAGTTAACAGTACCATGAACTTTTCGTTAAAGTTCCCTATAAAAAATTTTTGAGGACTCCTATGAAGTGGGGGCCCTAGGCGGGCGCCTACTTGGGCTACCATCAGGGTCAACCCTATTTAAGGCTGCTCCAAATTTAATCTAGAGAGCTTTCATTGACGGTCGAAACCTTGCTTGCTTATTCTAATAATACTACCATCGTCTCGTATAAAAGAAATGTATATACAAATATATGTATTGACCTTTTAGTATAAAAATGTGGTTTTTCATTAAAGCGAATAATAACAGGAGTTTTTCGTTAAAGTTTCATAGAAAAAAATTGGTAAACATATGCATAATAATCATACCATTTACCCACTTCACGGGAAGTAGTGGATGGTTTCGAGCAAATGATAGATTGCTCTAATCAGTGGATAAGCTTCAAAACCTATCCTCTCCCTTGAATGTAGCTTCGATTAATAATATCATTTATAATAAGAAAAAGTATCACAATTTCTCAATATTTCTCACTTATAAGTGGTAAGTCTTAAGTTAATTTTTGTGAATAACAAGTTCAATATCAATTTATTATTACTAAATATCCTGTAACTTAGCCCAAATATATTGTTTTATAAGGAAAAAAAAATATCTATATAAAATCAACCTTGTAAATTCATTTCTAAATCAGTAATGTCTTGAGTTTCCAAAGTCAAATCAAATAAATTGATGGACAAATGTCGTAATGATTATCAAATAGTTAAAAGTGGTTTTTTTTTTTTTTTTTTTAATACATCAATCTATTTACACCAACAGTGAAAATTGAGTTAAGCCACGTTATGAGTCGATGGTAGTAGCAGGACTTTTTTTAGCCAAGTGCCGGGCAGTGCCTATTGGGTATTGGCACACCTCTGTGGTTTTTAAAGGTACATGAAATTTACAGAACTGAACAACTTAATCTTTTGATTTCATGGCTTCTCTGCTGCGTCGAATTGCACAATCTTTAATTCCCAAACCCATCAATCAGAAAACCCAACTGATCCACACAAGCTCAGGGCCGCCAAATGACGTCGTCAAATCCATCCGCGACTCGTTCAGAAGCAGCTGCAATTGGGACACTCTGTCCACAAAGTTCGAGTCCGTTAAATTGGACGGAGAGCTCGTCGAGAGTGTGCTGCTAGAACTGAAGGAACCCATCGATGCGAAACGTGCTCTGGGTTTCTTCCACTGGGCCGCTCACAGCAAAGATTTCGAACACGGGGTTTGGTCCTACTCCATAACCATTCATATTTTAGCCAGAGCCAGGCTGCTCATGGATGCAAGAACATTGCTCGAGTCGGTTTTGAAGAAAAATGTTGGCAATTCCTCATTTGATAAAGACCATGTGGTGGCATTCTGGTTCTGCATTTCACAATGGAGTAGCATATAGGATTATGGCTAAGGCCATTTCCATCTTGTGTCTTTTGATACAGGGACTGAAGTTTTCGAAGAATTGATACTGCCAGAGACGACGCTATTTTCAAAGGTTATCCATCTATGCCAACTATTAATCTTTACAAGTCATCACTTTGCTTGGTCAATAAACGTGTGCCAGATAAAGGTATTGACATATGGATTCGGAAAGAACATTCTTTCGAAAAGCTGCACTCAGTTCTTCCTGGAATGAGTACTACTCCATTAGGGTTTAGAATAAGTACTGAACTCCTTTTGGAGTATCATGAAAATCTTCGTGAAGGACATGATCTGGCTTACTATAATCTTGAAACCGAGCAACTTAATGGAACTCGAATTCGGTTGGCACGAAATTCCCTTTCCCGCTACTATACGGACAATTATGTTGAAAGTTTAGTAATTTTACTCAATAAATTGAAGAAACAGGTCAGATTATCACCTATTTTATCCTCTCTGTGTGAATCAAGTATTTACGTTTTTCATAATGCACCTGTACCTTTGTCTTTGGGGGAGTGCTAACAAGTTGTAGTTTTGAAAATTGTTAATGCATGTCCGAGTTGAGTTTAGGAAAAATCTAGTAGTTTATATTTTTACATGTCCTTTTTGGCTTGATAATTAACTAGAAATCAGCGTTACTGTATTCTTAGTGCTCTTGTACTCTATATTTCATCACAATTTTCAAGTGTCATTGTTAAACAATCGCCAATGTGGTCGAAATAGTCTATAATTGCTGTCAGCTATGTATTGCCAGAATTGCTCTTAAGATTAAAACCAAATATATTATTTCGGAGGCTCTGAAACACACTATGTAGGGTCTACGACTTCTTAAAACCAAACCATGTGTTTAGAGCATCTTCAAAAGACTTTGAAATGTCAAATTGTCCACATAAGCTATAACAGTAAAAAAAGACAGCCACTAATTGTTTCTAACCGAAATGTCAAATCCTATGTGGCATGACATGGAATGGCAGCAAAGGGGCTTGTTGTCAAATTTGACAGCAACTTCAAATTTTTTTTACTAATTATTAAATGTATTTTATTAATATTTTAATGTCATTTATTATTTGATTGTTGAACGGTTTTCTTATCTTTCGCTTTCTCTTCTCTCTCTATCTTTCTCCCTGTCTGTGAGTCTATGACCATGCAAAGACGGTTACTGGGCGGCTCGTTGTCGAAGCTCCACCAACCCTACGGCGGACCCAAGGACCAGACTCTTACCGTCGATGACTCCCCCAACCACATTAAGGATCTTTTAGCCTTTTCCACCACCACCTCCTCCTCACCCTCTTCAATCTCTGCAGCCTACGAAGACGACGAGGACCACAAAGCATCGAAGCCTCACCATTTGTCATCACCGCCGTCCATTGCACCGCACAAATTCATCCACGTCATCCTGGTCCTCATCCTCCTCTGCTTCCTCATCCTCTTCCTCTTCTCCTACATCCCCTCCAAATCAGGTACATTGTTAATTAATCAATGGCTCTTCGCTCATCTCTTCCTCATTTGAATCCCAGTCCTGATCGTCCCTTTTGTTCCATTTCAGATTTGGCTCAATTCAATGGCTTCACTAAACTGCCTGGATCGGCAAAGCACGTAGGTACGCAATGCAGATGAAATCATTCACAATCTCTCAATCCTGACCGTCGAGTGGAGATATAAGAAAAAAATAATAATGTAATTAAATAATAGTTTAATTTGATATATCAAGTGGAGAGCAAAACATGAAAATATATCAAAATGCCACATAAGCTGTCAAATTTAAATTTAAGGTTCAAAATTTGACATCTTCTTTGGAGATGGTCTTAGACTTCAAACTAACGATTTCGGATTAGGCAGTACATTCTTATAGTGCACAATTTTATGACGTCGTTTATGAGAATGTTGAATAAAGACCAAGACTGTCGAAGGAAATTAGTAACTAATTAAAAAACGTATAAATGAAATCACTCCAAAGAAAATAGCATGGGATTTATCTAGTGAATTACCGAACTGTTAATCTTTTTTTGTCAAAAAATAGGAATTTATTAATCAATCAAATACGAATTGTTGCATCTTTTACTAACAAACTAGCCTCATATGCGAGTGGCAATTCACATTTTTATATTAGATTATGTCTTTTAACTTTTTTAAAGTAATTATTTTATATTTTTATTAAAAAATTATTCAGAAAAAAATTAACATGGGATTTTTTTTTTTAATTAAAGTTTTAAATTTAAAATTCATTCAAAATTAAAATGTGGTGAATTACTTTAAATTCTTATGGTTCAATTGGTTCAATTGTAATTTTTAGAATTCTTAAAAGACAATTTTTGGTATTTCGAATGTTTCACATTTTTATCTTTCTCACTTTATATATAATATATATATATATATATAATGCTCACTTTATATATATATATATATATATATATATATATATTAAGTAGGAATTCTTGACCAAATAAAACTCCTACGTTTCCACCGCGAGTGAAGATTTGTAGCGTGTTTTGAGCGTGATTTTAGGGCAATGATCCCTAAATGAAAGGTTAGGGCGGTTGATCTAAATCTATATATAGGATTTTGGAGTGGAAGGACTAAATGCAATATCAAAACCACTACAGAGAAACAAATCGACTCGGAGTATCTAAAACCCTAACCAAGAAAAAACCTCTCTCCCCGCAGCCCTCCCGCCCTAATCCTTTTCTCTCCACATTCTTAAATCTCATCTTCTCAAGAAAGCGGAAGCAAGAAATATACATATGGCATCTGCTAATGACTTTCCAGTAGGTTACAAGTTTCACCCAAGAGACGAGGAGTTAGTGGGATATTATCTGCGCAACAAGGTTCGCGGCTCACCCTTTAAGGATGAGAATGTTATTCCAGATCTCGATCTTTATGGTAGCATGGAGGCGAGAGATATATGGAATAACAATGGCGGACAAAATTTGGGAAAAGGTGAAGACCTTTACTTCTTTACCATACTGAAGCCAACGAGCAGCAAGGGTACAGGTTCGCGCATGGCTCGCACGATAGGGTCTGGGACATGGCATGGCGAGAATTCAGGGACTAAAGTCAAGGATCCGAAGACTAAAGAGACGATAGGTTGGTGGAAAAGGTTTACATATGCGAATACTAAATATCCTCAAGAAAACGGGTGTTGGATTATGCACGAGTTTAGCCTGGACCCTAAACTGGCCATGTACATTAAATCAAATAATTCAAGAACTAGTAATGGTGATGAATATGTAGTCTGCCGGATTAGAAAGAATTATGATAGAAAGAGAAAGGCGGATGATCGTGAGGAGACCCGAGTAGTAGAATCCCAAAGAAACAAGATTCGAAGGCAATTTGAGAATATTGATGAATCTTATGTTACTCCTGTGTCTTCTGAGGTTGCTGAGGACGTTAATACCGATCATTACACACAGCAGCAAAAGCCGCAGCAAGAGCAACAGACTAATCTTCAGCACAATAGTTTTGTGAATAATGTTGATCATTACTATAATCAGCAGCAGCAAGAGCATTGTAATGTTACCGACTTTCCACAATACTACTATGACTCACAAGAACTGATGGCGAGGCCAGAAGCAGCATGTCCAACTTTGACCTCTTCACTAGGCATGGCTAACCAAGAAGACTATCTTCAGCACCATGGTTTTGTGAATAATGTGACCGATTTGCCACAGTACGACTACTCCTGTACACAAGACCCAAGTAGTGGTACTGTTTTCTCGCACTATGATCTGCCGCAGACTACTACGACTGGGTTTGCTAATCAGCCATACAACTTTGTTACACAAGACCAGCCAAACTACTTTGTTACTGATCCCACCATGGCTTCTTCACTGAGTATGGCTAGCCAAGAAGACTATCTTCAGCACAATGGCTTTGTGAATAATGTGACCGACTTGCCACAGTACCACTACTCCAGTGCACAACCAAGTAGTGGTACTGTTCTCTCTCACTATGATCCGCCGCAGACTGGTACGACTGGGTTCGCTAATCACCCACACCACTTTGTTACTCAAGACCAGCCAAACTACTGTGTTGCCGATTCCACCATGGCTTCTTCACTTGCTAGTCCGGCCAACATAAATCAGAATTATCCTGTCATGAATGATAAGGATCAACTTCCACTTCCCAATTTTGACTACTCACAATTATTTTATGAAGCTGATGGTGATCATGACATCATGATAGACTTGGACGACCTTTGGAATGATATGGTTCAACCTGCTGCAGTTCTTTAATTAGGTTGCTTTTTGTAGATTTACTGATAAAGTATGATTTGGTAAGTCTAATATTGTTTACACGTCCTCTTTTTTATGTACAATAATATAAATGTTTCATTTTGGATAAATGTCTAAATCTAATGTAACACTGTTCTTTCTTTATACTACAATTAATTAATTAATTAATTAATTAATTAATAATCGATCGATCCCATTATTTTACTCTTCGAAGTTTTCCCTTTTCTATTCATGCATGTATGGGAAGATCTTCTATTAGAAAAGCAAACCATATAACAATCAAATCATATAATTCTAGAAATTAAAGAACAGACAGGAAAGTGATAGAAAGCATCATTCGCAATTCCATCTGACCTATGTTTTTGTTGGTTCATCAACACATTTCCTAAAGGATTGATAATAAAACCCAATTCAGCGAAAATTCATAAATTCTGGTTTTCGAAGTGTTTGATTATTCTGCCATGAGGTTGGTGGGTGGCAGAGGACATTACAGTTGGGTCACGTAGTTTAAGGCCGAAGCCCTGAGACCGAAGCCCTGAGAATTTGGGAGCTCTAAACAAGCTTTCGAAGTGGGGTTCTAATCTTCTTTGATTCCCAGTTTTTTGTGTATTGATATGTAACAAAAGAATTCGATGAATAAAAAAATTATATTTCCACATCAAATTCCAATAAAAATTAATATAAAAAAAGGTAAATATACAAACATTACTTAAATTAATATAAGGAGCTTTCAAGAAAAATGGCTTGAGTTAAGTTTATTTTAACAAAAAATCATGCTAGAACTTTATTTAATGAGAAAAACTTAAATTTTAATGAAAAACCCTTAAATTTTAATAAAAAGAACAAAAGAACTTAAATTTGAATGAAAAGGACACAATATAAATATAATAAAAAAATTGAAAAAAAATGACCCGCATCCATTACAAACACTGATTATGAAAATGAATAGTATTATATTGTTTATGAAACTGAATAGTACTATATTTTTTATGAAATTTAATGGTACTACACTGTTTATGAACTGAATGGTTAAAGAAAATACAAAATTAATTGATCAATAAAAGGCTATTGAGATCCGAACATCAACTGGGATTTTTCTTCTCTCAAGCTTCACATCCCAACTCAACTGCAGTCCTTTCGTTTCCTGTCAGCTCTGCCTTTGACTCTCTCTCTCCCTCTCTCAAACAAAGTCACTGCTGTAATTAATGTTTGGATTCCTTGATTTGTTTATCATATATGATTCGCTGCGGACATATATGGTTCCTTAATTAAATAGTTAATAATTAAATAGTGAAAAAGAGGTATGCACGCGCTTCGTAATTTTTTTTTTTTTTTTTTTAAAAAAGGAACTCCATGTTTTGATGAACTCAACATCCCAAAGAAAAAGGAAGTCAAACATTTCCACTGGACCAACCAATAAATTATGATATTTTTTTTCCTGTATTTATATGTTAATTATAGGATATAAAAGGAAAACTAATGAAAATGATTTGAAAACTTTGAGTTTTAACGATAAGGACAAAATAAATAGTAAAGTGAATAGTATCAGGATTGACTTTTTAGTGTAAAAATGTGGTTTGTCGTTAAAATTAACAGTACCATGAACTTTTCGTTAAAGTTCCCTATAAAAAAATTTTGGGAGCTCCTCCGAAGTGGGGGCCCTAGGCGGGCGCCTACTTGGGCTACCATCAGGGTCAACCCTATTTAAGGCTGCTCCAAATTTAATCTAGAGAGCTTTCATTGACGGTTGAAACCTTGCTTGCTTGTTCTAATAATAATACTACCATCGTCTCGTATAAAAGAAATGTATATACAAATATATGTATTGACCTTTTAGTATAAAAATGTGATTTTTCGTTAAAGCGAATAATACTAGGAGTTTTTCGTTAAAGTTTCTTAGAAAAAAATTGGTAAACATATGCATAATAATCACACCATTTACCCACTTCACGGGAAGTAGTGGATGGTTTCGAGCAAATGATAGATTGCTCTAATCAGTGGATAAGCTTCAAAACCTATCCTCTCCCTTGAATGTAGCTTTGATTAATAATATCATTTATAATAAGAAAAAGTACCACAATTTCTCAATATTTCTCACTTATAAGCGGGAAGTCTTAAGTTAATTTTTGTGAATAACAAGTTCAATATCAATTTGTTATTACTGAACATCTTGTAACTTAGCCAAATATATAGTTTTATAAGGAAAAACAAAAAAAGTATCTATATAAAATCAATCTTGTAAAATCATTTCTAAATCAGTAATGTCTTGAGTTTCCAATTCAAATCAAATAAATTGATGGACAAATGTCGTAATGATTATCAAATAGTTAAAAGTGATTTTTTTTTTTTTTAATGCATCAATCTATTTACACCAACAGTGAAAATTGAGTTAAGCCACATTATGAGTCGATGGTAGTAACTAACTGGAATTAGACCATAATAGCAGGACTTTTTTTAGCCGAGTGCCGGGCAGTGCCTACTGGGTATTGGCACACCTCTGGTTTTTGAAGGTACATGAAATTCACAGAACTGAACAACTTCATCTTTTGATTTTATGGCTTCTCTGCTGCGTCGAATTGCACAATCTTTAATTCCCAAGCCCATCAATCAGAAAACCCAACTGATCCACACAAGCTCAGGGCCGCCAAATGACGTCGTCAAATCCATCCGCGACTCGTTCAGAAGCAGCTGCAATTGGGACACTCTGTCCACAAAGTTCGAGTCCGTTAAATTGGACGGAGAGCTCGTCGAGAGTGTGCTGCTAGAACTGAAGGAACCCATCGATGCGAAACGTGCTCTGGGTTTCTTCCACTGGGCCGCTCACAGCAAAGATTTCGAACATGGGGTTTGGTCCTACTCCATAACCATTCATATTTTAGCCAGAGCCAGGCTGCTCATGGATGCAAGAGCATTGCTCGAGTCGGTTTTGGAGAAAAATGTTGGAAATGCTTCAAAGTTTTCGGTTGTGGATTCGTTGCTTAGTAGTTATGAGGTCGCGGCTTCGAGTCCGTTTGTGTTTGATTTGCTGGTGCAGGCTTATGCTAAGCTGAGAATGTTTGAGACTGGTTTTGATATTTGTTGTTATTTGGGGGAACGTGGGTTGCCTTTGAGTCTCACAAGTTACAACTCATTGCTTCGTGTCGTCGAAAAATCTGACCGGACTGCTCTGGTTTGGAAGATTTATGAGCATATGATCGAAAACAGAAGGTATCCGAACGAAGAGACGATTAAAATCTTGGTTGATGCTTTGTGCAAGGAAGGGAAGTTGAGGAAATGTGTTGACATGCTGGACAGGATTCATGGGAAGAGATGCTCGCCTTCCGTGGTTGCGAATACTAGTTTAGTTTTCGGGATTTTGGAGGAGGGTAGGGTTGAGCAAGGAATGGTGGTATTGAAGAAAATGTTGCAAAGAAATATGGTTCTTGATACAATTGCTTACTCATTGACTGTATATGTTAAGGTTAAACTAGGAGATGTAAACTCCGCACAAGAGGTGTATGAAGAAATGCTTAAGAGAGGTTTTGGACCAAACTCTTTCATCTGTACGTTGTTTATAGGAGCTCATTGTGAAGGAGGACGAATTGACGAAGCACAATGCATCATGCACGAGATGGAAACTATGGATTTGAAGCCGTATGACGAGACTTACAATCTTCTTATTGAAGGATGTTGCAAAGCCGGAAGAGTGGAAGCAAGCACGAGTTACTTGAAGAAGATGATGGAGTGCGGGTTCATCCCTAGTTGTTCTTCCTTCAACGAGATGGTTGGAAAGTTGTGTGAAACTGGAGATGCAGAGCATGCCAATGAAATGTTAACTACCCTGTTAGATAAGGGGTTTGTACCGGACGAGATTACGTACTCTCATCTGATCAACGGGTTTGAGAGAAAAGGTGACAATCAGGAAGTTGTCAAGCTCTACTATGAGATGGGGTCGAGGTCGCTGTTTCCTGGAATTTCGGTTTTTACATCCTTGATAAAGAGCTTCTGCCAAACAGGGAAACCGGAGGAAGCAGAAAAGTATATTGGCTTCATGAAAGGTCGTTCGATAGCCCCGAGTTTATGTACATATGAGATCCTGATTTCCAGCCACTTGGAGAAGGGCAATTTAGAGAGGGCCCTTCACCTTCGGAAAGAAATGGCCAAAAAGAATTAAACCCTGATTGCTTTGTCGTCTTCTATGAAGAAGCGAAACTCGTTGAAGCTTTTATTCTTTGGATTCAGGACATGTTCATGGAGCTGTTTCTGTCTAATATGTACGTAATTCCCTTGAACAGCCGCAAACTGTAATAAACCCACGACTAAACTTAACTTAGTGAATGAACCCGGCCTTCGGGGAGGACGTTGCTCTCAAGTTTCAACCACTTATGCTAGCTATATAACGTTAAATCGCATCTGGTCATACAATACAATCTACTAAACTGAATAATCGGACTAAATAAGCAGGAAAAAATAACCAGATCTGCATCAATTAGAAACCCTGTAAACTTGCATTTTGATTTGTATTGCAATTCACTTTTAAGGATTTCACATAGATATTAGCAGGCTGTTCAAAAATGAAACTGATCTAACAACCAGGATTTCACATAGATATTAGCAGGCTGTTCAAAACATGAAGATGTAATGGAAGTCGACAGCCAGGAACCTAACAAAAGCTTTGCGTCTTCAAGCTCTATTCTTCTACGAACAAAAAGATGAAGCTCATTTCTTCAAGCTCTATTCTTCTGCGATACAAGGAGGACAATTAGTTAAAGAATTCCAGCAAACATTTGTACAAAAAGTTTCAAGAGTCTCCAGTAATCATTTCCATAAAAAGTTAGGCTAACGGATATTGTAAATGCATTTCATTTGTAAACCAAAGCCAAACAAAGAAATCAGAAAATTACGATAAGGGACTACAGGAAACGGAAACAAGGGATGAAAATGGACCAGAAGCTACCATTTCTTGAACAAATTGCATCGAACAAACAGAAACATCCAGAGCCAGAATCAATACATAACTTCAATGACTTGTGTATCTATGAGCCAACCTACTGTGTCCAACAAGAAGGGTGTACTTGAAAGTGCTTTTGATTGTGTCAAAATTGCTAACACATAATCAAAGACGCCTTCATCAATAAATGGCAGAGACAGGAAAAAAAAAGCTTTCTGGTTCAGAAAAAAAACCTTCGATGTTTCCTAAACAAGAACCTAACAAAGTGTGGAATGAGTTTATTGTGTTCTTTTAACAAAGTGCCACTAAATACCTAGTAAAGAACTACTGTCCAAAGGCAAAAGGAAAGCAAAATTATGAAAACATCAAGCAAAGAAATAGTAGACACGAGACATTGTTACATTCATGACATGAAACACTAGAGATGATGATAGAAAATTTACATACGAAGTGCAGCCTGTCCTATTAACAGCCGAGTAAACAAACACGTACAGTTCCAAATCATTCCACTCGTTACCACACCTTTTGGCCGAAGCCTAATCTCAGCATATCACAAACGAGAACCATCGACCAAGAGAGCTGTTATAGCCATTTTTCAGTAGTGCTTAATAAAACCAGAAAAAAATTTAAAACAACAAAGCTTGGAAAGAGATTGAGAGGATTCTGCTTTACCTCCTAACAAATTCTTTCATGTTTCATGTTCTGGATCAAGACTGCCATAGTAATTGGGTGAAACAAGGCTCTCCATGTAGATCCCAGCGTTTTCAAATTCAGGAAATTCCCGAACTGACAGATTGCAAAAGCTTTTCTCGTTAAAATCATACATACCAAACTGATAGTCGAGCAGCAACAGATCATGACTGTCCTTCCAAAAACTCGTATGATATAGTTCAGAGTATCAGAAGGAGGTCTTTATGTTAGTCCAAGACTGCCTAATTCCATAGTTCTTCATGACCCAAAACTCATCAAGAATTTTAAAATCGTCACGTGTTAAACATAAGCAATCCCTGAAGACACCCAACACATAGTATTCATTTGGGATAAAACCGGAACCTTTAAGTGGCAGTGGAATCTCTCGAAACTCCTCCTCAGCTAAATGGAAAGACACAATCACGGGTGATGACTCCTTGCCAACTTTTGTCATCACCCAATGAACACTTCCATTCAGCAGAACCCCATGAGTCGTATCGGCGTCATTGTACTGAATAGGACTTTTAACCACTCTCCAAGAATCAATTTTCAGTGAATAGACACTAAAATCAATAGTGTCCAACCGCTTAGAATACACTGCACAAACCACCTTATAATCCTCAGCCGAGTGATCAAATCCAAACCCCTTGTGATCGAAATATTTTGGTCCCTCGGGCAGCTTCTTGGCTTCCCCAGTAGCCGGGTTAACCAGATACAACCACTCCGGCTTACCCAACTTGCACAACAACAATCCCTCGCAGTACAAAAAAATCCTCAATACTACCACATGGAAACTCAGTACGAACCAAATCTACCTCAGGAGCTACCAAATCACCAATGTCACTATAATTTTCATTGTAACTCAGAAGTAAGTTATCAAGGTTCAGAGAGTAAATGGAATTACCATCTGGCATAGTAAACATGATTCTTCGTCTTCGGTAAAAAGCATCTTTGTTCTCAGATGATTTCTTAAAGTGAAATTCACAAAATTAGGGTTATATATTAGGGATTTCCAGGGCTTGGATACAGACCTGAAGCGGCACAGTGATTTGGGAGGCAGCCATGAAAGAATCTCCACGATCATGTCCCATGGGAGTACAGGATTTCCTGCGTCCATCAGCTGCTGCTCCTCCATTTTCTTGGGAAGTAGCTCCTCCGCCATTATCTCGCGCAGCTTCTTCTTCTCCGTACCGGAACAGGCGTTTCCCAAGTCTGAAAACCAATGGTTGTTTCTTGTTGGAAGTCAAAAGCAAAATGAATGTGAATAGGAATAAATGGCAATAGTTGAAATTGTTGTCTGCACAACTATCTTTTACAGATAGCATGCTTTTAATCTTTCTACAAGCTGCCTTGTTTGTTTTTCAACATCAGCAGCCATTTATGACTTTTGCATGGATAACATTCATGTTTGGAAAGTCTCGTAAAATCTCTACAAGAGAGATGTGTATGTACTTTTGAAATATCCAATTCCATCTGGAAGCTAGGAATCAGTTTGTAAACTCTTTTAATATGAGAGTATTATTTTTATCAAAGCTTGCTGCTTCTTTTTCTTTCAATCGGTCCAGTTTCAAACATAGTAGAAGTGAGAGGTGTGATAAAGTTTGTGAACTTATTACCCACGTAATTGGTATTAAGTTAGCAAACTTTGAATAACAACATTTGGTATTAGAGCCAAAATTCTATTCTGGCAAGTGCAGCAGCTATGGCGTCCAACTTGGTGCAGCTCCAGGTTCCCACATTGAAGAAAGAAAATTATGAAAGATGGTACATCCAATTCAAAGCATTGTTTGGATCACATGAGCTATGGTAACTTGTCAGTATTGGGTATGTTGAACCCACGGCTAAGCAAGAAGTCGCCTACACTGCCGAGCAAAGGGACACTCTCAAGGACTTACGAAAGAAGGACAAGGTATCTTCTGTACCAAGGTCTAGAAGATGCAATGTTCGAGAAGGTTGCAGAAGCAACAACCAACAACCAACAACCAAGTTTGGTACAATCTAAGCACAATTAACAAAGAAGTAGATCGGGTAAAAAGAATCAGACTCCAATCCTTAAGAGCAAATTTTGAGGCTGCTTATATGAAAGAAGGAGAAAACATTTTAGACTACTACTCTCGACTACTTGTAATTGTGAATCAAATGAAAAGGAATGGTCAGAAGCTTGACGATGTTCGTGTCATAGAGAAAATCCTTCGATCCTTTACATCCAACTTTGAGCATGTTGTGACTACTATTGAGGAATCCAAGGACATGGAAACTATGAGTGCAGAGTAATTGCTAGGATCCCTCCTAGTTCACGAGCAACGCATTTAGAAGAAGGCAAGCCCCACAACGTTAGAGCAAGTTTTGGAGTCAAAGCTGCATATTGGCAAGTCAAGTAGAGGTCATAGATAACATAACTCACGATGCGGGAGTTCATCCAGCCATAGCTAAGGATGAGGCTACAGAATAGGTTGAGTCTATCCACAAAATCGAGGTTTGTCTCAAGAGTGGAGGCTTGCTCGAGGAAATGCACATATCCAATGTCACAACTGTCAGCAATATGGACATTATGCCAATGAATGTTCATAAAAAAATGGTGAGCATGTCAACATGGCAAAATCGAGTGAAAATGCCAATGAGGAACTTATTGTCTTACTAGCACACCATGCTTCCAGCATCCAACAAGATATTTGGTATTTGGATTCTGGTGCAAGGAACCATATGTGTGGGAAAAATGAGTTCTTTGCAGAACTCAAAGATGGGGCCTACGGATCAAGGAGTCATTGACTCCTCAAAGCTAGCAGTTGAAGGCAAAGGGAAGGTCAAGATCATCTAGAAAGATGGTAGGGAAGTATACATCTCTGATATCTACTGCATACCAGATATGAAAAGCAACATTTTGAGCATTGATCAATTGCTCCATAAAGGGTACATTATACATATGGAAAATATACTTCTCACTCTCAGAAATGTAAGGAGAAAAGCTTATTGCACGTGTTCAAATTTCAAAGAAACGAATGTTCCCATTGAATTTGAACAAAAGGATTGGAAGCTGCCACATAGGGGTGATTGAAGATGAGTCATGGAAATGGCATCTTCGCTTTGGCCAGCTTCATTTCAATGGTTGAAAGCTACTGTCCATTGGAGGAATGGTTCGTGGTCTAGCTTAGATAAAACCCATAAACCATGTATGTGAAGGTTGCATGCTCTCATTCCCTGTTGGTGATGCATGTAGAACAAAGGCACCACTGCAATTGGTGCACATAGATATATGTGGTCCATTAGATCTAATGTCCTATGGAGGTAATAGGTATTTTATTACTTTCATTGATGATTTTAGTAGGAAGACTTATGTTTAGTTTAACAAAGGAGAAGTCGACTACCCTAAGAATTTTCAATGAGTTCAAGGCATCCACAGAGACTGAGGGCAACCATAAGCTTGTAGTTGGGAGATCAGGCAGAGGTGGAGAGTACATCTCCAATATTTTCCAAGCATATTGCAAGGAGTAAGGAATTAGGAATCAACTAACTGCTGCCTACACCCCATAACAAAATGAGATAGTCGAGAGAAAAAATCGAACCATCCTTGACTTGACAAGATCCATGCTTAAGGAGAAGAGCTTTCTAAAAGAATTGTGGGCAAAAACTGTAGCTTGTTTGATTTATTTGTTGAATCAATGTCCAACAAAGAGTGTAAAAAGGATGACACCACAAGAAGCTTAGAGTGGATAAAAGTCGAATTGGATACCTAAGAGTTTTGGGTGTGTTGCATATGCTCAGTTTCCAGAAGCCAAGATGAGAAAGCTTGATGATCAAGGTGAGAACTGTGTGTTTATGGGCTATAGTGAAGAGTCCAAGGCATACAAGCTTTATAACCCACTAACTAGCAAACTAGTGGTTAGTAGAGATGTCATCTTCAGTAAGGAAGAGACATGGAAGTGGAACAACCAAGAGGTTAGTAAGGAGAAGATTGTTTCCACTAATTTTGAACAGTCAGAAGTTGTACTACCTGTTGAGCAACAACCTGCTCAATCAATCACAACAACTCCAATGCATAGAACTGCAGGGAGTGGTCCTACATTTAGTGAAGAAAGTAGCTCCTCAACTCTAGTGAGGCTAAGAAGTTTCACCGAGATATATGGACAAGAAGAAGAATAATAAGCCAACCTTTTCTGCTTATATGCAGACCATGAGTCTCTCTCATTCAATGAAGTTGTGGAAAAAGATCGTTGGAGAACAACCATGTAGGAAGAAATCCATGCCATCGAGAAGAATGAACTTGGGAGTTGACAAAGCTCCCACCAAATCAGAAGGCTATTAGTGTACAAGATCAAATGCACTGCAAATGAAAGTGTGGATCAATAAAAATCGAGGCTTGTAGCCAAGGGCTACAAACAAAAGTATGAAGTGGACTATGACGAAGTCTATGCTCCAGTTGCAAGACTTGAAACGGTAAGATTGTTAGTCTCTCATGCTGCTCAACATAAATGAAAATTTTATCAACTAGATGTCAAGTTAGCCTTCCTTAATGGAGTTCTTGAGGAAAAAGTGTACGTGGAACAACATGCAGGCTTACAAGTACAAGGAGAGAAGATAAGGTGCATTGTTTGAAGAAGGCTTTATATGGCCTCAAGCAAACATCGTGAGCTTGGAACTCAAGGATTGACAACTACCTTCACTACAATGGATTTTGAAAAATATCCATATGCTTATTCAGTTTACATGAAGACTGGTGAAAAGGGGAGTTCTTAATTCTTTGTCTGTATGTAGATGTCTTGTTCTTTATAGGAAACAATGAAGCTATGTTCTGTGAGTTAAAGCAATCTATGTTCAGTGAATTCGAGATGACTGACAATGGATTCATGTCATACTTTCTTGTCTAAATCTCAATAGAGGTACATGAGAGACATTTTTGAGATGTTCACAATGGCCAAGTGTAATGCTGTCAACACTCCAGTTGTAACTGGATTGAAGTTGTCCAACGAAGGAGAAAGTGAGTTTGTAAACTCAACCGTGTACAAAAGCCTTGTTGGAAAGCCTGAGGTACCTTACAAGCACAAGACTGGATATAGTTTATGGTGAGCAGGAATTCACTATTGGTCATTGGGTTTATTTGCGTCTTCAGTCTTATCGTCAAACCATTGTTGCTAATCGCTACTGTCATAGATTGCCCTCTAGATATTATTGTTCTTTTCTAGTCGTACAACGAATTAGAGAGGTGGCCTACAAGCTTGACTTACCTCCTTCAGTGCGCATCATCCCATTTTCCATGTGCCGTTATTAAAGAAGAAATTGGGAACTCATGTGATTACCTCTCCCACCTTGCCTCACATTCTTCCTGAAGATGTTCAGTGGCTGCCGAAAAAGGTTTTGGAGCGTGGCTTGGTAAAACAGAAAAGTGTGTTGGTAGTTCATTGGTTAGTTCAATGGTATGGGTTTCCACAAGAAGGTGCTACATGGGAGGATGCCAATGACATCTAGACTCGGTTTCCAGAATTTCAGGCTTGAGATCAAGCCTTATTTGAGGGGGGATGGATTGTTGAGAACCATATGTATGGACTCTTACAATTAGCCCAGTTACACCATAGAGGGGTACACATATCGTATATCTCGTAGTAGTTTGTATTCTGTATTTCTAAGTATGACTTGTATTATTACCCTTCAACAGGTCATGAGTTTAGCATGAATGAAATATTCTCTCTCTCTCTCTCCCCCCCCCCCAAGGACCTGAACCCAAGTTCCTATCATTCTTCAAATACCTCGTCTATGAAATGAGTCCCCAAAAGGACAATGACGCCAAGTGAGTGAAGTTATAAGGGACACCTTCAAGGTTGAACTTGGTCATCCCTTCAAAGGATGGGAACACTCACAGAGCATTTCAGCTTTTTCTAGTCACCATCGTTTGATTGACCATCATGTACTAATTTTGATTGCTATGTCATTAATTTTATTTCTAGCTTGTATTAATCAAGAGTGTTTAATTTGCTTCTCTCAATTGTACATAGAAATTCAGATTTGATACGTAATTATTATGGTTGATCCATTGTAGCTTAAACCAAAATTTCTACCACTTAATTAGGGTAGATTATCTTTATACTATTTTAAGGGTATGCTCCCACCACTTAGAGCACAATATCCTTGTAAAAATATGAAAATAGTAAAAAAAATCGAAGTATGCTAGTTCCAAACACCCCAACATATAGAATTATGTAGGACTAATAACTAGATTTTATATTCTTTTAATTTGATGTTGAAAATTGGTTACAAAGTTCAAAAGAGAGTCTCATGGTTGGCACCTGATCAATTCTAATGAAGGATAATTATGTCAAACAACTAGTTAGACATATATTGACATGATTTCAAAAGAGTGCTACTAAGCTCATCCCATTGTCTTATTTTTCTACCCACATTTTAATGAAAATGTTAATGACAAGTTTATCCTTGTAGAAAAAGTCTACCCATTTCTTTTCACCACTGTCTCTCTTTCCCGTTCTTCTCTCTTCCATTTTATCTCTCTCCATCAGAGAGAAAGATCCAGTTTTTCTGGCGGCGGAAGAAGTTCAAGAATCTGCCGGTAGCCAGCATTTCTCATTGTTTGTTTCTATGATTTCTAGGGCTCCAATTCCAAATATGTTAATCAATTTGTAGTGTTTTCCAATAAATTTTTAATCTTTTCAGCGTTTTAATGCAATTTTGAATTGCATTTTAATTTGATAGCTTCCAGCTCATTTGAATCAAATCTCAGCTTTAGAATTTTTTTACTTTCACTTTTTGGATTTAATTCTTTCGATTCGAACGAAATTAGTTGAATTGAGTAAGCAGATCTCTTGCTCTCTGCAACTCTCCAACAAAACCAATGACTTTGGCTTTCAAGGTTGTAAATTTTCACTAGATAAATTTCTGGGTTTGTTCAGTTTGTACTGTTCGAGATTTGCAATCTTGATTTTGGTGTAAAGTTAGTTCAGGGGAAGGGAATGGTAGTGGAAACAGAACATTGATGGTGTGGTGGTATAAAGGTTATTTTAGGAATAATAGTGGGTGGGAAAATAAGATTTAAATTTTTAAAATTTTTATGGTGGTGGGATAATAAGGTGGGTGGAAAAATAGGATAATGTGATGAGTTTAACAACACTCTTTCAAAATATCAAGGTATAAATGTGAGAAAATTAAAACATTGTGCTCCATTTTGAACACCCTACAAACGTCAAAGATGTAAAAGTAATTAGCCTGCTTCTAATGGAACATAAATTAGAAAAGGAAAAGAATCCCTTTTAGATTTAGAAGGTTTGAGACCAAATTTCATGGTTTGTGTTAAATCAAAATTGTTCATATTTTTTAGAAAAATTTTATTTGGACCAGTTATCTTATCTCTACATCCAATTAAAATGTTTTATCCACTAAACTTTCAAGTTTAACCTTAAATAAGTAAATAAGAAAATAAATATCGATGTTTCTATCTCTACATCTAATGACCCAAAACCTAGCGCACCACTCCACCCCTCTATTATTTTCGGTGAAACAAACTGCTATCCCGTTGGCATTCTCCTCCGACCTGGAAAGCACTTCCTGCAATGTCTCCTTCAAAACATCAGTCAAGAAGCACCCAACAAACATACCAAATGGTATCACCAATTTATAGTTTCTGGAGATGGAAAATATGATGTCTGATAAGAAGCTGAGGGTGTCCAAGTAACATATGACCCATATGAATGCTTTTTTTCCAAGCAGAAGCAGCTGCTCTAGTACTGCATCTGCTGCTTTTCCCCCCCAGACTCCTTCACTGGGGCAGTTATGGCTTCCCGCAGCTTCTCCTTCCCAAAAGTGGTTTTGATTTGCAGCTTCTGCTTATTTTCTTTTTTGGATTCTCCAAATTGTGCTGTGGATGAAACTACTTTTACACGACTTGGATTTCGATTATATTACTGCATATGGTCTTGATAATTTACCCCTAAAATTTCCAATAAATAATCCCAATTGAAAATTTTGAAGCCCATGGTCGTGCGTGATCTTGATAGAATTTTTTGCTGTCACTTGGGTGGGTTTTGCTGGAAATAATGGAAGAGTGCAATGATGTGCTAGGTTTTGAGTTATTGGGTGCAGAGATAAAAACGTCAATGTTTATTTTCTTATTGTTATTTATTTAAGGGCAAACTTGGATGTTTAATAGAGAAAATGTTTTAGTTGGGTGTAGAGATAAGACAACTAGGTCCAAATAAAATTTCCCTATTTTTTATTTTAAGTTTTTGTGTCAGACAAGATAAATATTTTTTCACATATTTCCTGAATAATTAAGAAGCAATTCTTTTAAAATAGCACCCGGAACATTATCAGGAGGTTCAATGCCTAAAAAAAATCTGGCAAACTTGAACCATTAATGTGCCATTGTGTTCACATAACGTAGGACAATGGAAACTCAAGAATCAACGAAAGATTGTAACCACGGTTTGACGTCGTAGACAACCATGCTCAACTGTGACAAATTTTGAATAGGGAGGCACTGGAGGTGAGAAAGGAAAAACGTACTAGATTGGGAAGAAGGAATAGCAAAGGAATAAATGAAACATTCTATATCAGGTTCATTAATTTAAGGAAACATGTTTAATTCCTTAAACCAATAAATCATCTCAATTATGACACTATTTCCTCTTGTACGTTTCTTTAGCCCTTTTCATTTTCTCTTGTAAGTTTTTCTGGGAAGGAGAAGGAAGTTGTTTGAAGAGAAATGGAAGGATCTTCTCGTTCCAGTGGAAAGAGTTGTGTGCAATGCCTGAAAGAGTGTTCTCAAACAAACAAAAAACAGGAAGGTCTGAAAAAAATAAGGAATCTAATAGTCAGTATTGGAACTCGGCTCTCTCTCTGTCTTGTCGATATTATGTTGTTGATGTCACAAGGATCGGATGAGATGATCGATAAGTTCCAAGAGTTCAGTCGTAAGATTTATGCGCTACAGACTAAAGTTGATTGGGATGGTTGTGCTATAAATGAAAGAGTCACTAGTCTTCTGGGAATAGCGGATCGTGAATTGGAAAAGATTAACATGAAGAGGATGCAGGCAATGGGGGGAAGATTGGCTACTATGGAAGGCTACAATTATGGAACGGAGCTGTTTGAATGCTTCTGCATAATAATGCTCGATGAAGGACTGGAACGATTACTCTCTGCAGTGATTTCAAGGATGGAGTTTGTTTTGAGCATTCCCTTTTCGCCCGAATCGCTAACATGGATGCTAACAAGACCACCAATCCTGGATGAGATGGAAACGAAGGTAAGTGCATGCATAAGGGTCTTCATTGACTTCGTAGTGGATGCAGAGCCAGTAGTGAATGAGTTTCGCAATACAATGCGACCGAAGATTAATCAACTGTGGAACAACTTCGGTCATCTTGAGAAGAATGAAAGAGCAAAAGACTAAAGATGTCAATAGGTATGTTTAGGTTGTTTAATTTCTCTATTTATTGTCTTACTAGTTATTGCTATTTTTTAATTATTGCATTTGATATGCCGTTTATTTATTTGATGCAGATACATATAAATTATTTATGCTCCTGTTAGTAGTTATATGAATTTATTGGCATGTTCTACTTTTTTACAATAGAGATAGAAGAGTATAATTATTGGTTAGTTAGGGTGATCCGTTCATTTTATAATGAACGTATTGCTATTTTTATGTGTAGAAGGATGTGAATAAGAAATTTTTATACGGAAGAGCGCAATTATTTAGGAGTAGTTGGTAGAAATACAACAATATCATTCAAACAACAGGGCCAACAAAATTGGGAAGGGACCTGTGGCCCAGCAATATGTGGCTTCGTCCCGGCCTGAAAAAGAGAAAAACTCAACAAATATGTCAAAAATAAATGTAAAGACAAAACAAAATATTCCCTAAAGAATCATGCATAAATTACGCTAAATGTAAAGAAACTCAACCAGTATAATGTATAGGTTAGATAATAATTAAATACACGCTAGGTCGTATTATCTAGTTGAATACATTTAAATCATAGTACCTAGTTGAATAGTACCTAATCGAGTATATTTCATATAGTACCTAATTGAATATATCTAATGTGAATATGAGCAATCCCAATGCCAAATTCAACAGTTCATGCATACATCAAAACGATTAAAATCCGACAACAAAAGCTACAAACATGAAAAGAGGATCTTCTGGAATTTTCTCTCCCTGTAAGAGACCTTCCTTCTCCTTGTGGGCGATTCTCACCCTTTCGTGTGAGTGGCTCTCAATCGTGTTCAAGTTTGTTGCCGCCGATTCTAGCTGCGGTTGAGATTGGTGGGTGTTCTTTTGTTTTTGCCTTTGTCTCCCTCTCTTCTCCCTTTCGCTACTTTTTGCCCCTGCTTCCTGGTTCGATTTACCCTCTTCTTATCCCATTGGTGTATCTCCTCCTCCTTCCTTTAATTTCCGATCTTTAGTCAAGTTTCGTTGTGATTTGCGGCTTGTCGAGTCGGTGAGTTTTGATCTAGTGCTTCCACTAGGTAGGGTGTTCCAAACACCATCACTTTCTTTTTGTTGTCTGCCTTGGATGGTAGTGTTGCTCGTGGATTTCCACACGATTCTTTCACTTTGCTGCAAGTTCTTTTGTAATCTATGGCTGTGCTTGGACTGAAGATTGGAATTGATTGATGGGATTGCTGAGGCAAGGCTCGGTTGGGGGATGGGATTTGTGCAGATCGACATGCACTTCTGTAGCAGCGTTGGTTCTGGCGGTGGTTGCAGCGAACCCTCGGTTGTTTTTAGTTTTCTGTTTTCTTGGGTCCCAACTTTTGGTTGGGCTCTTTTTTGGTTTGTTTGGAAGGTCCCATTTTGCTTTGTGTGCATGTATTGGACCTTTGTTGTAAGTTTGTTTTGTTTGAAATAAATGTTTCAAAGCTACAAACACGAACAAAATCCAAGAAGAAAAAATGAAAAAATATAATCAAGCACAAAAGGTTGATGGTATTAATCACATTCCTCTTGGTTGTAAATTGTTGACCTCCACGAAAATATATGTCATATATATGCCATTCAAAACAAAGAGGAAGAAACGAGAAAGCAGAGAGACCCAACACCACCAATACTGAGCAAAAAGAAAGCATAGAGAAGAATAAATCGTGTAACATTAGACGTATGTGAAGAAAAAATCAACCAATATGTGGATATTTGCTTTCCCCCATTCCTTCTTGCATGCATAAGGTGAATATTTTGCTGCGTTGAATGGTAGGCCTATTTGAAGGACTGAAATTAATTTTTAATCTTATAGTAGGGATTAGTCTGCATGTGATATTTGACAAGGACTGAAATTGTGTTTGTCTCATTGCTTGTCTGCATGTGATATTTGACAAGGACTGAAATTGTGTTTGTTTCATTGCTTTGATATTTGACAAGGACTGAAAATGTGTTTGTTTCAGTAAATTGAAAGAACAGTAGTGAAGAGTAGGCGCGAAGAGGTTGCTTTCCAGACGTCAAAAGGCTCTCTTTCGTTGTTGTTTATTTCCTTTGCATTCCCCCTCCCTTCATCTTTAACCTATGAGATGAATAGGAAAAATAATATTCTGTCCAGACAGAGAAATAATTGACCTTTCAATTTATGTTTCTTTTATAACATTACTTCATTTTCTATACGCCTTGTATTAATTTCTTTCATGCACATTCGGCTTCACCACAGAAGAAGGGTGAACCCGTGTATCGTTCTGCTCCGTATGATTTATGATTATGGGAATGACAATATATATACACATACACAATGCATGCAATGGTGAATGACTTCATAAAAAAAAAAGATAAATTTCATTAAGCGTGAAATGTTTGTACCTCAATGGTGAATGACTGACTGCATAAAAAAAAAAGATAAATTTCATTAAGCGTGAAATGTTTGTAACTACAGATACAAAATCCACAATATACTAATTTCTCAAATTCACATTTATCTTTTTTACTACGATAATTTAGTGTTTTTTGGGTCGAAACCACATAAATACTTTTACTACGCATTATCCCAATATAAAGCAATTGTAAAGCACGTTAACGGTCTTGAATCGCTGAAGGTGAATCTCAATAGCAACGGCAAGCATCCAATAGTCCTTAATAAACTGCAGGAGAACAAAATGTATCATTTCTATCAACCTTCATCTCAATTTCATGGCAACGTGCTCAAAACCGATATACCCGTTACTAGAATCATGCATCAAATTTTTTCAATCCAAACTACACTTAAACCCATTATGATCATATTATTCATCAGAATATTCACTTAACCTCAACATTCACTTTAAACAGCATAAATGTAGATTAAACGTTAAATGAGGCCTTCAAACAAAGCAGTAAAAATCTAATAGATGAGAGTAACCACGTACACTCACAGGTTTAAAATTATGCCCCTATCATATTTCCGTACGTATATCACATGATGGCCAAACACATTTAACATTTCATCAAGGTTGCAGTCTTGGAGCAAGAACAATATACATTTAAGTTTCAAAGCAGCTAAAACATCCAACTTCTTCGTTTTACACAAACTATAGCATGTTGCTAGGAATCATCTTCTTGATTCGTTAATTAATGCATGAATACTTCAAATTGATAATTTCATGAACTGTACAAAAAACAACTTAGACCTATATATGGCTCCAAGAGGTCTGTCCAACAAGAAGCAATACTAAGTAACCTGCAAGAATATAACAGTAGTAATGGCAAGAGGAAAATAAAATCACGAATTATTTGGCATGAGAAAGATATACGGAAATTGAGAAATAGATGCGAAAGAAACAAGAAACACAGATAAATTGTTTCTTCTTACCTCTCTGGCGCCTATCTACACTCTCTCATGCTTCAGTTTTCAGTCAATATTGCGAGGATAGTTTAGCGAAACAAGACTCTCCACGTAGAAACCCGCATCACTTACTTTAGGGAAATCATAAATGTTTATGCAATGCGAGCTTCCATCACTAAAGTTGTACATAACCAGCAGCTTCTTGTGCTGGCAAATCAACAGAACATAATCTTTCTTCCAGCAACCTGCATGTACTAACTGTTGGTATTTGACAGTTTACTAACTCAATACCAAAATATGTGGGTGATAAGTTTACAAACTCTATCACACCTCTTTCACTTTGCACTCTCAAATAAAATTGGACAAAGAAATAGAGAAAGGAGGGAAGCAACAAGCTTTGATAAAACACTTGGACTTTGATATATGAAAAGAGAGTTTACAAACTCTATAGCTTACAAGCTTAAAATGAGAATGAGAAATGGGATTTTGATGGGATGATTTACAATGCTTGAGAACTTGGGTATTTATAGCAAACCAAATGATTAAACTAAGATTATTTATTACCACACAAAACACATTAATTGCACCTAATAATTTTTATTCAACCATACCTAACATTGCCTAACTTTCAATGCCTAACTTTGACATTGATTTTCAACAATAGCAACTTGTTTTGATTTGAATTTCCAACACACCTCCTCAAATCAAAACGCCTTCATTCCTAGCATTTCACGCAGTAGCCGGAATGTTTCAATTGGCAATGGCTTTGTGAAGATGTCTGCCACTTGTTCCTTGGTGTGACAGTAGACAAGTTCAATTGTCTTTTGCTTCACATGGTCCCTTAGAAAATGGAACCTGGTATCAATGTGCTTGCTCCTTCCATGTTGAACAGGATTTTTTGCAAGTTTGATTGCAGACACGTTATCTACGTGAATCACAGTCGATTCCACTTGTGGATGACACACTGACTTCAACAGATTTCTTAACCAAATTGCCTCACACACGGTTGAGGCTACAGCAACATACTCGGCTTCACATGATGACAAAGCAACAATTGATTGCTTCTTTGAAGTCCATGAGAAAGCTGTTGATCCTAGAAAAAACACATAGCCAGTTGTGCTTTTCCTTTCATCTTGGTCACCTCCCCAATCACTATCTGAATAACCAAATAATTTTGCATCTTCACCAAAATTATAAAATAGACCATAGTTTAGAGTACCTCTTATGTACCTCAAAATTCTCTTGGCGGCCAGCCAATGAGACTCCCTTGGTGTTTCCATGTATCGACTCACGAGTCCAACACTATAAACTATATCAGGTCTTGTGATTGTAAGGTACCTTAGGCTTCCAACGAGGCTTTTGTACACTGTTGAGTTTACAAACTCACTCTCTCCTCCTTTGGACAGCTTCAATCCAGTTGCGACTGGGGTATTGACAGTGTTGCACTTGTCCATATTGAACTTCTTCAATATGTCTCTCATGTACCTTTGTTGAGAGATGTAGATACCATCACTTTCTTGCTTCACTTCTATGCCAAGAAAGTATGACATTAATCCATTGTCAGTCATCTCGAATTCACTGAACATGGATTGCTTGAACTCATGGAACATTGCCTCATTGTTTCCTGTAAACAATAAATCATCTACATAGAGACAAATAATTAAGAACTCCCCTTTTTCACCATTCTTCATGTAAACTGAATGCTCGTATGGACATTTCTGAAATCCATTTTGGTGAAGGTAGTTGTCGATCCTTGAGTTCCAAGCTCGTGGTGCTTGCTTGAGGCCGTACAAAGCCTTCTTCAAACGATACACCTTATCTTCTTCTCCTTGTACTTGGAAGCCTTCCGGTTGTTCCACGTACACTTCTTCCTCAAGTACTCCATTAAGGAAGGCTGACTTGACATCTAGTTGATAAATTTTCCATTTATGATGTGCGGCAAGAGAGATTAGCAATCTTACCGTGTCAAGTCTCGCAACTGGAGCATAGACTTCATCATAGTCCACTCCATACTTCTGTTTGTAGCCCTTTGCTACAAGCCTTGATTTGTATCGATCCACACTCCCATCTGCAGTGCGTTTGATCTTGTAAACCCACTTGACACCAATAGCCTTCTGATTTAGTGGGAGCTTTGTCAGCTCCCAAGTGTCATTCTTCTCGATGGCATGGATCTCTTCTTCCATGGCTTTCTTCCAACAATCTTCTTCCACAGCTTCATTGAATGAGAAAGGCTCGTGGTCTGCATACACGCAGAAAAGGTTGGTTTCTTCTTCTTCTTCTTGTCCATAAATCTCTGTGAGATTCCTTAACCTCACTGGAGTTGAGGAGCTGCTTTCCTCACTAGATGTAGGACCACTCCTTGCAATTCTGTGCACTGGAGTTGTTGTGATTGTTTGAGCAGGTTGTTGCTCAATCGGTGGTACAACTTCTGGTTCTTCAAAATCAGTGGAGACGATCTTCTCTTTACTGACTTCTTTGTTGTTCCACGTCCATGTCTCTTCCTCACTGAAGATGACATCTCTACTAACCACTAGTTTGCCAGTTAGTGGGTTGTAGAGCTTGTATGCCTTGGACTCTTCACTATAGCCCACAAACACACATTTCTCACCTCTATCATCAAGTTTCCTCCTCTTGGCTTCTGGAACTTGAGCATATGCAACACACCCAAAAATTCTTAGATGTGTAACATTCGGCTTGTATCCACTCCAAGCCTCTTGTGGTGTCATCCTCTTGACACTCTTTGTTGGACATCGATTCAACAAATAAATCGAACAAGCTACAGCTTCTGCCCATAACTCTTTTGGCAAATTCTTCTCCTTAAGCATGGACCTTGTCATGTCAAGGATGGTTCGATTCTTTCTTTCGGCTATCCCATTTTGCTGTGGGGTGTAGGCAGCAGTAAGTTGATGCCTAATTCCTTGCTCCTTGCAGTATGCTTGGAAAGCATTGGAGGTGTACTCTCCACCTCTATCTGATCTCACAGCCACAAGCTTGTGGTTACTTTCTGCCTCTGTGAGTGCCTTGAACTCCTTGAAAATTTTTAGGGTAGCTGACTTCTCCTTGAGAAAATAGACCCAAGTCTTTCTACTGAAATCATCAATGAAGGTAATAAAATACCTATTTCCTCCATAAGACATGGGATCCAATGGACCACATATATCTGTGTGCACCAACTGCAGTGGTGCCTTTGCTCTCCATGTATCACCAACAGGGAACGATAGTCGTGCTTGCTTGCCAAGCACACAACCTTCACATACTTGGCGTGTGGCTTCAATCTGGGGTAGACCACGAACCATTCCTCCACTTGACAGCAACTTTAGGCCATTGAAATTAAGATGGCCAAATCGAAGATGCCATTTCCATGACTCATCTTCCATTACACCGATGTTGCAGCTTCCAATCTTTGTGTTCAAATTCAACGGAAACATCCGGTTCTTTGACATTCGAACACGTGCAATAAGCTTTCTCCTTGCATTCCTGAGAGTGAGAAGCATGTTCTCCATATGTATAATGTACCCTTTCTGGAGCAGTTGACCAATGCTCAGAATGTTGCTCTTCATACCTGGTATGTAGTAGGTATCGGAGATGTATTCTTCTCTTCCATCCTTCTGGATGATCTTGATCTTCCCTTTGCCTTCAACTGGCAACTTTGAGGAGTCACCAAGGCTTACAGATCCATAGGCCCCTTCTTTGAGTTCGGCAAAAAACTCCTTCTTTCCACACATGTGATTGCTTGCACCAGAGTCCAAATACCAAACATCTTGTTGGCTACTGGAATCATGGTGTGCTAGTAAGACTGTAAGTTCTTCATCGGTATTTCCACTTGATTCTGCCATGTTGACATGCTCACCATTTTTATGTGAACATTCATTGGCATAATGTCCATATTGCTTACAGTTGTGACACTGGATATGCGCCTTTCCTCGAGTAGATCTCCACTCCTGAGACTGACCTTGATTTTGTGCATAGCCTCGACCTCTTCCTCGGGCTCGTCCTCGGCTACGGTTGGATGGGCTCCCACGACGTGAGTTCCACTGCCCACGACCTTTATTTGGTTTGTCAATATTCAACTTTGACTCCAAAGCTTGCTCTAGCGTTGTGGGGCTTGCATTCTTCTGAATGCGTTGCTCGTGAACTAGGAGGGATCCTAGTAGCTCTTCTGCGCTCATCACCTCCAAATCCTTGGATTCCTCAATGGCAGTCACCACATGCTCAAACTTAGATGTGAGTGACCGGAGTATCTTCTCCACAACTCGTACTTCATCGAGTCTCTCGCCATTTCTCCTCATCTGATTTACTATCACAATGAGCCTTGAGTGATAGTCGGAGATGCTCTCCCCTTCATTCATATGAGCAGTTTCAAAATCTGCTCGAAGTGATTGTAACCTCACTTTCTTGACTCGATCTACTCCTTTGTAGATTGTACTGAGTGTATCCCATACTTGTTTGCTCGTTGTTGCTTCTGCAACCTTCTCGAACGTTGAATCTTCCAAACCCTGGTATAGAAGATACAGCGCCTTTTGGTCCTTCTTTCGTAAGTCCTTGAGAGTGTTCCTTTGATCCGCAGTAGATACGGCTTCTTGCTCGGCAGTGGGTACAACATACCCACTACTGACAACTTCCCATAGCTCCTGTGATCCAAACAATGCTTTGAATTGGATGCACCATCTTTCATAATTTTCTTTCTTCAATGTGGGAACTTGGAGTTGCACTAAGTTGGACGCCATAACTGCTGCACCTGCCAGAATGGTATTCTGGCTCTGATACCAATTGTTGGTATTTGACAGTTTACTAACTCAATACCAAAATATGTGGGTGATAAGTTTACAAACTCTATCACACCTCTTTCACTTTGCACTCTCAAATAAAATTGGACAAAGAAATAGAGAAAGGAGGGAAGCAACAAGCTTTGATAAAACACTTGGACTTTGATATATGAAAAGAGAGTTTACAAACTCTATAGCTTACAAGCTTAAAATGAGAATGAGAAATGGGATTTTGATGGGATGATTTACAATGCTTGAGAACTTGGGTATTTATAGCAAACCAAATGATTAAACTAAGATTATTTATTACCACACAAAACACATTAATTGCACCTAATAATTTTTATTCAACCATACCTAACATTGCCTAACTTTCAATGCCTAACTTTGATATTGATTTTCAACAATAGCAACTTGTTTTGATTTGAATTTCCAACACTAACGAGAATGGGATGAAACAAGAGAACCTTTTTTCAGTCCAAGACTCCCTGACTCCATATTCCTTCATAACCCAAAAGTCAGTATATTGTTCATCTACATGAGAAGAAACCCAATCTGCTATGCACAGAAATTCCCCGAAGACACCCAGTTTATAGTGTAGTGGCTTATAAGAAGTAAATGGTACTGGAATTTCTCGAACCTCCTCCTCTGCTAAAAGGAAAGATATAATCACCCACGAGTCACCTTGGGCTATCTTCACCAACCAATGCACGCCTCCATTCAGCATGAAGCCAATAAAACAGAACATAGCTTTGTAGGGAAACCGCCTTTCAATCACTCGCCAAAAACCGGTTTTCAATGAATAGACAGCAAACTCGATCTCATCTTTCACGGACCACCCATTTACCACTTTGTAATCATCACTGGCATGATCAAAACCGAACCCGAAAAGACTTAGTGTGTTAAAAGATGGTGGCTTGGGCAGTTTCTTATATTCCCTTATTGCTGGGTTGACCAGATATAACTCTTGTCCATTTAACTTGAACAACACTAACCCATTGCAGTAAGAAATCAAGACCCAGAAATTCGGCAACGGCAACCCATCAGGACTGGACTGTTCAGGATGAACATAGTCCAGATTACTAACCACAACACTTTTACCGATATTCTCAGTAATACTTTCTCCATCATCCAGAAATCGACTGTCTTGATTGAGAAGTTCATCAAGGTTACAAGAGTAAATGGAATGACGTTTTTCATTAGTAAATACAAGTCTCCGTCTTTGGAACAAAATGTGCTTATTGTCAATTGTTCTGTTAAGCTGGATTTTAGCAAAGTTGGGATCGGAGATGAAGGAACGACATGGCTTAGATACACACCTGAATCGGCCTAATGATTTTGTTGGCAGCCATGAAAAAATCTCGCGTATCATCTCCCATGGAAGGTTAGGGTTCTCTTCCTTCATCATTCGCTCCGCGGTTTTCTTTGAGCTACAAAAGATGGTTTTTTGGTGAGTTACTAACTTCGGAATTCTTTCTTTGAAAATAAGAATATGAAGATGAAGTGAAGATGAGAACAAGAGCAATATATAAAGGAGAACAAGGGATTTGGCCGTAAGATACAGATGAAATAGCTAATTAAATATTAATGGAAGGCCGGCACTACAAAGCAAAGTAGACGTTGTCTCAAGGCAAACCAACTATAAGAACAAACCAACTGAAAGAAGACAAGAAACTGTCATAGTTCTGGTCAAACATTTGGGCACAAGTAATGAAATTGAAGTGGGCTGTAAAATTTATTTGCTGGTTTTAAAAGAAGAGTAATGCTAGAAGAGTACATTTCGGACCACATTTGCGTATTAAATGATGCATATAATCAATATTGAAATAAATTTAGTAATATGGTACACCGTTACAACCCATACCTTAAAATAGTATAATTTATTCTCGTGACATGGGAAATGACTATTTTACCCTCGAGTGGGTGACTAAATTAATTTATCTAGACTCAACTCAAGAATTATATCCTTGCACTTTCTTAAGGTTCATAAACTTTATTTTCGTATGTAAGTTTTGCCTCGAAATCGAATTATGAAACGAGACCCGAGGGTCTATTTGTAATTAAATTTAATTGGAGGACAAAACCGTAATTTCACTCAAAACAATTTTAAGTAGGGTTATACACACTCTCGATCTCGAGAGATTTTTCAGTGTGACCGTCACACGAGATGGTACACCACATGTCTTTATATAAATGGTGAGTTATGTGTGTTAAAAGGTTAATAACTTAAAAATTAAAAATTTCCACCACTTGCATAAAAACACATGGCGTATCATCCGTGTTCTAAAAATTTATACTAAGTCTCCTTCTTCTCCCTCTTCTCTCTCTTCTCCCTCATTTTCTGTAACCCCTTTATCTAAGCTCTTGACTCTCTCTATCTCTCTAAGCTCTGAGAAGGAAACCACCCCATTCCTCTCGATTTTAACCAAACCAACTCCCAAAAATCTAAACTATGAACCTTTGGGACATGGGGAACTCATCTGTGGCATTGCAAGTTGCATTGAGTGCAAGAATCCTATGTGGACTCAACTAGTTAGGATAACGGAGAAGTAATAAGTTGGTAATACAAATCAAATAGAGTTTGAATACGTGTAAAGCTACATCCTATAATTAAGGAATATACTTCCAATATGCGTTTGAAAATAAGCACTAATCACAATTGCTCCATACACGGTTGGGATTGGGTGCAACGGGTGAATAACCAACCCTCCATAATAGATGGAAGTTGGCTACCATTGCATCTATATAAAATGAATTCCTTGCTCACAGAGAAAGTGTTCTACGTTTAAGGGGTCTATCACCATTAGAATATAAAGGTCTCTAAGTGAGTAGAAGAGTTCTTTAACAACCACGATGGCTTCGACAGTTATGCTGCACAAATGTGTTCTCCTGAACCTACTGATATGGTACTACTATGGTTGCTTCAACAGGTTTGTCTTTGACCCTTATGTCTGATTGTGGTCTAGGGTTAATGTTAGAATAAGATTTGTTCCAATATTTGGTATCAGAGCCAACTTAACATGCCCTAGATCCATTGTATAATTATACTGTATGATTCTAACAGATAGACATTCCGCCTCCATATTCATGTACAACCATTTTCATATTTAAGATGGATTGATCAGTAGTAACATCAAAAGAATAGGATTTACCATAACGATCAACAAGATATATAGAATCTGCCTTCAAATTGAACATTATTTGGTCCCGTGGATGACAAGGTTGTCAAAACCCAAATAAATTTGGGAAGACATCAATGAATTTGTGGGCCTTCATAAGGATTTTTAATCATTGTCAATGGGTATCGAACTGTATCACTAATAAATCCATATCATTGGGGTTGTAGTGATAGCACAAAGGGTGTGTATATCCTTTGTAGTCAAACGCTATGACTCGCAAACAAGGATAAATTATTTTAGCGACTCCAATCTCTCCACAACTAAATTAATGCTTTCTAGGCAACGCAGCCCAATCTGGGTCTGTAGATTCCCTCGGTAATTGGGTATGGTAGGATAGGGGTTGCTCTTATGGTTTTATTTGACATGGTACTAAATTACTTTAGTTATTGCTGGGTTCTCATTTGTTGATAACTATATCACTTTGAGTTTTATCTTTTCTGCTCCTATACTAACAATTTGGTTTGCAGTAAATGTTAAGAACAATTAAGAGCATTGTTCGATTACAATAAAGGAAGAATATTTGTGGTTAAAACTCATGAAATGTTCACATTCTTTTCCAAAGAAGGGGATGTATAAATTGTTGGTATTTTTAATTAGTGTATGGCATCATACAGATGAGGCCATATTCTTGTCCAAGGACTTGTAATAATTGCATGATAAAATCCTTGAGTGATGGCTGTACAATGAAGGTCAATGGTAGTTTATATTTCTTGCCCAAAGGTGTGATATAAACATGCATTTACCAATCACTAATGGTTTTTTCAGGCTTTTCATATCTTTGACAGCCAAAAATTTTATTCACAACAGGAAAAGGAAAGACAAAGGCTCTTCTTGATGTGTGTAGAGGTCGCGTACATCTGAGCGCACCAGATGATGCCACACCCGCTTCAGCATTCGCTCCATCTCCCATTCTCAATCTCCAGACTGTTGGTATTTGAGTTTACAAACTAATACCAAATATGTGGGTGATACTTTATTTGATTTGTTATTATTGTCACTGATAGCATTAATTAGTGAGCCATAGATTTTGATATATTTGTGAGTCATTTAATTTGATTGGCATCTGAATTTTAATGGAATCAACCTATCACTGTTTTGGTTTAATCTGATACAAAACCCCTTAGTTTTCTTGTTATCAAGTTATCAATTGCTCAAAAATTGTGTGCGCGAGTAATTTAAAGGAACATAGAAATACTTGATATCAGATTGCAGTGCATGTAGTTGATTCATATATGGGAGTAAGAACCATCCATGTTATTTCTATATATGATCGGTGCCCGACAAAACCCTTACAAAGTAGTCAGGTTGCCTTCGGTTTTGAATGCCATTCTTGGAAAGAATCAGAAATTATGCTTAATTTCTTTTTACCTGTTTTGTTGATCTTACCATGAAATAAAGCATTACGTTTATAAGCGATGGGTTTTCACTTTTCATGTGTGTCGTGTGTCTTCAATTATCGGTTGCCCAATGCCTAGTACTTAATCAAGGATTGTAATGGGTCGTTGATATGACCTTTATTTTGTTAAAGTTGTGGAATATTGCTATCCCAATCAATCCAAGATTGTTAATTATGTTATAAGGTACACAATCCAACTTAAAAGAACCACCTATGTGGTTTAATAAACAAAAGACAAGTTGAATACCTTGTAAAACACATGGAGGAGCTTTGCCCTTTGAAATGCCACTGATCCTTAAATCAAATCGGGTGGTGAAGAAACATTGTATGTGCAGTAGTATTGTTTGAGATTTTCTAGTGATTGGATTTGAGTAATTTTGAACTTGAACTTTGGTGACTTTGATTTACCTTATATTTGATTTCCTACTTTTGTTGTTACAAAATGGTGTTTATCATTTAGTTTGAGTCCAAGTGATATAAGTCTTGGCAATCATCTTTCTCAAAAGTAAAGCTACTGTGAACGATATTTTCTCTTACAGCTGTATAAGAGTCTACCTTAACACCAAAGTTAGGGGTCCCTAGCAAAATTATAACTTTTTCTAGGCTTGTAGACTCTGAATACATTGATGAGTGGTGGTGTCACAACAGAGGGAACCATTGTAAGATGTCAATGGTCTTTGTTTCTTTCATCTGATTATAATTGTTTGCGATTATAATTGTTCACATTAATGCTTTTCTTGACAAGTCTTATTCAGGAATGATGCCAATAGAAAATAACTAAGGGTGTAACATTTGGAACAAATATTCATGTTACCTTAACCATGGACAAATGTTGATTAAATCTTCACCTAAGTGAGATTTTATGGAAATTTTGGTCTAGGTGCTATTATCTGTTTGGCAGCATATAGGATGGTAGAAGGGGTTACATTGCATGCTTATGCCAAAACCATTCAGGAAGGGAGGAAGCTAATTGGTGCTCTAGGCCATCAAAAATGGTATCTTCAATTTTCTCCTTCAATCAACATGTTTATGTGTCTATAAGTGTATGAACAAGCATATACATATATATATATATATATATATATATGTATGAACAAATCATGTAGTTAACTGGGTTCTCTTCAATTTCATTGATTTGTGATTTTTTAAGTTGCAGTATAAATATTATGGGTTATTTGCAAATTCTAGTTTAAAACTTTTGATATATTTGAGTGAATGCTGAGGAGGTTTTTGGATATAGATGCAAGAATTTGTCAAAGTCTTAGATGAGGTGCATTTTACGTGTGAGTTAATTGGCATCTAATCCAAAGGTAAATGAAAACGTGTGGATGAAAATTCATGATTTATGACGAGAAAATGATATATGTATGTGTGTGTGTGTGTGTATTAAAAAAAAAGGGGTGAGGTTAAGTGGAATTTCCTCGAAAATAATGTTCTGTTTATATTTAGGTAACTGAACTTGAATTGAGTTTAAAATGAGAAATATATGAATGGTTTGAGATGTTTCAAGAATGTTATTTTATTTTTTAAGAGAATTAAGTTGACTGTTTTCTTGTCCAAAGACTTGAAGTCTTGGTTGTTTTTGTAATCTCTAACATGACTGTTATACAATAAGGTTATACAATCCATTATCAAATGGTGGTTGTTTATGTTTCTTACCCAAAGGTGTAACATAAACATGCATGAATGATGGACATGAAAGACTTGTCTGTGAAAGAAGAAATGAGAAAAGGGTCGGTGTTGATTGAGCATGTTGATAAGAAACTGATGTTAGTTGATCCATTGACAAAACGACTGATTTTGGGAATTTTCAAGGAACATGTTGCAAACATGTGTGTGCATGATGATTTTGGTTTTGAGTAATTAGTATTATTTATGTTGATTACATGACTAGAAAAGTTCTCTTGATTCATGTTGTTTTCTTTGCATTGTGTCTGTAATTAGATTTTGACTAGTAGGCTCTTGCGAATCATAAATTGTCAAACCATTTTGGGACGAGGGAACCTTTATGGAAAGTGTACATGTGTCAAGGTCCTCTTCAAAGCTTTGTCTATTTACAACTGGGGCAAGATAGTTATATTTCTTATTAGGTGGTAAAGTTTTGACTGTGAACCATTATGTAGAAATAGAATCCATGGTGCTGGATGCTGTTTTTGTCTTTTGCTTGTTCACAAAATGGAAATTTTAGGGCACAATAGTAGTGCGTATTGGAGTGGGAATCTATTCCTAAGGATGGATTAGATGATGCCTTGACCAAAAGAAGAAAAACTCCTTGGCCAAACAAATGCTTGGTTTCATTGTTTCTCAGAGAAATTTATTCCTAAAGTGGAACCTGTTGGTTTGTTGAAATGTGGGAGTAGAGGAAACCAATGCTTGTTTTCACTATGTCTTGTGTCACTAAAAGATTTTAGTTTATTCTCTTTCAAGCTTAGAATTGACAATGTTTATGTTAATTCAAAATTTGTGATGTGCAATTAAATGACTAATCATTGTTCCAAAGAGCATATTGGTTAAGTCTGTTATGCAGGGAGCTTGAAAGTTTAATGTCCAATGGTTGAAGATGAGAACTTGGAAGTTCAATCTATGAAGGTACATTGGGTAAATGTGTGGGAGGAAATAAATGTGATATAAGTTGTAAATTACTTGCTTGGAATGTGTATGAAATGTATATCAATTGCATCATTGTGATTCCAGGGTGCATGCAGTATCATTACATGCATTGTTTTCTGGAGTTCAAGTCTCAAACATTTACTAGTAAATGTGTATAAGATGTTGGTTACGTAAGAAACTCAAGGTGATGATTAAGGAATGATTTGTCATGGACATTTTGCTTCATACCATAACTAGTTAACGTCCATGTGGGAGAATGTAAGAATCCTATGTGGACTCAACTAGTTAGGATAAAGGAGAAGCAATAGGTTGGTAATACAAATCAAATAGAGTTTGAATACATGTAAAGCTACATCCTATAATTGAGAAATACACTTCCAACGTGCGTTTGAAAATAAGCACTAATCACAACTACTCCATACACGGTTGGGATTAGGTGCAACGGGTGAATAACCAACCCTTCACGATAGATGAAAGTTGGCTACCATTGCATCTATATAAAATGAATTCCCTACTCACAGAGAAAGTGTTCTACGTTCAAGGGGTCTATCACCATTAGAATATAAAGGTCTCTAAGTGAGTAGAAAAGTTATTTGACAACCATGATGGCTTCGACAATTATGTTGCACAAATGCATTCTCCTAAAACTATTAATATGTTACTACTATGACTGCTTCGACAGGTTTGTCTTCGACCCTTATGTCTGATTATGGTCTAGGGTTAATGTTAGAATAAGATTTGTTCCAACATCGAAGCAACCTCGTGTGCTCTGCCATTAACGCCGAGAGCTTGAGCTCTCTCAAACTCTATCTCAGGTATGGTTTAATCCATTTCTTGACTTTTGTAGGTTATAATTTGCTTTGTGATGTGTGTTTATGTCGATAATCCAAAGGTTTAAGACTTGTCATGAATCTGTGCATACATGTCATCCCTGACAACGAATTCCGGTAAATGTTGTTGAGTTCGAATCTAGGTGATGACTATTCTCTTTAGGTTTAGCTCGTTGGTGAATTTTAAGTGTGTTTTTGTGCTAATTCTAGCTTTAATTTGTGGTCTAATCCTCTCCATGCACCATATTCTCTGTCACAGCTTTCGATGGTGAACCTTGAGTTGTTCCAATGAGTTCGAGGCTTCTGGTACTCGAACGCCTTCGAACCTCATTACAGGTAACAAATTACCTAACTGCATGCAAATTTTGGGTTGAGATCGCCAAGTTTTGACATGTATGCACTATGCCAACCTTTTTCTAGATTTTGGCGAGTTACATCGAGCTCCAACGGTCAAATCCGAGAGGGATTCAACCGATCCTTGTCCTAAAAGGATCCTAGGTATGTTTCTAGTGATTTTTAGGACCAAGATACTTGAAATTTAGCTTTGAAAACATTGAAATCGAGTTCGGAAGAGCCCTGATCGTGTTCTGGGCTACTTTGTAGTTTCCAGTGAATCACCATGACCAGCAACGAAGACTTGCCACGATCACTGTTGGATTTAACGGTAGTGGCTGAGATTCTGTTAACTTTGACGGAATTTCATAACGAAGAAGGTATATTTTGTTAACTCACTTACGGCGGCCCAAGGTGGCACGATCATCGGTGACGGAAGCCCAAAGCGGCGTGTGACATCACCATGGTGGTGTGTGGTCGGAGCACGGCGGGGCGTGACAAACCCAAGACCTAACCCTAGGTTTTTCGAAGTTCTATATCCCTTGGTGCCCTCTATTTGTGCAAATTCGAAGCCTAATAGGTTGAATTGGACTATGTTCCATTAAAATGATGATTTAAGCTTATCTTAGTTTATATTGATATTCACAGGGTTAATTGAGGATCAGAAGGATACAAGCAAGGAGTTTAAGTGTGATGGATGCTCTGCTTACCTGTGAGTGGACCCCTTCGAAAAACCAAATGTTTTTACGTTATATGTTTACGTATATGCTTTAATGCTTAATATATGGATGCATATTGTTGTGTTAGTCTTGGATGAGACTTGTTTTGATATTGATAATAGTATTACCGGTATTGTGATTAACTAGTTGATGCTAGTATATTTCTTGCTTGCTATACTTGTGTTAATGGATGCTAGTGTGTTTGATTGATGGAAGGTATAGTTTCTGAACTTGAACTTGATGGTTTTTCGTTGATGTTGATGAATGAGATTTTACTATTATGGTAGTACTATATTATATAGTTTTTCGCTATATATGTTTTCAAAACAGGGGTTATTATGTTTAACAATGATTTTATAACTGTGATAAAAACTGGTCCACTCACATTTTGTTTTATCGACCCCTTGAGGACATAACGAGATTAAGGAGAACACCGGTGGGGACGAGTGGGCTTGGCAGTGAGGCTTTCATCCTCTGGATCTTGGGTGATGGCTCCTTTACTAGAGTTTTATTGTAGTTGTAATAATATTTGCATGATCGTATTTTTGATTATGCATAGCACTGCACTATGTTGTATTTACTATTGTGCACTTTGTTGTATTTACTATTGTGTGAAACTTCTAGCTGCTCTAATGTGATATGATTAATAACGGGGTTGAACATGAGATATTTTGTGTCCCCAAGTGGGGAGGATGATAAGTACTTATGTAGCAACTTTTATTATTTAATGAACATTTTCGGTTCAAATCTTCTTGTTGTTGTGCATAATCTGTTTGTTGTTGTAGCAACTTTCGCGTCATGGGTACATAATCTTCTTGTTGTGCTTTTGTTATCGGTCAAACTTTATGCTGTAATTTAAAAATATTGAATCGCATGAGTGTTCACACGCAAAAGTATTAATCCTTTATTAAATTAAGGGGCTTTTAGATATAGGTCCAAAAACGTAGAGTGTTTTTGAAGTGAGTTCAGTTATCTAATTATATGTTTTTATTTCTTTTATACTCATTTTATATTTTCTAAAAATATTAAAAATCAATTAAAATCTTCTAATATTATGCATTCCAACTCCAAAAAAAAATATTTAATATCTTATAACAAAAAAACTAATATACTAACATAAATTTAACTGCAAAACATTTTACGCTAACTCAAGTAACAAATATATGAATGTATATAATACCTATACGTGAGATATGAAACCTAATTAAAAGGTAGAAAAAGCATAACATACCTATAAGCAAGACATATTAATCTGTGACAGGTTGATTATAAAAAAAAGAATCTGTCATATAGGTAGATAAATATAATTAACCTATGATATAGGTTGATTATAAAAATTAAAAAATAAAATCTATAAATGGGGTTTAAAGCAGGAGGAAGAACGAAAAATAACAAAAAGATAAATAAAAAGAAATAAGCAAAGAGATAATTGGGAAAAAAATTGATTTTTATAACAAATCTTATTATTCAACAAATAACTATTGATAATTAAATAATTAAACATAAAAATTGGACTTATTTTAATAAACTGGACTATTCCTACTATTGGCTCAAAAAATTGGACTTATATCAAGTTTCCCCTTAAATTAAATGGAGGGAGAGATGAGCGGGTATGGGACGTTTGAGACTCTGAGTTTGGCGGAGAGATTGAAAATTTGGGGTTTTTAATTTTATTTTTATTTTTAATTCTACATATATTAAATTAAATGGGTAAATGGATATTTATTATAACCGCGGGTAATACCCATAACCGCCAATTTAAATTTCATGGTTAAACAGTGATACCCATAACCGTTTGTTTGTTTAAACGGTTACCCATAACTGTAACTATGAACTTTAAATGGGCGGGTAACCGTGGTTACCCAATTGTTTTGCCCTCTACTGTGTAACCCTAAGTACTAGTTTGGTACTGAGGTGTTTTTATAAAAAGTGGGTATAAAAAAAAGCTGAGCTCAAAATGATGTTTGGTAAACACTTAAAAACAACTTATTTTCACAGTTTTGGATATAAAAAAAAAAAAGTTGAAAACGTGAAGCAGCAAAAATGAGCTTATTTTCACAGTACAACAGAAGCAGTTTTTTTCTGCAAAGCACAACAATACCAAACCAGTCCTAAGTCCCTGACCCTATCCGCGTATTCCTCTTTGCACTATCCCACTTTCCCAGTTCGCGTCGCGCAACAGCTTCCTCTCTCTCAAATTCTGTCTCTCATTCCAAGTAGCGGCTCGCAACCCTCCTCTCTCTCTCTCTCTCGGCCTTCAGTCTCTCAAACTGTGTCTCTCATTCCTAGCAGCGACCAAAAGGTTAGTCTCACACTCTCACTTCTCTGTGTTTATCTCTCTGTCTCTCAAATTCTATTTATCTGTTGAAACTGGTTTTGATTGGACAAATATACTATATGTGTAGTGTGGTCATGAGAATTTGAGATATTTCAATTTTCAATAGATTGTTATTTTAGATTTTTCTGGGAGGGTAAACCCTTTGGCCGTACTGGGTTTTGGTGTTTATAGATTGTAGAGAGAGAGAGAGAGAAAGAGAGATTGTCACTGTGAACTGGCCCGTCATGTAGCAACCTTCATGCCAGAGAGATAAACCTGACTCTGAATCATTAAACAATTAGCAATGCAAAATGACAAGCGTTCCAATTACTCATGCAATACTTTGTTCAGATAAGCTAGCCAGACAAACATAATATTCCTATGAATGAGTATGGTAATAATCTAATGATTAAACACATTTGTCCATGATCAGATATTTTTTTGCAATGAAAGATCCTTGAATATTGCTGTATGAGGAGGATAAGAATGAACAAAGTCTTTTCTTACAAACACTAAAGTGATTATTCAGTTGACTAAACGGTTCTGATTTGGAATTTTAAGTTGGTATTAGACGAATTACTCCTTGAATAACCTCACAAAATTTGGATCATAACCTTCGCAGGAGATCTTTGTGTCTGTTTTTCTCTCTTTTCCTCCCTCTATTGATTCAGTCCTTCAAGCATCTCTATGAGCGAAATTATTTGTAAAATTTGTGATTGTTGATATATATATATATATATATGTATGTATGTAACAATGATATGCATGAAATTTGATTTCTTTTAAGATCATCTCTTTATCTACTATTCGGAAGACAAACGATGTTGTTTGCCATTTCTTGTTGCCGTAATCTATATAATTCATTTGATACAGCTAAGTAAGGCAGAGTGACTTTGGATCTCAACTAGTTTGTCTACTGCAGAAGAAGAGAAAAAAAATTAATAATAAAAAAAAGTTAAACTGGAAAAAACCAAACCGAATACAAATCAAACCGAACATAAACCGATAAAAAATCAAACCGAATTGAACCAAACAATGATTTTGGTTCGGCTTTTAGTTTTGGCAAAAAATCGAACCGAATAAACCCGAACCCACGCCTACAATTAACAAGGCCTAAAAAAATCAGGCGTTGAAATTCGTTGGTGGTCCATCTGCGGCCTTGGGTTGCTTAATCAGACCCAGGAAGAAGCCCAAAGGGCTGTTGTTGCAGGGTGAGCAAGACCAGGCCTAAATTGAGCTCGGTTTGTGGTCCAAGAACACCACAGCAACACTAGGTGGGAGATCACCGAAAAAACCAGCGACGCCGCTTTGGATGGCCATGTTCTGGGCCCGGGGTGGGTCACAGAGCCTCGGTTCAACGGGGAACCAGTTTTGGTCGTCAGAGCAAAAATTGCTCTACGTCGGGGAGGGTGGGGGTTTGAGAACTATATGGATTCAAGTGGGAATCCCACATAATTCGATGAAATTCTCGAGGAATTTCGAAGTCACGGATAATAATGTGGACTAAAACCATGACTACAGGTCATGTTTTTTCAAAAAATGACAAGATCGTGGGCTCGGCTCAGAGGTGAAGCCACATTGTCATTACAGTGGTCATTTGACCCTTGTGACATTTTAATGATTCTCATTAAAATAGTATGTATTATATTATAATTTATTAATGATATGCTATATTCTTATATATTGACCCTTGTGGCCCACTAAATAATTTAACCTCTATTTGTCAGTTGACCATAACAGCAACTCCACCGGAGGTGGACTTGCCCAGCACCAAGTCCAAAAAACAGCCAGGCACCCTGTCCATTGCCTCCAGCCCGCAAAACAGCCCGGCACCCAGCCCAAGCCAGGCAGCAGGCCAGCCCATTTCGGACAGACCCAGAAGCCGGTCCAAAAGGCTGGCGCATGCATGACACTCGCGACTGGGCGCGAGTAGCCGACAGTGTTGCAGGCGGTGGGGCCCACGTTCAGGCCAACTTGCCTTCGACCAGCTGAGGGCTACGTGGCCCTCCTCAGAGTCGTTGGATTTCCAACGGTAAAAAATATTTAAATTTGACTTTTAAATTGGACCGTCCGATCACAGATCAACGGTCCACGTTTTTTTTACCAAAAATAAAATTAAAAAAAAAAAAGGCTCAACGGTCAGAAATTTGACTGTTGGCCACGTGGCAGCTGGTTGGCTGTTGGATTTGATTATTTTTCAAATCCAACGTTCCAGATTAATTACAACATTAAAAATTATTAAAAATTAATTAAAAATTGTGAATTTTTTTAAAAAAATACAGAAATTTTTTAAAAAATTAGTACGTTCGGATAATGACACGTGGCGTGACGAGATTGTTTAAAAAACCTATCCGAAATTAAAACTATTTTTTTTATTATTTTATAAAAAAATTATTTAATATTTTAAATGGACTGGGTGCCAGCGCACTTTGTAGGTGTGGAGATCGTTTGTGCCAGCGCATTTTTAGATTGGGTGCCAGCACATTTTTTTTGGGGTGGAGATGCTTTGGCCTATTACTGTTCATTAGGCTCTATTACTGTCCACTGAAGTGAATAAATGGGCTGGGTGCTGGCGCAAAGTCTTAGGGGTGGAGTTGCTCTAATGTCCAATATGATAGAGTTATTTCTTACCTTTTTGTCTTCTTTCATTATTTAATACATTATAAAATTTAGAAAATTAGAAAAATTACCCAAACTGAAATGATAACCAATCAATTAGCATTAAACTTTAAACTTCTCCTCTATCAACAAAAAACTTTTAAACTTCTCCAATTCAGAGAATAAACCATCTCCAACTTCGAGACATCAAGCCTTCACCAGTTCATCTTCAGAATTTTTTCTGAATCAACAAATCAATTAGGTAATTCTTAACTTTTAGTTTACAATTTTCTTCGTGATTTTATTGTATATATATCAAGAAAGACAACAGGGTAATATATATTAAGAAAGATATTTTTGATAACATTGACAATGATGTGATTATGAGAAGATTTTAGTGGTTTGAAAATTCGTGAGGGCAATTGTAATTTTAGTTGAATGTTTTATGAATACCTATTAAGACTAAGGATTGTTATTTTAGTATGAATTTTTCTTATAATCTTTTAATCTTATAGTTATTTAAAGTTGACCATCCTGCAAAGTTTTTCAGGCTACGCCACTGGCTCGGCTTTAGGCGAGCCTCGATTTGGTTTAAGGATGACTACAAAAATGGCGTCGTTTTGGTTATTTGGTTGAGGGGGCTCCATTGTGGCTCACAGCTGGCGGCTCAACTGCACAAGCTGCTGGCGACTTAGCAATGCAGTTAGAAACTGCGGCTCTTATATTGATATGTACAAAATATATATTACAATATATATAGGGTTATTAATCTCAGAAGTAAGAATGCTACACTAATTACAATTAGAATTTACATTCCTATAAAATGTTGTGGAGAGAATTCTGAATTAATTAATTAATTCTATTCTAACAAGTAGTACCTGATTGAATTCATCTCCGAGTATGTTTTTTAAATTTTCCTGCTTGTCATGATCAGTTATTTATTAACCTGCTCGACTCGTTTGTTTGTAATTTTGGTATTACATTTTGTGTTTATGATTCCTAGATGTTTGGTTTTGGCTTGTCCCCTGTTTTGTGTATTCAACGTTTCTTTACTCTCACAAACAAGAAAACACATAAAACGGTGAAAACTCAAAATTTTCATAGCTTGTGCTTTCTGCTTAGTTGTTATTTGTGTTCTGCGTTAGACTATTTCTAAACCAGAAATTTTAGAATCAAAAGTTATATTTGACCTAAAATTTACTCATTCTCTCCAATGAATCGAATATGTTGATTTATATACACGTTAGGTGTTTTTCTCAACTTCCCAACCACTATTTCCTTCACAACTTCTTTTTTTCGAGAATGAATCCTACATTGATGGGAGAGGGACCTTGCATGTGCTTATTAGTAAGTTGTGTTACTTTTTATATTACCAATTGGTGTTATGATAGAACCTCAACTTCATGGCATCAAAGCAGGTTGCCCCACTTGTGAAGCCAAACAGCCACACGTGCTCCATATGACTTCATTGTGTTGTCCCTGTGTTAGGCTTAACAATTTGAAACATTTGAATGAGCGTTTTGAGAGTGAATCCTATATTGATGGGAGAAGAGACTTATATGGACTTATAAATAAGTTGAGCTACTTTCATATTACTAATTGATTTTACGATATATCCTTAATTTTTTTCAAAATTTGTCCGACTCCGACCACCTACTTTGGCACTGTGCCAAATCAAATCCTTCCTCATTGGACATAACCTTTGGCTGTTTATTGACGGAGTCAACCCATCTCCTCACTTGACAATACCCGATCCCAAAGCCAAAACCAGACACAAACTCTGTCCCGCCTTCTCAAATCCCTAACCCTGATTATGCAACATGGTTTCACCCAAGATCAACTTATCATCATTAGTTGCTTGTCCAGTATAAATCTTCCTCTGACTATCGGCTGCAGAACGTCCAAGAACCTGTGGGAGGTTCTGCACTCTTACTATACTCAGAAGTCCGTCGTCACCGAAGCCAATATCCATTTTCAATTGCAGGATTTGAAATTTACAAGACAACTAGATTTATATGTACAACAGACAGTACAAGAGTATTAGAATGAATGGATTATGACTACCATTCAAGTGGATTAGCTCATTTATTTAATTAATTAAACATGTATTACAACATAAAATGATAACATGCATGTGGTATATGTTACATACCATTAGGTGTACGTATATGCACACATATCACTAGTGTATACGATCATGTATACCACTAGTGTATACGCACATATTTAAACTACGATTATTAATTGGATTAAAGAAAAGATGCAACATGAGGACTTCCAATACATGAAGTGCATACGAAACGGGTATTACTTTTATATGACTAAAGGCAATCAACTTTTTTTCTCCTTGCTAGTTTCCAGTAGGCGGAGGATGATAAGGAATGGGAATCAAGTGCAGGTCTTGTTTCCTTCGGACCGAAACGCCGAAGGCCTCAGTCATGTCCAGGTCTTCATCATGCTTCATTCCATTGGAGAGTTTCCAATCAAAGTGGTACAACAACGACGCAAGTGGGAACTCCACACTGGCAAGACCAAATGACATGCCCGGACACATTCTCCTTCCGGCACCAAATGGAATAAACTCAAAGTTTTTTCCCTTCAAGTCAATGGAGCTGTCAAGGAACCTCTCTGGATAAAAGCTGTCGGGATTCGTCCAATAGTTGGGATCTCTTCCAATTGCCCATGCATTGATAACTACTTTAGTCTTGACGGGTATTTCATATCCACCAATCTTACAACTCTCTCGGCATTCCCTTGGAAGTAACAGAGGAAAAGGAGGGTGCAACCTCAGTGTCTCCTTGATCACTAAGTTCAAAAATATCATCTCTTTAATTCCCGTTTCATCTACCTGCCCTTTTGTGTTGAATACTTCCCTCACCTCAGCCTGTGCCTTCTGCATTATTCTTGGATTTTTTATCATTTCTGATATTGCCCAATTTACAGTTGTAGCTGCTGTCTCTCCCCCGGCACCAAAAGTTTCCTGAAAGTTGATAATTGATACTCTAGTTAGTGAATAATTACATAGGAAAATACTTGCATCCACCCTACGTATGGTAGAACCGTAGGTGGGAATGTTATACCTCTCATGCATCAAAGATCACAAAATTAGTTCCCAAAGAGAAATCTTAATTCATAATACATAAAAGTTACTTAAAGGTCTAATATATTTTTCCCACGAGTTGAAAATTGGTTTCACTTAGTATTGGTTTGGAACTAAGGAACTTTTATAAAAAGTAGGTATAAAAAAAAGCTGAGTTCAAAACGGTGTTTGGTAAACACTTAAAAACAGCTTATTTTCATAGTTTTGGATGAAAACAAAATGAAAGTGAAGCAACAAAAATGAGCTTATTCTCACAGTACAGCAGAAGTAGTTTTTTTTTCAAAGCATGAAATTGACGGAAAGTGAACTTACCAAGATTATTGCTTTGACGTTGTCAGCTGTTAGGGAAAATTCAAGGCCACTCTCCTCCTCGTAAAATTTTAAAAGAACATCTATCAGGTCTTCCCTTGCTTCAATGTCATGACTTTCGGATGTTGCCATATCTTTTTTATGTTCTTTGATGATGTTTTCCATTATCCTATCAGCTTCTTTATGTAGCCTCTCAAGTTTAGGCCTCATCCCACTTATCAGATGCAGCAAACTGACAGATGGAAAAATATCTGCAACATCAAAGCCTCCTGCCACCTTCATTGCTTGCTTCACAATATCTATGAATTTGTCCTGATCTTTTGATTTTATACCAAAGGCAGCTCGTGATGTGAATCCATATGTGAATGAGTAAATTTGCTCAGTAATATTGATAGGCGTTTCTGCTCTTAATCGAATCAAATTAATGAGATTGAGTACCTCTTCTTCCCTAAGAGATCGAAAAGATTGAACACGTTTCATGCTTAAAAGCTCAAGTGTGCAAATTTTCCGTAGTTGTCTCCAATAATCACCGTATGGTGCAAAGCCAATGTTTGTATCACCGTAAGTGAGAATACTATTAGCAAGAATGTGAGGCCTTGATGCAAAGATAACATCATGGGTTTTCATTACCTCTTTAGCAAACTCTGCTGATGAGACAACTATGGTGGACACTTCTCCGAGCTTCAGGTGCATAAGCGGTCCGTAGTTCTTGGCCAAGTCTCTCAGTCCGTGATGGGGTATAGAGCCAACGAGCTGGTGTAAGTTTCCTATAAATGGTAGCTTCCATGGCCCTGGGGGTAAATTTATTTTGGCTCGCTTCCCTATTTTCAGAATCATGATCAGAAAGAGCAAGAAGGTAACCACAAGTTGGAAGGAAGGGAAATGAATCTCCATGAGGAAAATAATTCTGACTTCGGATTATACTGGCTTATTGCTTTTGGTGAAACTGTATTCATTATCTATGTATATAACATGTCTCAATAATCTTCATTTTTTTTTTTTTTTTTGTCTTTAAGCAACGATATTACCTACACTAAGGGGGATAGAGGAGTGGGCTAAGCCTCACAATGAGCTAACAATAATATGGTTCAAATTCACCCTTGGCGAGAATCAAACGTAACATCTCTCACTTACAAGTGAAGGCTAAGCCTCACAATGGACTAGCAATAATGTAGTTCAAATTCACCTTTGGCGAGAATCTAACCTAACATCTCTCACTTGCAAGTGAAGAGGAATATCAATTCGCTTTTGGCAAGAATCGAACCTCAAACCTCTCACTTACAAGTGAAAAGGAATACTACTAGACAGTAGTACTAAGTGGTCTCAAATGGTTGTTATCTTGTTCTTATAATTAGTTAGTAATTAACAGACACCTTGCATGTGCTTATAAGAGGTTAAACTATTTTTCATATTATCAATTGGTTTTATAGTGGAACCTCAACTTTTATTAAGGTATCAGAGTAGATTGGCTCACATGTGAATCCTAGTGGCCACACGTGCTCCACATCACCCAATTCATATTGTTCACATGTTTGGCTTGAAAATTCGTCACACATGAGGGGTGTATGAGGATGGAAGGTAAAAGCATCTCACATCGGTGAAAGGAGACACCGTGTAAATCCTTATAAGAGGTTGGACTACTCCTCATATTACCAATTCATTTTATGGTGAAACCTTAACTTTCTTCACTATTTATCTGAAAATCTCGTTCTTTTATCAATAACAAATGGTTGGTGTAGTTGTTTTCTTTAGTAATACTCCTAGATCAAAATTGAAATTCAAGAAGTAAAATGATCACTTTTAAGTTACAAGGGTAAAATAAGATTAAAATCGAGTTACAAAGGGTATAACTAAAAATAAGCCTTAATGTGATTATAAAAATACTGTAGACTCCAGTTGCTGGACCAAAATGGTTCAGGCGTCTGAATTGTACATTTTGGCTCTAGTTCTGACTTCTAACTTCCGTCCATTTTGCCGATGCTCAACAACCTTAGATACTGAAGCGATTATTTTTCTTGGACTTCGTTTGATGTATACGCCCATATGACTACGTCCTAGATGATTACAAAATTGTGTAAAACGTTAGCAGACAAAGAAAACTTCAAGAAACTCACTGGAAGATCCAACGTCGACCCAGTGTTTGGTGCAAAGCTAGCATCTTTGGACGGTCAAGCCTCTGATGCTGTCAAACACGTCTTCACCCCCAAATCATCTAGCATCTGCAAAGGCCAAACTACAGTGGTATTGAGCGGGGAAAACCATTTGTGGTATTTATGGGGGACTAGCACAATTTAAAGTATGTTCTTTTTATGCCTTGAATGATAAAAGAATTTTATTTTATAAAAAGTGCTAATGAAATAATTCTTAAAGAATATTGAAAACAATACAAATCAACAAGATTAATATTGGAACTATTAATGAAAAATCGACTAATGAAAATGCTGGTGGTGGCAGTAATTATGCCATTCCAAAATTTTCATTGTGGTGCTAATGAAAATGCTGGTTTTCTTTAAAAATATATTAATATTACTCTTGAAAAATAAATTAAAAAAAATACATTAAAGGTTATTTTAGGAATAATGGTGGGTGGAGAAATCATTTGTATTATTTTTAAAATTTTTATGGCTGGTGAAATTATAATGCGGGTGTAGAAATAGAACAATGTGGTAAGTCTATTATCGCTAAAAAAAATTACGCTATTCGTGTTGCCTAGGGAATGGGGCTCAATTTTGATTTAATTGCAGGGCTGCCATTGGGTTATTTTTGCAGGCCGTTTGTCATACAGAAAACATGGATTCGTCCCAAATGAGCCATGTCTTGAGCTAGGTCGGATGGATAGAGTCGGAATGGATCTTTCGCCCCTTAATTAGCCTGTAATAATAAGAAAACAGATATTAATATTTATACTATTTATAAATGTAAGAATAATAACAATTATATAAACTTAAATGGAGTTGCTCAGTAGTCTCATTGTTGAACATAAACGTCTTTGAACATGTCAATCTCCTCAAACTTAGAACCCTCCTAAACCCCCAAAAAAAAAAAAAGTTAGTAATCCTAATAGAAATTAATATTTATTAGAATTTAAAATTAATATACTTTTACCTTACGTCACTGCTCCAACCTAATCGGTGGAGAAGTTTCTTTTTTGGCTTGTTGATCTTGTTTGCCTTAGCTCTCTTTAGCTCTCTTCTGTAACACAAAATGTACGTATTAGTGCGTCTATTTGAAAGAAAGTATTAAAAGATTTTAAAAAATTACTAAAGATTTAATAAATTATTATTAAAATATTGTTAATATATTTACCAAATACTTTGGCTCCTGAAATTGCTTGCCTAGCCACTTCCAATCCTCCAGGCACCCCACCGACTCCTTAGGGCAAACCCTTTTCGAGAACGGTCTTTGAATCATGATATATCTCATAATATTTTTGAAGGTCACTCTTCCACTATTTGTATTGGGTTATCTAGCTTGTCGTCCATGTTCTCAATATCATAGTTTGCCTACAAATATGAAAGTTTTTTTTTTTTTTTTTTTATTTTTTAACTTGGTTGCAAAGTCTATCTCACTTTAGTATTGTTATCATAGGAAGTGACTTTCAGGAGAATTTATTGATAAACAAGAAAAATTGTGTCAGTGGGGACATAAGGCCAAACCCTGACCATTAAAGAATTCATAAAAACAAGTCAAAATCTCTTTCAACAAAACCTATAACAAGGAAACTTATAGAGGTTATGAGAATAAGTAGCTACAGCACAAGCACGACATGAATCCCACCAATGAACACCATGATGATAACACCATAAGTGGCCAAACAATCAGCAACTTAATTACCTTCCCTAAAAATATGAGAAATCTGAACCTGCATGGAGGATAGTAAAATTCAACAGTGATGCCAATTGACCAACAACTTCCAAGGGATCGATGTCAAAGAAGGTGAAGATGAAGAAAGCAGATGAACAACAGTGATGAATCACACTCAATCCATAATGAATGCCAACCTCTATCCCAAGCTACAGATATAGCTTGAATATCAACGCGTAGTTTGGCATCCAAAGAGAAGGCTAGGCCTATTGAACCTATAAAAAAATGACCCATAAAATCCTGAAACATACCACCAAATGCAACTACACCAAAGGAACTTCTCGCAACACCATCAGTATTTACTTTGATCTAATACTGCGAAGGTGGGTGCCACAACACCTCAATAATTTTTGGAGCTTTAGCAGGACGTCCATGAGCACCAATGTCCATGAACACCAATAGAATGAAGAATGCAAAGCTCTCCACAAAATTCTTTTTACAACCAGAATTGAGAGAATCAATTTCAAGGAGTTGAAATTTAATAAACCTTACAACATAATTGATGGAAGTAGCCTCCTCATGAAAACGAAGAGCACTGCGAGCATGCCAAATAGAATAAAAACCAATTCCAATCATACCCCACCAAAGTAGTTGCACTTGGGGTACTAAAACCTTGTTGTAAAGGATAATGGAAAAAGCTAAAAATATCTTGAAATAGATATTGAAGTCTAAATAATTCCAAAACAGTAAACCAAATTTGACATGAAAAAGAGCATTCAAAGAAAAAATGTGAAGCAGTTTCCATACCTTCACAACAAAGAGAGCATATAGATGCTATAACAATACCTCTTTGTTGCAAGAGATCATTGTAAACACGAAAATTCTGTATCGAATGAAACAAGAACATGTGTACAAAGTAGATTTGTATTGATTTGAATTTGTAGGTTACAGTTTCTATTTACAACTTTTCCTCTGATTTAGTCTTCAAATTTGATGTAGATGGTTGATTATTGATCCAAGGGTCGTGACGACTTAATCTTGGAAGAACGATTGAACGATTGCTTCAAGTTTTGAGCTTGAAACGATGCTTGGATGATCTTTACCTCAAAGCTGCGGCAAAGGGTAATGTTGATGTAGGATTTCGTTGATTCAAAGGTCTTGGTGACTTTACAAGTTTTGAGCTTGTAACAGAGTCTTGAATGAATCGGCACGAACGTTTATTGATTCTTCAAGGGGAGTGCTTCGGCTTTGGTCGAAAGAAAGTTTCAGCTTTGGTTGTATGTTCTTCGAAGAGAGCTTTGGTAGCGTATTAGTCTTCAAAGATTTATGCATAGATTCTTCTTAATGTGTAGAATTTTCGACCCTTGTGTTTGTGGGATGACCTTGTATTTATAAGCTTCTCAATGATTGCCTTTGGGTGGATTTGGCTTTGATTGATGTCTTAATTTGTCCATGGGAGAATTTAGGGATGTTTTGTGTCTTAATTTCAGCCATCTTTACTCCCTTGGCCGAATTATAGGGCCTTTGTTGCCTATTTTGTGAGCAATCTTTAATTCTTGCTTGTTTTATGAAGATGCCTTAACTTTCTTTCTGGTTTTGAGAACATTTTGAACCCTTGCCCTTTTTTTAAGAGAGTTTTTCTCTCTTTAGCCAAATTCTAGGAAGTTTTAAGCTTCATTTGCATGATTTGTGCCATATCTCATTGATGACTTGTCCATTTGTGATAAGTCATATGCCACATGGAGCTTTGCGATGCATCTTTTGTATGCATCTTTTGTATGCAACGAAATTTACATGTCTACAAATGCCCCCACTTCAAGGCGGATTGTAGGCATGTGCTTGCCACATGTAGGAAACGTGTTTTGAACTCCTACAATGTGAATGTTCTAACTCAAAGGTCGTCGAGACTTGATGTTTAATTAGTTTGCTTCTTCAAGGGCCGTTGAGGCTTGGCCTTGAATTGAAGTGATGAATTTTGTCAAGGGCCTTCCAGGCGTATTTCTTGAACGAAATATTTCTTCAAGGGCCGTTGAGGCTTGGTCTTGAATTAAATGAAAATTTTCTTCGAGGGCTATAGAGGCTTGATCTTGAAAGAAATGAAAAAAAAAAAATTCTTCAATGGCCGTAGAGGCGTATTTCTTAAACGAAACAATTTCTTCAAGGGCTGTTGAGGCTTGATCTTGAATGAAATGAAACATTTCTTCAAGGGCTGTTGAGGCTTGATCTTGAAAGAAATGAAATTTTTTCTTCAAGGGTCGTAGATGCTTGATCTTGAAAGAAATAATTTTTTTATTCTTCAAGGGTCATAGAGGCTTGATCTTGAAAGAAATTTTGAAAATGAATTTTTTTTTCTTCAAAGGCAGTAGAGGCAAAATGGATAAATCAGCACATACTTATTGTGTGTATTTGATTTCTCCATAATCTTTGACAAAATACATTTGGTGTATTTTGGGACTTGATTTTCTTTTCCTTGTGGGTGTAGGAAATTTTTATTTTTTATTTATTTTTTATTTTTTATACTTGCTTTGGTAGGAAAAATGTTTTTCCTTATGGTTGTGGGAAAAAAAAAAAAGGTTTTTCCCTTCTTTGGTAGGAATCCTCTTCAATTTTGGTAACGAGGATGACTCCCTTCAAAGTGTTGGAAAGCTTTTGTGATTTCCTTCAAGGTTTTGGAAAGATTTAATGCTTATTCTTGGGTAAGTAGGATGTGCATTTTTTCTTTCCTTTTTCTCTTGTTCCCTGCGGCAAGGGGAAATTCTTGTTTCCTCTTTTCCTTTCCCATGGCAAGGATGAAGATTTTTTTTGTTTCTTGTTTTGATTTCCATGGCAAGGAGGACAATTTTCTTTCCCCTTTTGTTTTCCACGGCAAGGAGGGATGTTTTCCTTTCCTCTTTTGATTCTCCATGGTAAGGAGGGATGGTTTTCCTTATTTTGGAAAACTTGAAGATTTTTTCCTTGGTTTGGGAAACATATCATCTGACTTGCACGCCAAGTTTGAGGACTATTTCTCTTCTGGAAAATTCTGAAAAAATATGGAAAATGTAGTTTTATCTCTTATCTTTTCAGGCATATATCGCACATCACTAGGTAGCCTTCAACTTTGCATTTTCCTACAGCTGTGCAATCCTGACGAGAAAACAACTTCTGCTGGAATAGCTTTGATAGCTGGAACGTTTGGCTTTAGGAAAAATTATGAAATTTGGATACAATGATCCTCAGCCATTTAGCTTCCTTCTCCAATTGGCCTTGCATCAAAACTCCTTTGGAAAGTTGAATTATCACCAAAAATGTCCTGCTTGTGCAGATTGGCTGAAACTTGGCAATTTTTTTGGAATTTGGAATGTGCTTCCTTGTTTTGATTTCTCTTTTGCTATTTGGGTATGTATTTCCCTTATAGCATTAGGAAGCAATTGACCCCTATTTAGAGGACAATTGGGTGTGCATTTTTTTCACAACACACAATTCTTGTCGTGGGCTTGCTTGGAGCTTTTGTTGTAGGTTTTGCTTGTTGCTATTGCTTGGAGCTTGTTGCAGTGCTTCATTGTTTACTACGTGGTACTGTTAAAAAAACTACAATGTGTTTATGCTATCTAGTGCCTTTTGATCACAGTATTCCCTTGGTAGTGATGTTGCCGTGTGCATCTGTTGCTGCTGTCGTGCCTTTTTTGCTGTTGTTTGGTGCGAGTTCTAGCTGCTTGAAGCTTGTTGCAGTGCATCACTTTTTTTGTGTGGGGCTGTGCAAAAGACTGCAGCGAGTTTAAGTTATGTGGTGCCTTTTGGTCATAGTTTTCCTCGATGGTGACATTGCCATGCAGTGCAAGAAACTGCTTGCGTAATCACTGCGGGGTTGCATAGTGCAATTATGTAGCGTTTTGGTTTTCTTTGTTATTGTAGCATGCCTTGAAAGACTGTCTTGTAGCTACCCTCTTTGTTGTGCTTGATCAAGCTTCGTGGCTAATTTCCTCTTGTCGTTGTGATGTTGTCATCGTCATTCTTCAATGTTCACAAGGTTTGTCTCCCATATCTTTTGCTTTAGTGAAACGATTTTTCTTTCTTTGCCCCCGCACTTTTGTGCTTGTGTTACTTTGTTTATTTTGTTGCAGCCATGGTATTTTTCAACTGTTTTGAGAATAATACCATCACTATTCTTGCGAAGGAAGGTAATTCGCAAGATAGGGGGACAACGTTGAGGCTTTGCGCGCCGTTGACTGGCCCTAAGACGCTTGTTCTTCCTGCAAAAGACAACTTAATGCATATCAAGTCATGGTCTTTTGAAGTGTCTTAGGAGGTGACGAATTCTGGTCAACCAACTCCTAAGAAGAAGGCGTGTACATCAAGGATTCTTATTTTGAATCCTTTGCTCCATGTTCGCGACAATTCATTGGCCTTGTTTGAGCTTCTTGGCGATTGCATCCATAGTGGAGCCATGACCTGGAGTGGCACTTTGTCGACTATTGGAGAAGCTGCCTTTGTTGAGTTTTACTGGGAGTGGCTTGAAGATAGCTTGAGATATGCTTACTAACGTGGGCCTTTATCATGCTGTGTACACATCTTTGTTCAGTTATGATTGCCTTCCTTCCGTCTTTTATGCATTCTTTGAGCATTAGTGCTCAGTGACCAACACAATTCGCACGGCTCAAGGGGAAGTGTCGATTTCGCTTTGGGATCTCCATAAGATAGAAGGTTTGCCGATCCAAGGCAAATTTTACAATGAGGTTGTTCTTAGCGTGGATGAGTTTTCTCATCACAACAGTCGATGATTACCTGCGAGTTACTACTATTTGTTTTGGGCATACTACAAGCTTTCCCAGGAGGCTCAGGGTAAGTCAGGTGTGAAGATTTCTTTATGGATCCAATTTTGGTATTAGGATGCCATGAAGTACAAGAGGTATTCAAAGAAAAGTGGCCGTAACAAGACAACCAAGCTGAAAGGAGACTCAGATCCATCAAGTGTCATTGGTCGAGCAGAACGCCGTACCCCTACCGAGTTGAAAGCATTTGAGGATCTTGGTGTAGCGTTAGGGCACTTGGAAGAATCTTACCTAACCACTTTCTTATCCTGTTGGCTTTGTAAGTTTGTTTTCCCCAAAGACGACGTCAACCTTATCCATCCTGAAGTCTTTAAAGTTGCTAGCAAAATGGCTGCAAGTGAATATTTTAGCCTTGCTATTCCGATTTTAGCTAATATTTACAATGGCTTGAGTGTTGTTTCAAACTTGGCGAGCACCAAAGATCATGCAACGATACTTCCCTACCACTGCGTATAATTGGTTGGGTCAGTACTTTGGCACTCATTTTTCTTGGTCGACTTTAGACAAGTCAGGGCCTTCTTCACTAACTTCAGTCAAGCTAGGGCATTTGATGACAAAGTACTCTAGCATGCTTTCTGCAAAGAGCCTTGATGATTTGCAAACGCAAGTGTTGTTTCGATGTTGTGAAGGTTTAAGAATGGACCATTTAGCAAGGGTTGGCTTGGAGCGGCGAGGCCTCATAGATGATTAGCATCTTCGTTCCTCTAACTTGTCTTATCTTATAAGTCTTTGCTCGGGTATATTTCTATGCGGCAAGAAGACCGATGTATTATTCAGCCTTAGAGTCCTTATCATTTTAGCATGTAATTTGGTTTTGTCCAACATGTGCTAGGAAAGTTGAAGGAAAACACACAGCCGAAATCCTTGCAAGTTGTGTATATGCATTGGGAGTATTGTACTTATTCATGCACAAATGCTTACATCACCCTTCCGACCAAGGACGAGTTTAAGAGCAATCCAGTGACCCATGCCTACATAGGTTGGTGGTCAAAGGTGCATTGTGAAAACTTGGGGATAGCAAGTGGCACTAATTCTTCTCATTTATGCAATGATACGCCAAGAGAAGGTTGTTCTGCGGCTCCTACACAGCTAGCGCTTTTTGATTGTGCTAGTACAACTTCTTTGTAAGATGGACTCGCGACTTTAGCCCCTCAATGCCCATGCTTGTCTTCTCAATGTTTGGATGCTTCTAAAGAAGTGGGTGATGAAGTTGATTCGCATGAAGATGAGCTTGCTTTGTGGCAATGTCAACAAGTTTTGAACAAGCGACCGCATGAAGGTGCTTTGGATGACAACAATTTTTGTCATAAGAAGAAGAAAGTGTTCAATCCTTCTCAATTTGACTAGGTAAACATGGGCATTCATTCTTATATAGAGATGCTATTTAAAGGCATTTTACATACAAATAAGGACATTGGGGATTCACCTGTTGCATAGCTTGTTCCAAATTTTCCAAGTTGCCCAAGCTTGCATGTGTGTAAGTGAAGGTATGCAAGTGCCTGTTATGCATCCAACATCTTTGCCAACTAGCTCTAAGATCTCTTTGAGAGGGCCAAAACTGAGCAGTTTATCCATAGCATCTAGCTTCGTGCAGCCATGGATCTTAAAAGCCACATTGAGAATAGGATTTCAAAGTGCCCGTTTGAGGACCTTGCTTTGCTTAAGGAGGACTTGTTGAAGCTTGTTTATGCAATTGACAACCTTAATGTTGACTCCTCGCTCTTGAGAGTCAAGATTACCGAACTTATGGCTACCTTAACTGAGTATTCTTCCTTGCATACCATTTCCTTGAAAAAGTTGAGTCCAGAGATCAGAGCTCAACAACTTGCAGCCATAGACTTATCAATTGTCCAAGTTTGATCTTCTTAGCAAGTTGCTTCAGTAGGTTATCAAGCTACAGAGACCTCTTTAGCTTTGGTCCTGGCGCATCTAGAAGCGTTAGCGCGAGAACAAGGGCAGTTGGAAGTTGAAACATCATGAATTCAAGGCGTTCTCTCAGAGCAGGAAGCTACACTTTCTCAGCATCAAGAGAAGATTTTATGCCTAGAGCAAGGGAGATGTGCGGCCATGGAAGTACCTACCTTGTTTCCCACCGATGTAGAGACTTTGAAGACTTTGTAAGGCTTGCTTGAAGATCGTCGCAGTAGTTTTAAGGACCTAGCTTTCAAGTAGTGTCTTCCATTTTTTGTGCTTTAAGACTTCTTTGTCTTTGCTCATTTTTGTAATAAAGCTTTGTAGCCAAATTCTTCCTTTCAAGAAATAAAGTATTCATATTTTGAATTTGTTCTTTATTATTCAAAGTGTTTGTGTTTTTGTTGATGATGTGACTGTACTTGAAGTTTTTGAAGTTTCAAGTTGCCTACGTACCCTCGTTTAAGGAGGGATCAAGTCATGAGGTAGTTCAAGGGATTGATGGTTTTTGGCGATTTTGATGGTGATTTTTTTTGTTTTTGTTTTGCCGTACACAGTTTATGCTCTTATGGGCTAGGAGCATTGAGTGTTTTCTTTTAAGCTCGTGCGAACAAGGAGCGTTATGTCTTTTCCAGTTTAGGGTGTGTATGTGAGGAGCATTGTTGCCATGTGCAGTTTAGGCTCGTGCGGGTGAGAAGCATTGTATGTCACCTTTTAAGCTCATGTAAACAAGGAGCATCGAGTGTTGCCTTTTAAGCTCATGTGAACAAGGAGCATTGTATGTCACCTTTTAAGCTCGTGTGAACAAGGGGCAATGAGTGTCACCTTTTAGGCTTGTGTGAACAAAGAGCATTGAGTGTCTTTTTTAGGGGTAGTAGTGCTTCAAGAATCTGCTGTTGATGGGGCCAATCTTCAAGCCATCTTCTGCCATGATTAGGTAGGCACCGTTGGTGTAGACCTTTTGTATTACGTAAGGTACATCCCACTTTGATGTGAAATTACTTTTTGTTTTGTGAGTTATGATGATGGGCCTTCGTAATGCCAAGACAAGATCTCTAGTTTGGAAAAACCCTGGGCGGACCTTTTTGTTGAATGCCTTAGATAGCTATGCTTGGTAGTATTCCAAGTGTTGTTGAGCTTCGAGCTTTCTTTAGTCGAGTGCTTCCAACTCTTGAAGTTGTAGCTTTACATTTTTCTCTGTAGTTAAGACTTTTTGTGTAGCCATCCTTAGTGAGGGGATTTGACTTTCGAGCGGCAAAACATCTTTTACACCATATACAAGAGAATAAGGTGTAGTTTGGGTATGAGTCCTATGTGTAGTCTTATATGCCTAAAGTGCTTCGCTTATTCTTTCGTGCTAGTCTCTCTTTGTTCGGTTGATCACCTTCTTCAGAAGGTTGCACAGTGTTTTGTGAAATGCTTCTGTAAACCTGAATATTCCTGCGATGAATGAGACAAGAACATGTGTACAAAATAATATTTTGTATTAATTTTGGGGTTACAATCTCTTTTACAATTTGCTCCTCTAATTTTATCTTTGTAAGGTGTAGATTTGTGGATAGGTTGTTGATCTAAAGGGCTGTCAGGGCTTGATCTTATGATGAACGAGGATAAACGGATCTTCAAGGGCCTTCGGGGCTTGATCTTGATGAATAGTTATGTGGCTTTCTTCAAGGGCTGCTATGCTTGATCTTGATTAACAAGGATGAACAAATCTTCAAGGGCCTTCGGGGCTTGATCTTGATGAACGATGAACGGATTTTCAAGGGCCTTCGGGGTTTAATATTGATGAATAGTTGTGTGGGTTTCTTCAAGGATTTGATGAAGAATGAAGATAGCTTTGTTGATCATTCGGGATTCTTGGGAATTTGGGCAGTCGGATGCTTGAAAGCTTTAGAGTTTCATAGCTTCAAGGGTTTGGGAATTCTCTTCCAATTTGGGAATAGAGAAATGTATATGTCAATTCCTCCTTTGATCCCTTGATGGAAAAGCCTATTTAAAGAATTTGAGAATGAACCACAACCATCCTTTTCTTTTGGTGAAGTAAGTGGATGATGTAGGTGAAATGAGTTGAGGTTGTAGGTGAAGTAAGTGTATGACGTAGGTGAAATGAGTAGAGGTTGTAGGTGAAGTAAGTGTATGGTGTAGGTGAAATGAATGGAGGTTGTAATTTTAATGCATTGGTCAACATTTATTTCACCAAAATTTCGATGTCTACAAATGCCCCCACTTCAAGGCGTGTCGTATACATGTGCTTGTCACGTGTAAAATATGCGTTTTGAAGTCCCTTAATGTAGATGTCGATCCAAGGGCTATCGAGGCTTGATCTTGAACTGGGCTGTAAATTTCTTTAAAGGTCTTTGGGGTTTAATCTTGAATTCGGCTGGAAGATTTTCTTGTTTCCTCTAATTGTTGATTTTCCACAGGCTTAATCTTGAATTGGGCTTGAGGGTTTTCTGTTTCCCTTCAAAGGTCCGAACTTACTCTTTTTATACGGAGCTGAATTTGATTCAAGGGTGGTGGACACTTGATTTTGAATCGGACTTGTGATTTCTTCAAGGGCCATCGAGGCTTCTCGAGCTCTTCGATTAGAGCAACGATGTCAAGCTTGGATTTGACTTAGACTCCTCTGTCTGGATTATGCGGTTCTATAGTGATTTGTTACAACTCATCATGCTGCATTATTCTCTGCTTGTTTCTTTTGCATAGTAGAAGCGGTGCGCAACCTTTTGCATTTAAATGGTCATTCAGAGCATCACTTCTCAGCAACTCATTCATGCTTGGCAGCTTCAGTGTAAAGAGCTAACATCATATTAACTGTGCTTGGAGTATTCGCTGAGGAAATTTGAAACCCACCAACAGTTGAAGACGATTCGCTGAGGAAATTCGAGACCCACCAACAGTTGAAGACGAGCACTCGAGAGCAATGCTAGGTAAGCAACCATGCAAAGGTTTTTGGGCAATCAGTTCCAGATCGGAAGTTTGATTATAGATTCTGACTGATTGCTTTCTTTCTCCTGGTCTTGTAGGCAAGAGCAAGGGCAAAGGAAAAGATAGGGAAAAAGCATGATATGAGATACATTTTCTTTCGACCTTGATGATATGAGATACTTTTGGTTTTGAAGAAGTAGCGGATGAATCATCATATGTATTTGTTGCGTTTATCTCCACATACTTCGATGCGTCATTTTTGCTTGCTTTATTTGTTCTCTAGGCATCTGGTATCTTATCTGGAAGTACATCATCAGTTGAAGATGAGTAGTCGAGAGCGATGCTAGGTAAGCAATTAGGGAAAGGGTTCCAGGCAGTCGGTTTTTGACTGGAAGCTTGATTCCAAGTGCCGACTGATTGCTTTCTTTCTTCTTGTCCTGTAAAGAAGAACAAGAACAAAGAAAATGACAGAGAGAAGGCATGCTATGAGATACTTTTGCTTTCGTCCTTGAGATATGAGATACGTTTGGTGTGACCTGGTTGAAGAGGTGTTTTCAGGGGGGAAGAAAACTGAGTATGTTGAGAGGTTTGGTTGCAGATGCATTCTTGGCAAGAAAGAAGAGTCAGGCATTTTGGAAGTGTGTCTTGCCATGGAGGATGAAGGTCGTCATATATAGGGATTTTCCAATAGTAGGTAGTGGTGCGGGTACGGCCTTGTCACCCACGCTTGTCGGCAAAAGTGTGGTAGTTGGAATAATGAACTTCATGCATTTTCAACTTTGTCAGAGATGTTTGATAAAGTTGCACGTGTTATCCGACAAGCTGAGGTCGCGTCTAAAAAGTGTTGGCGAATCTTATGTAGGAAAATTCGGCTTTTGAAATTCGAAGAGTGGTGTTTCTTCGATTTTTGAATTGGTGGCTACGTTGCCTCTCCTTTTATAGAGGTATCGATCACATCTAACATGCACACTTTGAAGATTGCCCCGTCGTGAAAATTGTCTCTGGTGTATTTCTGAGATTTTACTCTATTTAACCCTTTTCTTTTACCATTTTTGTTTTTGAAAATGGCCACCCCATCTAACATTTGCTTAGATTTGAGTCTCGGGAGTGATACAGGCGCTCTGCGCCAGGGTAATATATGGTGCCCATCCCTTTTATCTTTGAATGACCCTCTTACAGTTGAAGACTGCATGATGAATGATGCAACAATGGCTACAGTAGTAACTAGGAACTTCTTTACTCCTAAAGATAATAGGCTGCTTTGAAGACGGTCTGATGAGTTGGTTGTCCAAGGCTCCTTGGCTCTCAGTGTCCAATGCGCGGGTTTTGTGTCTAATATAGGCCAATGCCTACTTGCTCGAACTCGCCAAGTTGAATCATTGATAGCCAAAATGGCAAATCTTAAACAAGAGATCAAATAGCTCAAGTGCGAGAATAGAGGTTGGTACATGCTTGCAAATAATTATTCAACGAGCATGAAGAGGAAGCTTGATCAGCTGTAGGACTTCGAAGGTTGGATTCAAAGTGACCATCAGAGGTTTATGGCTGTACTCTAGAGGCACTTTTTGCCTTCAACATTTAGAGTTCGAAGTATTGAGGCTCCAAATAATCAACCTCTGGTGCTTCTTTTTCCGGGAGTTCCACCAAGTAATGTGGTGGCACGTGAGCAATTTTTTTTTTTTTTTTTGTATTTGTAATTTCTCGGAGATATCAATAGACATGCTTCATTTCATTCGGTGTATTGTGCTAAATACCATAGAGCATATATTTCACTAAGATGTGTTACTTCCCTTTTTATTTATTTATTTTTTAGTGCCTGATGCACCACCCTTCCCCTACTTTATACTTTTCAATTATTCTGTCGCCATCACCCCTTTTCTTTTTTTTTCTGCTTGACTTGCTAATAGTAGCTTGCAATTGTGAGTGGTTTCAAGATGGCACAACTAGGTTCCTTGGTGGGTTCTTGAATTTGCATAGGATATCATTCCTCTTTAGAAAAATGTGAGCTCCACCTTTGAATTGGCACACGGGAACTCATGTCAAATGTGTTAATGGGTCACTTTTGATCATGTGCCTTTGTCCTCCAACTTAATCCCACCCAGAACCTGTCACATGGTGCTGTGCACCTTTCCTGAAACTTATATATTTTATATATATATATATATATATTTTTTTTTTTTTTTTGTCGGCTAACACCTTCCCTTTCTTTTCTATATATCCTCCACATAGTGCAAGGAGAAACGTAGAAGAGCTTGGAGCAGCAGGTTGCAAGTAGGCGTGAGTTAACAGACTTTTGCTTTGTTAATCACATTCACAGGCAGCAGCAGAGGCAAGCAGATGTAAGTTGACAGACTTTGGTTTTGTTAATCACATTCACAGGCAGCAGCAGAGGCAACCATATGTGACTTGACAAACTTTGGTTTTGTTAATCACATTCCAAGGTAGTAGTTATGGCGGAGATTCACGATCGGCTAGTCGTTTAACGGCGGTTACGGAAGCTCTTCGCTGATTTCGATCATGGTGGCCAGAATGACGAGCTCGAGGTGGTGCAAGACATCGAGCTTCACGATTAGCTAGTCGTTTGATGGTGTTCACTGAAGCTCTTCGCTGATTTCGATCATAGTGGCCACAGTGACGAACTTCAGGTGGTGTAAGGTGTTGAGCTTGAAGTGGAAGAGTTGCAGCGGAAGACGTGGAACGGAGCTGGATGAAGAACTCGGTGTTTTTGAATCAGAGTAGCTCCTTGGCTAATTCCAGAGCTCTCATGAACAAAAGCAAGAACTTCAGAGTGTCCTGAGAAACCTTTTCCTTGCTGCTGCTGCCTTTGGTCTCGAAAAAACCCACATGAACTTGACGGAGGGACTTAAGGCCTAGTTAGAGTCGAGCTTGGAGCCAGGAGTTGGGTCTGGTCACTATCGGAGGCTGTGGGTCGTCACGTAGAGCAGAAACATTCTGAAGGCCATTCGACTTGATGGTTTGGATCGGAGGGTATAACAGGAGCGTCAACAATATAAAACCGAGAGACACAGGATTCTAGAGGGCAGTGATTATGAGCTTGGTGCCCCTGATGGAGCGGAATCCTTCCCCTCGGAGCTCAACTTTGGTGATGGAGTCTACCTCGATGGAGTTGGAGAGAGCAGGGTCAACATGCTAAGCGGTGGATTGGGGCCCTGAGGAGGATGCGCCAGGAAGGCAGAGTGCACCGAAAGTGGAAGCCCTACAAATTTTTATTAGATGAAGATAGCGGGATGGTGAGGACAGTACAAGAAAGATTAGGGCTGGGGGCGAAGTTCAAAGAGCCAGCATGGTGGTTGAGGTTGGCGAGCCGAGATCCAAAAGGAGCAACGGAGATGTTGTACTGGATCAGACAATACACGTCGATGACTATGGCGGCAAAGGAAGAAAGCGAGGCCAGAGAACATCCCAAGAGTGCAATCCTGATTGAGGCGGCCATGGCGAATTTCTTCATCCCCTTGGTTGGTTGAGGTGCTTGGGGGTCCTCCTTCGAGTTCGGAAACACCGAAAGAGTTGCAAAAGGAAAGAGAGTGACATGGCGAAGGACTTGAGCAGTGAAGGGACTGGACCTGGATGTTGGACTTAACTCAAAGTTGACTGTTCGAGCTGCCTACTTACCCATCCAAAGAAGAGATCAAGTCATAACGTAGTTCAATACATATATATATATATTTTTTTTTTTAGTGTGCCGTTCATAGTTTATGCTTTTGCGGGCTAGGAGCATGGTGCATTTGTTTTAAGGGTAGTAGCACTTCAAGAATCTGCCATTGATGGGGCCGATCTTCAATCCGTATTCTGCCATGATTAAGTAGGTGCCGTTGGTGTAGACTTCTTGTATTACGTAAGGTCCATCCTACTTTGATGTGAACTTGTTTTTTGTCTTATGAGTTGTGATGATAGGCCTATGCAATGCAAGGAAAAGATCTCTAAGTAGTCGATCAGCGGCCGTCTCCATTCTTTAGTGTTGATTAGAAGTATTGAGATGACATTTGTATCATCCAGTAGCATTTTAGTAACAAGCGGGATCACCCATCTTTGGTAAATTGGCACGTCTGTAGCTTTATCTTCTCCTAGTGTCATTCTCGAGGCTAGATTGGCGAGGGCGTCTGCCATTTAATTTTCCTTTCTTGGCATATGTTCTAGTGTCACGGCCTTGAACTTTTATAGCAATTGAGTTGCCAGTAGGAAGTATGGGATGAGATCATATTTCCTCACCTCATATTCAGTTAAGAGTTGATTGATTATGAGCTTGGAGTCACCATAGACCTCAAGGGCTGTTATTTCCATGTTGATCGCCATTTGGAGCCCGATGATCAGTGCTTGGTACTCAGAGACGTTGTTGGAGCATAGTTTGCTTAGTTGGAAAGAATATGTAGTATTTGCTTTTGTGGTGACTTGAATATTACTCCTGCCCTTGCTCCATCTGCTCGTGCAAATCCGTCGATGAACATCGTCCATGTCGGAAAAATGTCGATGTAGAACACCTCTTTGTCAGGCAAGTTATCTGAGATTTTCCAATTAGCTGGGATTAGGTGATCAACAAGGAAGTCTACTAGCGCTTGTCCTTTGACGGCTTTAGCTGGAATATAGATGATCTCATACTGATTAAGATGCAATGCCCATTTAGTGAATCGCCTTGTCAAGACTGGTTTGGACATGACGTATTTAACCGAGTTAGCTTTAGTAACCAGGCAGATGGTGTAAGCATGCATGTAATGCCTGAGCTTTTGGATGGCGAACACCAAGGCAAGGCACATCTTTTCTATTGGGGAGTAGTTCAACTTAGTGCCAGTAAGAGCTCGATTGAGCTAGTAAAGTGTTCATTCTTTTTGGGATTCATTTTTTTGTGCCAAGAGCGCTTCAACTGAACTTTCCTAAGTGGTGATGTACAATATGAGCGACTTCTCGGGCATAGGTGCCCCGAGGACAAGTGGGCTTGATAAATATTTTTTTATGCTTTCAAAAGCATTATGGCATGTTTTGTCCCATATGAACGGAACATCCTTCTTCATGAGTTGGTTGAACGGTTGACAACACCCTGCAAGGTTAGAGATGAAGTGTCTGATAAAGGCTAGCCATCCTTGTAGACTTTTCAGCTTATGCAAGTTTCTTGGCTCAGGCATGCTTTGAATGGCCTTGATTTTTTATTGGTCCACTTCAATGCCACGGTGTTTGACAATGAAGTCGAGGAACTTTCCAGAGGTGACGCCAAATGCACACTTTAACGGGGTTCATCTTGAGGTTGTATTTTCGCAGCCTTTCGAACACTATTTGTAAATCCTTCAAGTGATATGATCTTTTCTTTATCTTGACCACCACATCATCTACTTAACATTCTACGTTTTTGTGTAGCATGTCATTGAAGATTTTCTGCATTGCGCGTTGATATGTAGCTCCAGAGTTCTTCAGACCAAAGGGCATCACCTTGTAGCCGTAGATACCTTTTGGAGTGCGAAAGGCTGTTAGTTCCTCATCTTCGAGAGCCATGCGAATTTGATTGTATCTAGAAGAGTCGTCCATGAATGACAGTGACTCGTGGCTAGTGGTTGTGTCCACCATGATTTCAATGATTGGCAAGGGGAAGTCGTCCTTTGGGCAAGCATCGTTGATGTCCTGGAAGTCTACGCAAACACGTATGAAGCAACTTAGAAGTCCACCATAATTTCGATGATTTCGATGATTGACAAATGGATCCACTTGGGGTATTGCACCTTTCGAATGAAGCCTGCTTCGATTAGCTTGTCAATCTCGACCTTAATTTACGAGATGAGCTTGGATCGATAGCGTCTTTAGGGTCAAGGCCGGGCATTTCTTTGTAGATCCAAGCAAAGCCGTCTTTATACTCTAATAGCAGCTAGTAATACTCATCTATCTCGTCCGTACTTAATAGTGCACTTACAAAGAAAGGCTTTGGTTCCTCGCTAGTGGTGGTGCAGTAGTAACATTTTCCTTGATGATTTCGTCTTCTTTGCCTTTTTCGATGACCTTCTCTTCAGTGCTGTCTTCTCAAGCTTTTTGGCATGAAGATTGTCTAGTGTGGATGATGGTGCACCTTCTTACTTTCAGTGATCCATTTGTGTCGACCTCCAAGATTGCTTGGTGTTTCATCTTTAGAGGATTTGAGCTTCGAATGTTGCCTTTTTCTGCTAGTTCGTCAAGCTTTTCTTTCTTTGGTGTTGTTTCCCTTTTTCTATAAGGCTTCTCATTGTCTTCAAGTCTTTCCAAAGCTGACCGGCGTAGAGGAGAACTAGCCGTGTTGCTTTGTTTCTTAGGTTTTGATAACCTTTCGAAAACAGAGCTTTGGGATGTTAGCGCGTTAAGCCTTTTGAAAACGGAGGTTTAGTCTTGACCACCAATTCAATTAGGTGTCAAAATTCTGGGCCTTGAATGATTCATCCTATCGAAGATTGACGTCTAAGAGGCAGACTTAGGCTTTTCTTGATTTTGTTCAATGTTCACGTTGATGTGTTGAGGGCTAGCATTTTTCGCTTTGCTTGAAATCTTCACGGGTGCATTTGGTGTGAAGCCGAGTCTAACTTTGTTGTTGTCAACTCCGTAACCATGCTCCTTTAACTTCTTTTAAGTCTTGGTGAGGTTGTGTTTTTTGTTGTTAACGGTGTTTGAAACCTTATTTCCAGAATTCAAAAAGGAAGCGAAGTCGAACCTAGCTTTTAACATGAGTTTGTAGGTGTTTGGATCAAAACCTTCTTCGGCCCTTATTGGTTGGAAGAAAGCTTGGTTCCACCCCCTTTGGCAAAACTTTTATGAAGCCTTTAGGTGGCCTTGTAATCTTAGCGTTTCCTAGCTGTGTCAGAGGTAAAACTGCATTCGTCTTGAGCAACTTTGCATTATTCTTCTGCAACTATGTGTCGGGTTTGCTTGCTCCAGTTTCGAATGAAGATTGACCATTCTTTCTTTTTGACATCGGGATGTATCAGAAGACGGGTATATTTAGTCATTTTGAAGGCGTCTTAGTCCCTTTGGTTATTGCAGGTTTAGCAGGCTCATCATCATTTTTGCTTGAAGACAGCAGACCTTTCTTTCTTACTTCTTAGGCATAACTTGTGACTCCTGCATTTTAGGTGCTACTTTGCCGGTAGATTTGATATTTTTTGGAAGAACTTCGAGCACCATATCTTAATCCATGTAGAACTTGACGTCTGTAAAATGTGATTCAGCTTCGGTGAATGGCTTGGTATCACCTTGGATCACCTTCACTTATTCTTAGTAGAATTTTAAGCATTGGTGGAGGGTAGATAACACTACTCCATTCCTGTGGATCCAAGGCCTTCCTAAGAGCAAGCTGTAGGAAGTTCTTGCATCAATCACGTGGAATATCGTGCATGATTTGAGTTTGCTAATGGTTATCTCTACTCGGATCATGTCCATCGCTCTTTGTCCTATTTGGTTAAAACCCTGGATCGGTAGGCGGCTTAGGGACAGGACAGTTCATCCACCTTGATGCCAATTGTGGTCATTGTTGGCTTTGGCATGATGCTTATGGCCAATCCACCATCCACTAGCATACGGTTGACTTTGTGCTCCCTTATGTACCCCGAGACGAAGAGAGGGCAGTTGTGAGGCTTTGATTTAGCAGTAAGTCTTCGTCAGTGAAGTTGATTGCATCATAGGCGGCACAGCACATGGCCAAAACTTCAAGCCTTCGTCCTTGCTTTCTTGTACCTCATGCTCGTCGGGACTTGCCAAGACTGCTGTTAGTGTTTTTCGCATCTTCTTTGGCAATCATAGAGCTTCCTCAATGCTAAAGTGTGTTTGCAGGCCTTCTTTGGGCATGATGATCTTCTCTTCTTTGGCGACGATAACTTTACCTTTTGAGGGCTCTTCCATCTCTACTTTAACCATGTGACAGGCAATGGTAGTGCACTGTTGGAAGAAGTTCTTCGGGAAGTACACATGCAAGGAGATCAGAATGTGTGGCGCTTGCTCCATAGGTTCCCCAGCGTATGTTAGCTTAGCAGTTCTTACGTTTCCTTTAGGCTTCCTGTTGTTGCAGCGGCGGTGGTTTCTCCCTTGTTTCACCTTTAGTTTTGTGGCTTGTAGTCTTAGCTTCCTCGTCTTTTTGAAGGCCACCAACATCCATCATTCTTCATCGTCGGTAGGTTCATCTTGGTCGGTTGCCCCCAGGGATGGCTGTGTAACTTGAGCATTAATGGCAATGGTCAGTGTCACTTGGAGAGGCACAGGATCAAATGATCCAAACGCAATCGTAGTAGTATATGTTGCGGCTGCGCCTTCAAGGTCGAGCTTAATTTGCCCTTGTTATACTAGTTTCATGATGAATTCTTCGAGGATGAAGCACTTGCCAATAGGATGGCTCACAATATGATGATACTTACAATACCTAGGATCATTTACATGATTTATTTCGTTGGGACGCTTGCATTCAGGTAGCTCGATCACCTTCTTTTCTAGCAAGTCGTTTAACATTGTAGTCATGTCAGAGTCAAGAAAAGGGTACGTCTTCTGCTCAAGTTCCCTCAAGGCATTTTTGTACCTGTCTTGGGTGCAAGAAGGCTCACATTTCTTTATCTCCTTTGCTTTGGAGGAGATCTTGATGGGCATATAGGAGGTCTTGATAGGGGTAGTGTTGACGGTAAAAACTTCATTGGCAGGCTTCTTCCCAGTCTTATGATAGGAGCACAATAGGCGACTTAGTTAGCTTGTTTTCGTGCATTTATGTTGTTAGTTCATAGTTAGTTTAGTAGTTTAAGCCATTTTCGTGTGTTTTTAGGTTCACATGGCTAAGGAAGCAAAAAGGTGCATTTTGGAGCAAAATTGGACTTAGAATGGATGGCTTATGCTTGGAGCAAAAGGAATGGACGAAATTGAAGACCTAAAGGAGTTAGGATTCCTAAGCACAAGAAGATTCTTAATCACAAGAGGATTCCTAATCAAATGAGGAATCCTAGTCAAAGAAGGTTTCCTACTTGAAGTAGAAAAGTTAAGCCAAGGTTTCCTATTTTGGTTTAACCTTTCCTAATCTTAAATGTCCTTGAATTCCAGCAAGTTTGAAGGCACCTTATGTACTTTAGGACACAAAACAAAGTTCCCTTGCAACCTAAATTCCATGTCGTGCATTCCTTTGGTGTTTCCCTTCCTTGCCATGCAAGGGAGGGCCTTGTTTCCTATTCTAAGCATTAAAACACATTCCTTTTTCATATCAAACTCAGCCATAACTCACATACCTTTTTCTATTCCAAAATCCTTGCCTAATTTCAGAAATAAATCACATTCCCCTTCTCACAATTGAATGCCGCAGGTTCCTTTCCCTTTCCCTTTAATTTCTGACTTTGTGTTTCCTTTTCCTTAGGGATTTGGGGTTAATTCCTTTCCTAAACTAAGTAATAAAGCCTTAGGATTCTTTCTTCCATATATATACCCAATGCCGCACCCTTATTGAACCCTAATCACCCTTCCATACAACCTGCCTTCATTTACTCAGAAACCCAACCTTTGCCGCGGCCTTCCATCAAGCTTTCCACCATTCTCCCACTTCCATACCTTCATCCAAGCCTCCATACACCCTCCTTAACCCTTGCCGCACCACCCTACCCTTCTAAATCCATTCAAAACCCAGAAATTCATCCACAAAACCACCCTAGACTTTTGTGCCGTGACTTAGCAAGGAAGAAGGGAAGAAAGACGAAGCCTTGGACGTTTGTGCATTCAAGTTGGAGTGTTGGACGTTTTTAGGTGTAATCTATCTTTTGTTTTCAATGTTTAATTGTATTTTCCTTTGTTTTGTTATGAACATGAGAGGCTAAACTCGTTTTAGCCTAGGGATGTGATGCAAGTTTTATACGCACACAAATTAAACCCTTTTTTTGTCAATTGTAGTATAAGTATAAGTAGGGATCGTTCTGGACCAGGGATTAGGAGGGATTGTTAATCTCTTGGATTTGACTTCAAAAACGTAAAAACAAGTTTAAATCACTAATTAATGCGAAGAATGCAAAACTAAAAGTAAGAAAGACTAAGACTTAAACAAAATATGGGGGGGGGGGGTTTAGGTTTGGACGAGATTAAACTAAAATGGATAAAGTGCAATGAAAACATAATGTAAATATGAAATTGATGAAATGGAATGAATGGATGCTAGCTAAGGAGTTCATCTCCACACATGTTACACTTGCATAATAAAAAGATTTCTAATTGCATTTCAATAAACCATGAATTCTCAACGCCCCGGGTTAATTAGGTCCGCTTAAATTAACCGTCAAGTTTTCCTTAAGTTAATGAATTGGATGATTGCATACGACAATCCAAAGCATTCCTTACAAGTTCCCTACATGAATTGCATAATAGAGATACAAGCAAGAATCATTAAGCATCATGAAAACTATAAGTGTTGACGAGGCATTCGTTACTATGATTGCATGAAACTTATGCCAAGAATATGTTTAACGCGATTGTTTATAAGCAACCTCCACTACTTGTGAATATAAGTTCATAACTATTACGTAAAACTCACTTATATTCTAGCGTCAAATTCATGCATGAAAATTAAGCGTTCATTCTTAATAAACATACATAAATAGATTATCAATCAAACAGTTAAACAAATTGAATTCACAACTTATGAAACGTAATTAAAAGTAATCAAATCATATTACAAATATAAACATAGTTTCGAATCACCCCCTAGCTAAAGGGGGTTTATTTCCTCATACGTACAAAACAAAGAGAATTGAAATTAAACATTGAAATCAAAGAAACGCCTAAACATTCCAACAACTCAATCTTGAATTGTATGAACGTTTAGGCCCTCTTATCTTCATCTTGATTGTAGCATAAGGTCTAGGGATGGTTGGTTGGGGGGATGGAAGTGTTGGGAAATTATGGAAATGGATGAGGAGTGGTGGGAATGGAAGATGGTTTTTGGATTCTAAGGGAGAGAAACTCACGGCTAGGGAAGTGTTTGTGGTGTGTTGTGTTGTGAATGAGATGATGTTTGAATGAATGAATGCAAGGGTATTTATAGGAGGAGTGGAGATGTATATGGCTATTTGTTTAAGGTGTTTGTGGCTGCAATGATGAAGAATTGCATGTGGAAATAAAAGGGAAAATGTGGTGAAATGATGAAGTAGGAAGGTGGAAATGCATGTGAGATGTTGGAAAGGAAATGGGAATATGAGTAGGCCATGGCATGGGAGTTGTTTTGTTGGTGTAAATGTGCCATGGTTGCAATGATGAAGAATAAAGGGTGCATGTGGGGTGGAATTGAATGAATGCAAAGTGAATGAATAATGAAATGAGTTAAAGAGGGAGAATGTGGTGAAATGATGAAGTAGGAAGGTGGAAATGCATGTGACTTGTTTGTGGAATAAAGAATGAATGGTGGAATGATGAAGAGTTGCATAAAGAATGCATGTAGGGTTAGCTAGGTTGGCTTTGTTTGGGTGCATGTGTGTTAATGGTGGTTTTGCATGTGAATTGATGGATTGTTTTTGATGGAATGGATGGTTCTTTGCATGGCTTTTGAAGTGATTGTGGGCTTTGGAATTGGAAGGAAATGCATGGCCTTGGGGTTGGTTTAAGAGAGAATGGGCTAGACCCTTTGTTTTATGTCCAAAATGAATACAAGGCCTTCAAATTCGTCCAACACTTTGGCTCCAATCATATGCTATCCATTCCAAGCCCAATTTTGCTCCAAAATGCTCCAAAATGCATCTTTTTGCTTCCTTAGCCATATGAACCTAAAAACACACGAAAATGGCTTAAACTACTAAAACAACTATGAATTAACAACATAGATGCACGAAAACAAGCTAAGTAAGTCGCCTAAATATGCTCCTATCAGGATGCTTTGAAACCATGATTACGTTTATAATATGGGTTGATAAATTCCAGTTGTGATTTCATAAATTGTGAATGCAATTTACTTAACCGTTTGATGGATAACTTATTCTTGTATGTTGATTAGGGAGGCCTACTTGATTTGCATGCTTGAATTTGGTGCTAGAATATAAGGGAGTTTCACATAATTGTCACAAACTTATATTCACAAATAGTTAAGGTTGTTTTCACAATCATGTTAAGTAAATTCCTAGCATGAGTATCATGATGTCATAGTTACAAGTGCTTTGCCAATACTTATGATTTCCATTGAATGTAATGATCTTTGATTGTATCTCTATTATGATGTCATGTAGGGGACTTTTGAAGAATGCTTTGGGTTGTCGTATGATGTCATCCAATCCACTAACTTAAGGGAAATCTGAGGGTTAATTAGTGATGTCACGGTTAATCTGGGGTGTTGAGGTTCATGGTTTATCAGAAAAGCAACTGGAAATCAATTTATGTTTGAATGTATCGTGTGTGGAAAAGTATACCTTGGCTATTTCATCATCCATTGGTTTTTCTTAATTTCGTCAAAATCTGTTTTAAGTTTTTAATTTACTTGTTTTTCTTTCAAATTTGTCCAAAATCAAATCCCCTTTACTTACTTGTTCCAAATCTATCCAAAAGTGTGTTTTTGAGTCTTTTGAGTCAAAACTAATTGTATTATCGTCCAACTTGAGTCCTAGAGTCTAAATTGAGTCGTTTTGATTGTTTTGAGTTGTTTTGAGTCTTTGAAGTTTGTTTTGAGTCATACAAGTTTAGTTAAGAGTATTTTGAGTTTGTTTAAGTGTTTTAAAGCATGTTTTTACATCTTTGAGTCAATTTTCATTAGATTAGCAATCCCTTCCAATCCTCGGCCTAGAACGATCCCTACTTATATCTATACTACAATTGTCAAAAAGAGGGTTTAAATTGAGTGCTATCTTTTATCACATCATCTTGTCTACATTTGGGGCGAACAATTTAACCTTCTTGAAGTTGGTGATCTGCTCATTCTTCCCGTGATTGACAATACTTAGCTCTATGTCGTGGGAACGAGTTGCCAGCTCGTCAAATGTTCTTAGTTTTATGCCTTGAAGGATGTAATGTAACCCCCAATGCATGCCTTGAACATGTATTTCAATGGCGGAGGTTTCAAAAAGCCGATCTTTGCAATCCAAACTTAATGAATGCCATTTATTGATGTAGTTGACAATAGGTTCATCCTTCCACTGTTTCGTACTGGTCAACTCTTGCATGCTTTCAGTGTGGCGAGTGCTGTAGAAATGGTTAAGGAATTCCCTTTTTAGCTGATCCCAACTGGTAATAGACTTGGATTCGAGGTCGGTGTACTAGTCAAAGGCGTTACCTTTCAGCGAGCGCACGAACTGCTTGACGAGGCAGTCTTCATTCGTCCCAGCATTGTTGTAAGTTTTAATGAAATGGGCAACATGTTGCTTTGGGTTTCCCTTTCTATCGAACTACATGAATTTTGGTGGCTGATAACCCCTTGGCTTCTTCAAAGCATCAATCTTCTTGGAGTAAGGCTTTGAGTGCAGTACAGAGTTATGTGATCTTCCTTTGTACTGCGTCTTGATTGTGTTTGCGATCATCTCCTGCAGCTGCTGGATAGAGAAAGATCTCATGAGCATCGTTGCTTGGTCTGGCTTTTGCTTCTCTTTAACTTTTTCCATCGGAGGCTCTTCTTCTCCGTCAGCTTCTTTCTTTAGTGGATTAACCTTTAGGTCGATTTTCACGTCATGAAGTGCCCCCAGTTGGTTGGTGAGTGCGGCGATTTGCAAGTCTTTCTTCTACACAGTCCGTGTGAGTTTTGCGATCGTTTCATTCATTTGAGCCAGCTGCTTCTCAATTGAAGTCGGTCATGTGGTTATGACTTGCACAATTGAGTTGCTGCCCGAGTCGTCATCAGAAAGTAATGACTCTGAGTACTTCCTCGGGCTTTCCTTTCTAGGCGCCCTTAGCGAAGCCAAGGTGATCACATGCTCATGCCTCGGGTGCTCTTGTTCCTTCAGCAGAGTTAATACAGGGGTGCAAGCTACGGCAAAGAAAGCTCTTGCATTGCTTCGGGTTGTGATGCCCGAAGTATCACCACTTGCGGCGAAGATGTTCTTGTTCTTTGCTTTGGTTGCGGGAACAGCTTGACCCTTTCTTGATGTCATTTGTGCTTTTCTTTTTCTTTTACTTCTTTTTTTTTTTTTTTTTTTTTTTTTGTGGATAGAGATGAGAGGTAAAAATAGGGTTAGAATCTCTTTTACAATTTGTGGATGGGCTGTTGATCCAAAGGCCGTCGGGGCTTAATCTTAGGATGAATAAGGATGAACGGATCTTTAAGGGCTTTTGGGGCTTGATCTTGATGAATAGTTATGTGGATTTCTTCAAAGGCCGTTGGGCTTGATCTTGATGAATGAGGATCAACGGATCTTCAAGGACCTTTGGAGCTTGATCTTGATGAACAATGAATGAATCTTCAAGGGCCTTCGGGGTTTGATCTTGATGAATAGTCATGTGGCTTTCTTCAAGGATTTGACGAAGAGCGAAGACAGTTTTCTTGACCTTTTGGGATTGTTGAGACTTTGGTGGTTGGATGCTTGAATGCTTTAGAGTTTCATAGCTTCAAGGGTTTGGGAATTCTCTTCCAATTTAGGAGTAAAGAACTATATATGTCAATTCTTCCTTTGGTCCCTTAATGGAGAACCCTATTTATAGACTTTGAGAATGAACCACCACCATCCTTTTTTTTTTTGGTGAAGTAAGTGGATGATGTAGGTGAAATGAGTGGAGGTTGTCGGTGAAGTAAGTGTATGATGTAGGTGAAATGAGTGGAGGTTGTAGGTTAAGCAAGTGTATGATGTAAGTGAAATGAATGGAGGTTGTAATTTTAATGCATTGGTCAACATTTATTTCATCGAAATTTCGATGTGAACAGCTTCCGTAAGATCATTGGCCGAAGCATGATACATAGAAGACTTGTGCTGCTTGAACTTGGATTTCTCGCAGAGCTCATCCACGAGTTGGTTGGAGAACTGTTTTTCGATGTCGGTGATGATGTGGCGAGGTACACCACATCAGTAGATGATATGTTCCTTGATGAAACGGACGACAGTTTCCTTCTTGACTTCCATTAGGGGCACGATTTCAGCCTATTTGGAGGAGTAGTCTGTTGCAGCTAGGATGTAGGCTTTTTGGTAGACGACTTCGGTGTGATTGGTCAAACGACCTTCAATCCCTATACATCAAGCCGCCATGAAGCAACCATAGGTTGTAATGGCTCAGATGGTTCATGCATGAAATTGGTGTGGAATTGGCAGGCTTGGCACCTTTTGGCGTATTCCAGGCAATCCTTCACCATGCTTGGCCAGTAGTAGCCCATATTTTTGAGCTGGAAGTGTAGCTTTAGTCCAGACTGATACGTTCCCTATACGCCTGAGTATGTTTTTTCCATGGCTTGATCAACTTCTTCCTTACCTAGGCATCTTAGAAGTACTCCTTCAAATGGGCATCGGTAGAGTGTTTCTTTGTAGTAAAGGAAGTGAGTTGCTCATCGACGTATTTCAGAACGGTGTCTAAGATCATCCGAAAGCTTTCCATGCTTCATGTAGTTTATTAGCAACTGTCTCCACTTTTAGTGTCGACTGGAAGTACTAAGATGATGTTTGTATCACTCAGTAGCATGTTAGCGACGAGCAAGATTACCTATCTTTAGGAAACTAGCACGTTTGCAGTTTCATTTTCTCTTAGTGCCATACTTGAGGCTAAGTTAGCGAGAGCGTCTGCCATTCAATTTTCTTTTCTTGGCATATTTTCTAGCATCACGGCCTTGAACTTTCATAACAGTTGAGTTGCTAGGCAGAAGTATAGGACGAGATCATCTTTCCTCACTTTGTATTTAGTCAATAGTTGATTGATTATGAGCTTAGAGTCACCATACACTTCTAGTGTTGTGATTTCCATGTCAATCGCCATTTGGAGTTCCATGATCAGTGCTTGGTACTTATACGTTGTTGGAGCATAGCTCGTTTAGTTGGAAGAAATAGGGTAATACTTGTTTTTGTGGCGACATGAATACTACTCCTGCCCTCGCTTCATCCATTCGTGTAGATGCGTTGAAGAACATTGTCCATGTCAGGAAGATGTCGATGTAGAACACCTTTTCATCAGGCAAGTCATCTGAGATTTTCCAATAAGCTGGGATTAGATGGTTGGCAAGCAAATCTGCTAGAACTTGTCCTTTGACGGCTTTAGCTGAGATGTAGATGATCTTATATTAATTGAGAAACAATGCCCATTTCGCTAGTCATCATGTCAAAACTAGCTTGGACATGATGTATTTGACCAAGTTAGCTTCCCATTTCGCTAGTCGCCCTGTCAAAACTAGCTTGGACATGACGTATTTAACCAGGTTAGCTTTGGCAACTAAGCGGAACATGCATGTAGTGTCTAAGCTTTTGGATGGCAAAGACTAAGGGAAGACACATGTTCTCGATTGGTGAGTAATTAAACTCGGCACCAGTGAGGGTTTTACTTAGGTAGTAGGGTGCTCTTTCCTTTTGGTCTTCATTTTCTTGTGCCAAGAGTGCTCTAATGGAACCTTCTTATGCAGCAATGTATAGGATGAACAACTTTCTAAGCATGGGTGCTCCTAAGAAAGGTGGGCTTGCTAGGTATTGTTTTATGTTCTCGAAGGCATTGCGGTAGGCGTTATCCCATATAAATGGAGCGTGATTCTTCGTAAGTCGACTAAAGGGTTGACAGCGTCCAGTGAGGTTGGAGATGAAGCGTATGATGAAGGCTAGCTGTCCTTGTAGGCTTTTAGGTCGTGTAAGTTTCTTAGCTCGAACATGCTTTGAATAACCTTGATCTTTGATTGGTTTACTTCAATGCCACGGTGCTTGACAATGAAGCCGAGGAACTTCCTAGAAGTAACGCCAAATGTACACTTTAATGGGTTCTTTTTTAGGTTGTAGTGTTGTTGTTTGTTGAACACCATTCGTAATTCCTTCAAGTGAACGAATATCTTTTTGGTTTTGATAACCACGTCGTCTACGTAACATTCTACATTTTTATGTAGCATGTTATTGAAGATTTTCTGCATTGCGCATTGATATATAGCTCTAACGTTTTTCAAACCAAAGGGCATTACCTTGTAGTAGTAAATACCTTTTGAAGTGTGAAAGGCTGTTAATTCCTTGTCTTCGGGAGCCATACGAATTCGATTGTATCCAAATAAGCCATCTATGAATGATAGCACCTCGTGGCCAGTGGTTGCGTCCACCATAATTTCGATGATTGGCAAGGGAAAGTCATCATTCGGGTAAACATCATTAAGGTCTTGGAAGTCTACGCAAACACATATTTGTCTAGAATTTTTAAGGATATTCATGATGTTTGAGGTCCACTTAGCGTATTGCACCTCTCGGATGAAGCTTGCATCAGTTAGCGTGTCAATTTCGACCTCAATTTGTGGGATGAGCTCGGATCGATAACGTCTTTGAGTTGGCTTTGTCGGTCACATTCCGGGTTTGACTACAAGATGAGGCACGACGATGTTAGGGTCAAGGCAGGGCATTTTCTTATAGGTCTAAGCAAAGACGCCTTTGTACTCCAAGAGCAGTTGGTAGTACTCTTCAGCCTCGACCGTATTAGTAGTGCACTTATGAAGATAGGCTTTGGTTCTTCGCTTATGTCTAAGTTGAGCTCCATAAGATCATTCATCGTGGCTTACCCCCCGTATTTGAGTTCAAGTGGTGCAACAGTGACATCTTCCTCGGGGACTTCACCTTCTTTGTCCTCTTGGACTGTGATGTGGAAGACGTCTTGGACCTCCTCTTTAATGCTGTCCCCTTGGGCTTGTTGTCGTGAAGATTGGTCAGTGTAGATGATGGTGTGCCTCTTTACCTTCAATGGTCCTTTTGTGTCCACCTCCAAGGTTGCTTGGCATTTCATCTTTGAAGGAATCGAGGTTTAAACATCATTTTTTTTTTCTGCTAGCCATCGAGCTTTTCTTCCTTTAGTGTTGTCTTCCTCTTTCTAGAAGGCTTATTGGTTTCTTCAAGTCTTTCCAAGGCCGACCGTCGTGGAGGAGAACTAGCCTTGTTGCTTTGTTTCTTGGGTTTTGATAACCTTTCAAAGACAAAGGTTTGGGGTGTTGGCATGTTAAGCTTTTGAAGACAGAGGTTCGGTTTTGTCCACCAATGCGATCAAGTGACAAAACCCTAGGTTTTGAACGGTTCAGTTGATCGAAGACTGATGTTTGAGGGGTGGGTTTAGGCTCCTCTTTATTTTGTTCAATGCTTATGCTGATGTGTTGAGCGCTATCATTCTTCGCTTTTCTTAAGATCTTCACAGGTGTATTTGGTGTTGATAGGGCTTTTACGACCTGTAAAAGTAGGGATAAAAACACTTAAAAATACTTGCAAGAGTACAAGGTTGTTGTAGTAGAGCAGCTCAAGCAAGGTTATTTTCCACAGGGATTGAATGAATAATTTATGTTTAAAACCAACTCTTAATTAATTATTGAAAACAAAGTTTGGAAAATGTTGATTCTAGAATTTGATATAATAAAAACGAATTTTAAAATAAAGCAATTAAAAAAATTAACTAGAGAACAATTTAAAGAAAGTCAATTTGTAAAACCTAGGGTTCAGCCGTCACCCTAACAATCTTACGTAGTTCTTCTAATTCCTTATGAATTACACATGCATACGTAGTTCTTCTAATTCCTTACGAATTACACATGCATACGTAGTTCTTCTAATTCCTTATGAATTACACATGGATACTTGGAACCTCCAACATAGAATGTATATCTACCATGCAACCCGTCCGTGGCGTCCAGATCGAATGTGAACATGCAAGACTCATTAAGTTTTGTGAAAACCTTTGAAAAACCATATAACTCCTAAGACGTGTCATCCATCCTAAGTAGTTACACATATTAACCACAAGAAGCCAACGCCAATTTTAGGGACATCCCTCCGCCAAAATTGCATCAAATTACTTTTCTAAATATCCTAATAGTCGCGAATCACTAAGACAAATAAATAGTTTAAAGCACAGTGATTAATAATTCAAAACTTGTATGCATAATATCATAAGTAAATTGAAAAGAAACTACATATTCTTGCTAAGGCTCATGGCCTCGCCCTAGCAAATGAAACTAGTTACTAACAACCATAAAACAAAATATTATTAAGAATATAGATAGAAAACACCTTGAAAATAAACTTGAATCGTCAAGGCTCTCTAAAGCCAAAGTATTGCGTTCTCCCCCCACCTCTTAACCTAATGGCTAAAAAGCCTTATTTATACTACTACAAAATAAAATCCTAACTTGAAAAGGTCTTAGAAGAAAACTAGGAAACATAATTAAATGATAAAACAAAAAATAAAAGGTTTCCTATTTGAACTAGAATTCGGAGTTATCAGAAAATCACACTTTTGACTGACCAAATCAACTCCGATTTGGTTCCAAAAGGTCTATTTTGAAAGCTGAAGACGTCCTCTACAAATCCTCAGAAGGAATCTTCCTCAAAATATGCCATCTTGACCTCCAAAATACCTAAAACTTCCAGAAATGTCAATCTAGGAAAGCTGCGCACTGGCCTTAATTTCATCACTACGGTCAAACGACTTGGTAGAAAAATCTGAACTTTTGATAAAGCCATCTTGAAAGGCACACGAACATCCTCCAATTGGAATCACTACAAAATTCATCCGTTTGATCACTCGTTGCTCCACAGGAAGTCGAATGTCCTATATTAAAAATACAATCCAAAGTATCAAAATTCTACCAAAATAATTACCAAATTAATATTAAGAATAGGGTAAAATATATAATATAATATTGACTCATCAGGTGTGAAGCTAAGTCCAGCTTTGTTGTTATCAACTCCGTAACCATGTTTCTTCAGCTTCTTTTGAGCCTTGGTAAAGTCACATTCTTTGTCGTTGACGGTGTTTATGTTCTTCTTTCCAAGATTTGAAAAAGAGGCGAAATTGCACCCAGCCTTTGACATGAGCTTATGGGTGTTTGGGTCGAAACCTTCTTCAGTCCCTTGGTTAGAAGAGAGCTTTTTTCCGCCCCCTTTGGTAGGGGTTTTACGAAACCTTGGGTGGTTTTGAAACTATAGCGTCGCCTAGCTATGTTAGCACTGCATTTGTCTTGAGTAGCTTTACATCGTCTTGGCTTTGCTTGCTCCAGTTTCGAACGGGGATTGCCTATTCTTTCTTCTCGACATTGGGATGTATTGGAAAACTGGTGTGTTTGACCCTTTTAAGGGTGTCAAACTGCCTTTGGTTGTTGTGGGCTTAGCAAGCTCATTTTCGTCTTTGCTTAATGATGGCATGGCTTCCCATTCTTGCTCTTTGGGCACGACTTGTCACTTTTTCTTTTGGGTGCGGCTTTGCCTGTGGACTTGATCTGTTTTGGAAAAGCTTCAGCCACTATTTCTTCATGCATGTAGAACTTGGCGTCTACAAAGTGTGATTCGGCTTCGGTGAATGGCTTGGTGTCGCCTTGTATCACCTTCCACCCTTCTTGGTAGCACTTTAGGCATTGGTGGAGAGTGGACAACACCACTCCATTCATGTGGATCCAAGGCCTTCCTAAAAGCAAGTTATAGGAAGTTCTCGCGTCCATCACGTGGAATAGCATGCTTGACTTGAGTTTGCCAATGGTCATTTTGATTTGGACCATGCCCATCGCTCTTTGTCCTCCTTAGTTAAAACCCTGGATTAAAAGACGGATTCGAGATAGTTCATCCACCTTAATGCCGATGGTAGTCATTGTTGACTTTGGCATTATGTTTATGGCCAAACCTCCATCCACAAGCATGTGGTTGACTTTGTGCTCCCTCACATACCTAGAGATGCTCCCTCAGATACCCATAGATGAAGAGAAGACGGTTGTGAGGCTTTGACCTTAGTAGCAACTTTTTAACATCCGACTTTTGCAATGACCTAGTAGTCAATTGCAAAAAAATCTCAACAACAATATGATTGGCATCACCATATCAACGGGCAAGAGGTCATGAAAACCATGACTCTTGAGTCCAGAAAATTTACTGATATCCATGTTCACACAACGTGCGATATTGGAAGCATGCCTATTAGAAAACTTTACAGAAGAAAGAAACTTTAAAAACTCTTTCTCTTTATCTAGTAACCATAAAAAATGGAAGGCCCTTCTAATTTTGTCACCATCATTCCTCATCCAGAAACAGCTCTTTATGCCCGTTCATTCCAAATTGAGGTGAACTTTGACCGTGTCTTTTGATTTTCCCTCGATGTCTAGAATTATTCCAACCAATGTAACAAACACATTTTTCTCAATATGCATAACATCGACATTGTGTCTCATTTTTAATTTCAACTAGTAGGGGAGTTCAAATAACATATTCTTGTGCGTCCAGTTCACTGTGTAGTTGGCCTAGTCCTACTTACCCATTTGCCGAATTGACCAAAACCCAAACGGTTTACTATATCCAAAATGTCATCTCCCGAGCATTTTCTAGGTATTGGGTGAGTCTTTATTTTGCAGTCAAAAGCTTTATTGTTCTAATGCCACTCTTATGATCTCATCCCACAGTAACCATCTACAATGCCACTTAACCCTTAGTAAACTTATCGTATGTACAAATACTGTTTTTCCATAAATCCATTAGCTCATCGACCAATGGCCATAAATAAACATCAATGGACTTTCTTGGATATTCTTTCTTCATGCATTTCCAATGCAACAAATTATAAGGAAATACGATGATTGGCCAAGTGCTTATTAAGCGTCATTTAGAATATCCGTAACTTGTTTGTCGAGGCATATAGAGAAGCGCCATATAGAATTTCCATAACTCATTTGTTAGGATTCACATTAGATTCAACAGTTTCCACTCGTGTTATGTACAAAGACAAAGCATGGTCTAATTGTTCCCCATGATAATTCCATCTAGTATAGCTCTCCATCATCCCATTTATTACTAAATGAAATCGAATGTTTTCGAATTTCTCCCTTATTGAGTTGTTACACTTCCTACATGGACACATGATTTGAGTTGAACCCCAGTCCTGTCTACTTGCGAATTCAATAAATTGATCTATTACATCCAAGTATCCATCAACACATATGCTTGGATTCTGTATCCAATGTCTGTCCATTTTGTCTGCAAACACAATAAAAGTACAATGATTACAACAACTTCACCTATGTCTTGTCGCCTTATGCCTCCATTAAAGGCCCTATCCTGTTCAGGAATGACAATTATGTGACATAATTCACGGCTCCAAATTAGTTTTCTACATGGTAAATTTCGACAACATCTCTCTACAATTCTTCAAGTGTACAACGTAGACATAAAATACCTAGCATGCATCGAAGAACGTAGAGAGATGTTACTAAAATTTCCACAATCAAAACCTAATTTGAGAACCGCAAACTACAACGCATAAATGTAAATTCCCACAATTGAAACCTAACTCGTGAATCGCAAACTACGACAATAACTGTACATTCCCAAACTGTAAAAAAAAAAAAAAAAAAAAAAAAAAAAAAAAAAAAAAACAATTTAAGAATCAATTATACCACAGTCATGCTCTCGCATCCATACGCGAAATCCAATTAACGTTGTCACTGTAAATTCGTGTTGCCTAGTTTGTTCCTCTCCAAAATCATGCAATACAAGTCTAAGCCACACAACTTGTGTTGTTGCTAATGTTGCACTCTGTATACTCAACTTCAGCTATTGAAAGGGCTACATTGTGCCACTTCACAAAGGCCCATGAAAATATGCCGCTACCAAATGAAAAAGTATAGGCTGAAGTGTTTTTCAAATCAGATTCATCCAACTCCAATCGCTATCATAATATCTAATTAGCAGTATAGCTTTGCCTTTCTTGTACTCAATCACATATTCCAATGTATTTTGAATATACTTCAGTACCCTTTTTGTTGTTCCAAAATGTTTTTTTTTTAAGTTGGATTATGTATATATCTTGCTTGATAAACTAGCTACAAACATAATGTTAGGTCTAGTTGTAGTAAGATATAGCAAACTTCCAACCAATGGTGTCTTACAACTGGTGCAAAGGTTTCATTAAAATCAATGCTAGGTTTTTTCAAGTAACCTTTGGTAACAAGCCTTGCCTTGTGTATTGTTCCATCAAGATTTAACTTGGTTTTGTAAACCTATTTGACACAACAATAAGCATGTCTAATGGTCTATCAACTAAATCCCAAGTCTTGTTCTTCTCAGTCATCTCAATTTCAACCTGCATTGCTTTCTTCGAAGCATCATCAATTATAGCCTATTCAGACTTCTCATGCTCAATCACACTAACATCATATCTTGCATATACCTTGTTAAGTGATTTCAACTTCACAAGAGTGTCACTTGGACTACTTGTCTCTCCAAACTTAGTTTGAGAGTCAACAAACTCTTGTGTCTAAGCATTACTCCCTTATAGCTGAAAATCTTCCTAAGCATTCATTTGTGTCACTTCAACTTCCTTTTTCTTTTCATTTAAATTTAGATTCATAGTGAAGATCTGTGGAGAGTTTTCTGCAATTTTTCAGTCTCAAGTGCTACTCTCGTCAAATATCACACTCTTGGACAACATCACTTTCTTGGTAGTCAAACTATAAACTCTATAGCCATTTTTAGTCTTCCCATATCTAACAAAAACCTATTGCACTAAAGCTTCATCAAGTTTCTGTCTTAATTGCCCTGGAACATGACAGTAAAAAATGAAACCAAAGGCCTTAAGATGCTTGATTCCGGGCTTTATGCCACAAAATGCTTCAAAAGGTGTTTTGTTCTCCAATGTTTTTGTTGGACATCTATTGAGAATGTACACTGCAATATTTGCAGCTTCTTTCCAGAAAGAGTAAGGCATCCTTTTATCATGCAACATACTTTAGGCCATTTCAACAATGGTCTTTCTCTTTCTGCAACACCATTTTGTTAAGGGGAATAGGCAACTGTTAGTTGTTTCTCAAGCCCTAACCCATCACAGTACTCTTGAAACTCCATAAATTTATACTCTCAACCTCTATCACTTCTTAATTTCTTGATCTTGTATCCACTTTGTAGTTGAACCATAGCCTTGAACTCCATGAAAATTCTACATACTTCAGACTTGTGCTTCAAGAAATGCAACCAACACATTCTTGTGCAATCATCAATATAGGTCAAGAAGTGTTTGTTTCCACCAGGTGTTGTACATAGGACCGCACACATCTAAGTGAAATAATTCTAGTGGTTTAGTTTCCAAGTCACCTCTTTGCTAAATGCATCTTTGTGCTGTTTGCCAGCTACACATCCTTTACAGACACCGTTAACCTCCTTTAGCTTAGGTAGACCATAAACCATTTCCTTGTCTGATAACATATGTAAGCTTTGAAAATTCAAATGCTTAAGCCTTCAATGCCATTCCCATGCATTTCCCACATTTGTTGCTTTTAGTGTAGTAGGATTCCTGTCTTCCATGAGTAATGTAAAACACTTATTTTCAGTCATTTGTACTATGACTACATGACTCTCCAAACTTCAATCCTCAAAGATTGTAACTTGATCATCACCAAACAACAAAAATAACCACACTGCATCATTTGTTCCACGCTGAGTACGTTATCATTTAGTCCTGGCACCATCATCACCTCATTAATGTGCCTAGTAACATTCCTTTTGCAGTAGCTTGCACAATTTGACCATTTCCCATTTTAATCCTTGTTGACAATTCATCTCCACATTAATCAACAAAGGCTCATGAGAGGTTATATGATTGCTGCATTTACTATCAATAGTGCACTTGTTCTATTGCTTTGCCCTTGCAATCCTTGGCAATATGCTCAAATTTGTCACACTTATAACATTATAGCTTGCCTTTGAACTAACATTCTCTACAGTGCAAATTACCACATATCCTGCAACCCTCCTTATTTCCAATATTTTTTTTTCCCAATAAACATTGCTCTTCTCATTTTGCTTCATAAATATTTTCTTCTCCTTATTCTTCCAGGATTTTTTCCCTTTATATCCACTAGCATATGAACCAGATTTCCTTTGCAAACTAGGGCTACTAAAAGCGCTTTCAATCGCCTCATTATCCTTAGAATGTCTAATTAATCTTTGTTCAAACCCTTTGAGTGTAGCTACTTCCTCAGTGGGATCAATTTCTCTAATCAGATAGATTTTCACCATTCCTCATCCTAGCATACTCAAAATCACGATGAATACCTTGTCGTTTCACTACCATGACTTGAGAATCACCCTTGCACTTGTGCTTCAGTACATCCCAAGCATCCTTAGCTATCTCCTAATTTGCAATTGTGAGAAAAATTCATCATTCACAACACCTTGAATAAACCCCAGAGCTCTTGCATATCTGAAATGAGATCACGTGCAATGATCTGTTGCTTCTTGTCCATTTGCTTATCATCTAAGGGAGGTTGATAACCATTTTCAACAAAACTCCAAAAATTGTGAGATCTGAAAATAGTTTTCATTCTAATGCACCAAAACTCATAGTTGGCACCATTGAAGACTAGAGCTCGAAGTTTAGCTCCAGATTTAGACAAATTGCTCATCAATTCACTTGAGCTCTTCATTGAAAGGTCAAAGAACATTTCACAGATTCACACTTCTTGATTCAATTCAAATTAAGCTCTGATGCTATGTTAGTGTTTTTAGGATTGATTTTCTATAATTGTAGTTGGTTTCAAGTTCTAGAAATCATAAAGAATGTGATGACCACATTATAAAGAGCAAGGTTGAAGAAGAAGAAGCAAAGAGTGAAACGGCACCGAGAATCTTCGTTGGATTCCCTTGCATTCTGTTATGCCAAACACGAAGAGAGTGTGAGCAATATAGCCGTTGCTAGCTCACACCTCAGCAAGCATAGGCCACGTGAGTTGGATATGAGCAACTTAAACACTTATATCAAATTGGACAGGAGGCATGATCTACACCCTTTAGATGTTATAATCGTGACCGTCCATTACAAACAAATACAAATTCAAACTTTATTGAACAAAACTATGAACTAAGCCGGCAACCATGATCTTCAACCTTGTATCCTTCAATTCCTGCAGCAGCAGAGCTTATACTTCAACAACAATGTGGCGCTGCAATGCTTATAACATAGGATAACATAAAAACACAAAGAATACTTTCTCTACAATAAAAGGGCTGATTTATATTTGTTCCACTGGTGGTTTCTTACAAGATGGAGGATGATAAGGAATGGGGATCAAGCGCAGATCGTCTTTTCTTCGAACTGTAATGCCGAAAAGCTCAGTCATGTCCAGGTCTTCATGCGTCATCCCATCAGGGAGTTTCCAATCAAAATGGTGCAACAAAAGGGCAAGTAGGAGCTCAACATTGGCCAGGCCATACCGAGCATATCCTCCTTCCGGCGCCAAATGGGATATATTCGAAGTTTGTTTCCTTGTAGTCAATGGAGCTATAAAGGAATCTCTCTGGATAGAAGCTCTCAGTTTCAGTCCAGTAATTGGGATCTCTTCCAATTGCCAATCCATTCACAATCACCTTGGTTTTGACAGGTATTTCATATCCGTTGATCTTACAACTCTCTCTAGATTCTCTTGGAAGTAAGAGGGGAGCAGGAGGATATAGCCTGAGTGTCTCTTTGATCACCAAGCTTAAATATTTCATCTCTCTAATGCCTGTTTCGTCTACCTTTCCTTTTCTGTTATACACTTCTCTCACCTCATCTTGTGCCATTTTCATTATTCTTGGATTTTTTATCATTTCTGATATGGTCCAATCTACAGTTGTAGCTGATGTCTCACTCCCAGCTCCGAAAATGTCCTGGACAAAAATTATTAATTCTTTAATGATTAAAAACTAGGTTTTTCTCTAAAATTGCTAGCAGTTCCAGTCATTGAAAATAACTATGTTCTTAGAAAACCTTTTGTATTAAGTTCAAACCAGCAGAAAAGGTGATCTGCACATATAGTATCTGTTGTCTGTGTTAAAAACAGTGGCTGCGGGTGAATTGGCTACATCGCGATGGGAAGAAAAACATTCATGTAGATGGATTCAGCCTTAGACAGTGCTTAAAAGATGCACCGTCAATCATTTGTTAAGTTTGTACATTTAGAACAAGAATGGAAATTGATTTTTAGATTAAATATAATCAACAACTGGTTTGAATTATTTAAGTGACATAAAAAAAAAAATGCATATACATTCCAAGATTACTGCTTTGATGTTGTCAGTATTTAAGGAAAACTCAAGGCCATTGCCATGTTCGTGAAATTTTAAGAGAACGTCGACCAGGTCTACCTCTGCTTCACCTTCTCCACTTTTTGTTGTTGACCTTTTCTTTTTATGTTCGTTGATGATGTTTTCCATTATCCTGTCAGTTACCTTATGCAGCCGCTTGAGTTTCGGCCTAATTCCACTATCAGATTAAGCAGTTTGACAGAAGGAAAAATATCTGCAAGATCAAATCCTGCTGCCACCGCTATAGACTGCTTCACAGCATCTATGAACTTTTCGTGATCTTCGCTTTTTATGCCAAGGGCTGCTCGCAACGTGATGGTATACGTAGATGAGTAAACTTTCTCAGTGAGAGTGATCGGTGATATTGCGTTTGAACCAATCCATGTAATGACATTCCCTAACTCTTCTTCCCTAAGAGGTCGGTGGCCTTGCACACGATTAGCACTTAATAGCTCTAGTGTGCAAATTTTTCGTAGTTGTCTCCAGTAATCACCCCATGGTGCAAAGGCGATGTTTGTGGACTCGTAAGACAAGATCCTTGTAGCAAGGATAGGGGGCCTTGATGCAAACACAACATCATGGGTTTTCATCACCTCTTTGGCATATTCTGCCGAAGAAACAACGACGGTTGAAACTTACCCAAGCTGTAGATGCATAAGGGGTCCATATTTCTTGGCTTAGTTTCGTAGTCCATGATGAGGCTGTGACCCAACGAGCTGGTGAATGTTGCCTATGAAGGGAAGCGTCCACGGCCCTGGAGGTAGATTTACAGCCGACACTTTGGTTTTGCCTCTAGCTATTTTCAGCACCGTGATGACAAAGAGAAAAAAGGTAAACAGGACTTGGAAGGAAGGCCATTGGAGCTCCATGAGGAAAGTAAAGGTGAATTTGGAAGTAGCTTATTGGTTAAATTGCATGTATTATATCTAATATAGCACTGGATGTTGTATTTTTCCTGATTTATTGATTCTCTTAAACTTGCTGGCATAATTTGCCGTTTAATTTTGTTTGTTTGTATGCATTATATATCTCTATATAGCACATGATGTCTTTTTCCTGATGAATAGATTCTCTTAACCCGGCAGGCATAATTTGTCCTTTAATTATGTGTGTGTGTGTATTTAGAGAGTGTTGTTAGACCCATTCTATTGTTCTATTTTCACTCTCACATTATCATCCCACCTATTATAAGATGTTAATAAAATAAAATGTTATTTTTCCACCCACTATTATTCCTTAAATAATCTCTAATATATATATATATATATATATGTATGTATGTATGTATATATATATATATATATGTATGTATGTATTTTCTTTTACATTTTTCAAAAAATAAATATTTGTAGGACTGTCATTTTTCAAGGCTGGAGTAAGGAGGATCGGAAAACAAATACCTCAGAAGTTCAGTTATAGACTAAACAACTTTCGTAATGAAACGGAGTAATGATGCCACCATCATCCTATTCTAAAGCAGTGGGTGAAGTCTAACTACTTAGATTGGTTTTTGTTGATGGTTTTTTCAAATTTATTCATGTCAACTATACATGTGAGCTTGGTCATCTGTGGCATCTTGACTCTTGATCCTCGTAGCTGATACAGTGACCAATGATATCACCAACTCTAGGGTTGTTGAGGATTCTCTTTACGTGTGTTATTTTTTTAGTTATATAATAAAAGGTTAATTTGTTATCGTACTGTCTTCTTTATTTAATATTAACTAAGGATCTTGATTCAAGAATATTATATAATTAGCACAGTGCTAATTATTGTGAATCATATTATATATGACTAACATGTTTTGGTTTTATTGTCAGCCTCTGTAGCAGCAGTTGCATGAATGAAGCCCTCCCACTCTTTTTATTGTCAGCCTCTTTATTTGCAAGTTTTATGTCATTGTTGTTTCAAAGTATGTGGCATGGGTTGGTAGGGGGCTTTGTTCTTTGTTTTTCATTGTTTTTCATTGTCTTTCTTCCGATGACCTTTTACAATCGGAAATGTATTATTCTAAATGACATTTTTTCTGTTGGTGTTATATATTTTTGACGGCTGTTCTTGTAGAAGATTTGTTGGAAAAACATTATTTCCAACAAGTTTTTGATGATTTCTAACGACATATTTAACTGCGAAAAAATAGAAGTAAATATTATTTCGTTGTTGAAAACAGTATTTTCGATGAAAACCGCCAGTGGCAAAAAATAGAACACAGAAAAAGAAAAGTTCTCGTACAAAAAGTATTTCCAACCATCATATGTGTATTTGCAACCATATTTTTCAGTGTAAATTAAATAGTTTTGTCCCTTTTTTAATTCAATTTCGACAAGGATTTAGCCAAAGTGAGGGGTGACTGACGTCGGAAGTGTGTTTTTTTATTTTTTATTTTTTTATGACGACTAGTCGGAAATGTGTTTCTTCCCGACGACTAGTTGGAAAAAAAAAAAATCCAATGGAACAATTTATGCCGACCAGCGACGAACTTCTCTCCTTGGAAAAAAAGTTTTTCTGACAGGTGAATAGTATTGACATATTCCGACCGGAGTCGAGGCATATTGGCCGTCACCTGAAGATGACGTAACCAAAAGGAAAGTGATGCATAAAAAATGGACAAATTTAAACCAAATCTAACACTTATTTAAACTAAGTGGTGAGTGCGCAGTAGTGGGAAGAACCCATAAAACACAAGTGTTCAGAGCATAGATGACATAAAAATGTGCAGTCGAAACTAGTTAAAGTGCTTATTGCACAACAGGAAAAACTCCTACATTTATTTAGGAGGTATGTCAGAACCGCCGGATAATTCTCGTACGCCACAGAGTAATCAACTAACTAGGAATTGGAAGGGCAAAAAACAGAAGGGTGAGTGGACAAAAACAAGGGTTTATAAAACACATTTATTTTTTGAACATCCTAACCCCTCGTCGTAAAACATCTATAATTTCCAGAAAATCATACTACGTATAAGTATGAAATCAAATGTAAATCAACAATAAATGTAGAAATACGCCAAATCACAATATCTCAATAGTAGCATAATAAAATCAGGTGCTCATCAATCTATGCTAAAACACAAGTTCATGCAGAGGGAATCTGACATGAACAAGATTGGGTATAATCACAATATACGCTATACAATCACGTGAAGACTGGCGCTAGGCACATCACATACGAGTCGGAGTTGCCTAATGTAACTTGTACGACAGGATTGGCACCTACAATGGATCCAAGTTGAGCGTGTAGTGCGATGTGAACATATACATGAAGCCTGGCCCTGGCCGGGGCGAGTACTACACCGGTGCAAGCATGCATGATGAGCAAATATAAAGTGTATAAACATGCCATGATAATATGTAAATCACAACAACAATAGTGCCATTTTTAAATAAAATAAATCATGCCATGATAGGCGTAAAAATCAATCTAAAGGCACATGTGGAAATTATAAAAACTTTGTATATATAAACAAATGCCCACTCACTAATACATGGTCGGATTATAGCCTCCTAGCCTTGTTTTTCCTTGTACGTCCTTGGGGTAATTCTTATATGCGAAATAACTAAACTAATTAATTAAATAGGACATATACTAAAAGGCTAGGAAAATCCACCATAGTTTGCTTAAACGGAGGGTTTAAATATACAAAAACATTCTACTCGACGTCACAGACCAGTATGAGTCAACCACACACCAACCAGAGGCCAAACGCGCCATCACACACTAACCACACGCCTGACAAAGTAACAGAACCTTAGGGAATATACTGTTAAATCTAATGGTGTTACCTAACGGCGTCAGAATATTCTGTTAACTTTAAGGGAATATTCTCCTTCTTCTCCAGTTGACCTCTGTAGTCCGGCACCACCGTCTGGTTCGTTGAAAACTAGGAAATTTTCACCGATTTCTAGAAAAATTTCAAATCTTTATATCTTCTTCATTTTTCAACCATTTTCGACAAACTTTATATAGAAATGAAGCTGGGGAAGAGGAGAACAAGATTATACCTCTTAAAAGTCCAAAAGGTGGATGAAAATGGATCAAAATAGACTCAATAGCCCAGATGCAAACTCGTCGTCTCAAAACCGTGTGTTTTCACGTTAGCTCCACTTCAACCCTAGGTTAGTGGCCACGTGGAGTTGCGTAGGTGCTTCCAAAGCTCCCGAAACCTTGTAACTTGCATAGGAAAATGTCGGAGGATCCACACCCAAGTCGGAGCTCCGAGTTGCTCCAATTTGGACACTCAAAACTCGTTCATTTCGTGATCAGTTCGTACGGATGGGTTCGTGAGGACGAGAGGATCTCGATGGTGGTAATTTTAGGCTTGATCTATGAAGTTTGATGGTGATCCTTGGTGTTACAGAGAGGAGAGAGTTATGGATGAGGGAGAGAGATGGAGAAGATGAGAGAGAGATGGAGATAGATTTTTTCTGATTGGTGGAAAAGTGAAGGAAGCTGTCTGGTTAGGTGAGGGAAAATAGGAGAGTGACTGATTGGTGGGTGAGGTATGGGTCATTGGACATGTTTTTAAAGATAAGGGATCAGATTTCATGCAATATAGAACTACAAGAAATCTATAAAATTTCAAACATTAAATAATTAGCACACACATGTAAAATGTGCCACCAAATCTAGAATAATATGGAGACTATCTTTTGTTAATCAATTCCCTCAGTTTGAGTAAAACCCTTAGCCACCAATCTTGCCTTGTATCTCTCAATCTTGCCAACTGAATCTTTCTTGGTTTTCGGCACCCATTTGCACCCTATAGCTTTGACATTTTCAAGTGCATGAACTAAAGTCCACACATTGTTGATTTTCATAAACTTTAATTCATCCACCATTGCTTTATTATGCCAAAGATTAGACTGCTCAGACTTCATTGCTTGTTCGAACGTGATTGGATCTTCTGAAATACCATCAGTGACTTCAATTTCTTGGAGATAAACTAGGTAATCATTGGGGATTACTGACCTCCTAGTTCTCAGTGGTTGCACTCTTCTCTCAAGAGTGACTTGCTGTTTAAGCAACTAATTTCTTGTTGATGATGAAGGCTCGGCTACATTTTGTGTCTCAGTTTGATCTCTTGGATGATTGAATTATTGAATCTTGAATTTTATTTGTGGTTGAACTTCATTTAAAACCCTCATGGTGATCTTGTGCAATTCCTATGGTCATGGTATCATTATTAACAATCAGGTCCAAATTAATATCAGGGAGCACAACCCTTGTCTCATCAAAATCAAAGCTCATCTCTTCACTTTGATAATCTTGGAAGTCTTCACCACTTTCAATGAATTTGGCTACACTTGTCTCGAATATCCTGTTGGGAAGACTAGGAGAGTGAAACCTGCAACCTTTCGATTTATCAGGAAATCCTATAAAATTACAATAGATAGTCTTTGAGTCTAACTTCTTCTCATTTGGGTTGCAAATCTTTGCCTCTGCACAGAATCCCCACATATGTAAATGGTTTAGGCTTGGCTCTCGACCACTTCATAATTTGTAAGGAGTCTTGCATATTGCCTTACTAGGAACTCTATTGAGAATGTAATTCTCCATTTTCAGCGCTTCTCCCCACAAAAATTGAGGCAGTTTCGAATGGCACATCATGCTCCTTACCATTTCAATAAGAGTCATATTCCTTCTTTCTGCCACTCCATTTTGTTGAGGGGTACCTAGAGTAGTGTATTGTTCCTGCATTCTACATTGTTCCAAGTTCAAAGCCAAATGACCTTTAGCCTGACCTAACTTAGTATACTTACCATAATATTCTCCTCCCCTATCCGACCTCAATATTTTATTGATTTTCAACCTTTGTTTTAATTTTTTTTTAAAAGATCAATACTGAAGATTTTTTCGAGATTAAATATATATAAGTGAGACGTGAGAAATCGTCTATGAAGGTCACAAAATAAACTTTTCCACAGAGTGTCCTCGTGGGAAAGGGTCCACAGACATCTAAATGGATTATTTCCAAAAGTTTTTGACTTCTAATTGAACTCTTCTTCTTTGAAATTGTTAATTTTCCTTTATAAAAATCAATACAATCTGTTAGGTCATTGAAGTCCAAAGGTGGAAAAATTTCATCTTTAATTAAACGCTCCATTGTTGCCCTACAAATATGACCTAATCTTCTCTGCCAAAGCATGGAAGAAGTTTCATTTGAAATCAATCTCTTTGCTAGCAATGTCGAATCATTATTTAAGCAATCCACGATCATTAAAAATTGTACATAGAAATTGCCAAAGGTCATTGACCAAAACAAAAATTCTAATTATATTACGTGGATTATTTTTAAAGAAAATCTTAACATTTGTCACCAGCAAAAGCAAAGCCAGATTTAACAAGCTGAGAAACTGAAATTAAACTCCTTAAAAAAGGTACATAAGTACATCACACAAATCCAAAATAAAACCACTAGACAGCCTCAACCTTAGATTGCCTATTGCTTTCACTACCACTTTACTCCCATTGCCAACAAAGACTTGAAAAACTTCATTTTTTGTTGTTGTAGTTCTTCTTGTAAACCCTAGCAAGGAATTGGTGATGTGAACCGAGCAACCAGTGTCAAACCACCAAGAATTTGGAAGGATTTCTACAAGATTAGTTTCAAAACAAACAAAAATATTGACAAAATTCATACCATTCTTAATTTTCCAACTTTCTTTTCTCAAAATCTCTCTTCATTTGTCCAAGTTTTTTTGCAAAAGTAGCATTTGATATTGTCTATATAATCCTTATTTGACTCAGGTCCTTTGGAGGAGGATGCAACTATGGCAGTCTTAGAGAAAAGATTAGGTTTAGAGAATTTACCAAATTGATATGTAGCCCTTTTACCCTTATCTCCATAAACCAAGTTCACAGTGCCATAAATCTTATTCCTTTTGATTCTTGCTTCTTCTTATACACATATAGAGATTCGTTCATCGAGAGTCCACTTTTCCTTCTGAGTGTTGTAAGAAACCTTTGATTGATCAAACTTTGAAGGTAGAGAGTTGAGCACCATATACACAATAAATGCATCATCCACAGAGACCTCCAAGTCTTTGAGTTTGGCTGCAGTTTCCACCAATTTCAAGATGTGTTCCTTAACGCTCTTATTCTTATCGAGCTTGAGTATTGTCAGGGTTGTCATCAGGTCCCATTTCAGCTTTTTCAAACTCTCTATAATTTGCCCCAACTGCCTCCAAGAAATCTTTAGCCTTATCACATGTTGCAATGCCATCTCTCACAGTATCACTCATGGTTCATTTCATAACCATAAGTGACATTCGGTTAACTTTCTCCCATTTTTTAGTTTTCAGTCTTTGATCCGCAGTTGAATCCTCAGTCACAGCTGCAAGTTCATCTTCACACAAGGCCAAGTCAAGGTCAATCAGCCCTAAGACAATTTCAATGTCTTGCTTCCACCTCTTGAAGTTCCCCCCACTTAGTGGCTCAAAAGAGGACAGGTTCATTGCAAAAGTGTTCATTAAGGAAGCCATTAAAACAAAATTAGGGTTAAATATGTGAACGCATGTTTTTCATCACACCTTTGGGCAAGAGATGAAAACTGCCATTGACCTTTATTGTATAGCCATCACTAACGGATCTTATCATGCAATTATGTTAAGTCTTTGGAAAAGAATATGGCCTAATCAAAATGATGCCATACACTAATTAAAAACAATCAACAATTTATATAGTCTCCTCTTTGGAAAAGAATGTGAACATTTCATAGATTTTTGAATCACAATGCTTTTTAAGTAAACCTTCATCTTTCATTGAAAGCCATGATTAGTTCATATACAACGCATAAACTCCAAAATTTATTCCATGAAATAACAAAAATATGATAAACAAAGTAAATGAGTTTTAAGAATTCCAGATACAAAGAATTAGATTTTCCATATTATAGACCAAGGCTTAGAACCTATTAATTTGTCTTTGATACCAAATGTTGGAATATTAGTATAAACAAAACCTCTAATCACATGCATATTTGTATTTAGTTAGAGTCGAACCTGAAGAAGCCATGGATGTAACTTAAGCAGTTTCTTCTACTCACTTGAAGACCTTATATTCTTATGGTGATAGAACCCTCGTATTTAGAATGTGTTCTTTGTGAGTAGGGAACCCTTGTATATATAGAAGCAATGGTTGCCAACATCCATCTATCGTGGAAGGTTGGTTATTCATCCATTGCTCTAAGTGCCAATAGTGGTTTAGTGGTTGTGGAACGTGCTTTTCAACAGCAATTGGAATCATATTCCTTAGTTATAGGGGAGCTAGTATTACACGTACACAAACTCTTAGTTAATTTGTTTAAGCAACATATTATTTCACCTTTATCATAATTAGTTTAGTCCACATAGGATTTCTATAGCTTGTGCATTTCAATCGGCATCATCCTTCCACTCCCGGTAATGCCTCTTGAATATGTCATCGATGAAATTCATCAAGTTAGGGCCGGTTTCATCAATAATAAAATTAACCTGTTATACAAAAATATTAAAATATTAAACATTATATATTGTATATCAAAAATAATTATTAAATTACTAATTGGCACTTGCTGATAACTTGTCCAACGAAGACTTCTTCATATCCTCTGACACTTTTTTCCAAGACGCCCACTCTGTAGGACATTTGTTCCTCAATAATGCCACTATGCCGTGCACAAGCATGGCGTGCGTCTCCTTGTCATATTCCTTAAGCTGTAGATTCGCCTTGGCCCGTCAATCCTTCTGGCTCAGCCATACATCCTCTTTTGTGTTTCTCTACGGAAAAAACAAAGTTTTCAAAATCAAACTAAGTAGTTTGTCACTTTTATTATAATAATCTAGTAATTTTTTTTCAACAACAAAAAAAACCATAAAATTCATGCAAAATTTGGTATTACCTGTCCGAGATCCTTCTCCCTCATATCCCTATTGAGTTTGGGTAGTAGCAGAATTAAACATCTACAACATTATGATTTTCATATATTCCAAGACTCACAACTTATGAGACACAATTTATAAATTAAAATTAATTATTGAAACAAAATTGTTCTTTATTTGTATAATAAAGATTTACCATGAAAAACGAAGATTGTCGACAGAAAAAGTCATAGAAAAGGGAAATGAGAATTAGGATATGAGGGGTTTGGGAGAGAAGAAAATGAGGGGGTGAGGGATTTGGGAAAAAGGATGAGGAAGATAATGAGGAAAAGGGAGAGCGGATATGTAATTTTATAGAACCTATGAACCCTTTGCTTGACAAAGCACTCATTGCGCAAATAATGACTCCACCTTAAATGTCTCACCGACCACACCTACCATTTCAAAGAACTTTACACAACGAAAGACTCATGTTCGTCACGTAGGTTTGACACAACAAAGTTCTCTCTCATGCAAAAAATGTTTGCCCCGCACTATAATGGCGCCAAATCTTCATCTAACCGTGTTTTTCTCCAGAGATTGCACGAAGAATTATCTAATTCGTTGTGCAAAGCCTTCTTGCGCAACGAAAATCTTTGTCACCTAATGTTTTCAATTATTTTCATGGCCTTGACATTTTTCCGCGATGATACCCTTAATTTGTCACACAAAGGACATTTTGCGATGAAAACTACTTCACTACCTAAAGTTTTATCGCACAAATAGTTTTTTTTTTCCTAGTTGTGTTGGTTTTTCCTGTCTTCCCTATTTTATGGTTTACTGGTGAAATTGCATGTATTTTACATCTATATATACCACTATTTACCACTACGAGTGGCTACTGGTTAGTACTGTTTTTTTTTTTTTTTTTTTTTTTTTTTTTTTTTTTTTTTTTTTTTTTTTTTTTTTTGGCTACGTTTTGTTTCATAGGATGACTCGGAAGCGTTGATTTAAGGCCCTTTATTACGTCTTGTTCTTGCTTTTTTCATTATTCATTACATATCATCAGCAATAATGTGGTGCTTGATATCATGTTTGTTGTCATACTTTTCTAACAAGTACTCATCCAAAACCAAAATATAGGGAACAAGCATAGAGAATCAAGCAAACTGCAGTCCAAGGTACTTAGTTTTTTATTGGAGCAATCACTTTAATTGAAATGAATATTTGGAGAAATCTTTCCATCTTCAAAATATAAGCTTTAGGTTTTCTGTTTGTTTTTCCAGAAACCACATGAGGAATAAGAATTTTGTTTCCCATGCCATCAAGAGACATGATGTAATGATGTTTTACTTGGTCTGGGAAGGAAACGAAAAACGGAATTGGCCTTAGTTAAAACTTAAAACGAGAGCATACACAATATGGACAAGTCACCCTCGTCCTGTCTGCTGAATGTGCTCTTGTTTGATGGTTGCTTCTTATTGAATATACTTTTGACGATCTAATCTCGCTTCTGGTGTTTTTCTATATCGGAGAGGACAGAAGTAATTTCATTTGGCCAAAATTTGTTTGGGGGTCATAGATTTGCGGCTGATGGACATTCTGTAGAGTTGGGTTGCACTAGGCTCCAAGATTCCCCTGGTGGTTAGGGTATCCATTACTGATTCAGCAAATACCCAATTGTCATACGTTTCAACTGTTTATTTATTTCCGGTAAAAAAGTATATATGCAGTTTTCCTTGTTTGTGCTTCCTTCAATTTCCCTTAAAAAAGTATAAATACATTGGTACCGTAAGTACATTGGTACTGTTCTCATTCGGTCCAACTTAGCAAATTATTTGGTTTTTGACAATGTGGCGTTGCAATGCTTATAACATAGGATAACATAAAAACACAAAATACTTCTATATTAATGAGCCAGGGGCTCATTTATATTTGTTCTACTGGCAGTTCTTACTAGATGGAGGATGATAAGGAATGGGGATCAAGCGCAGATCTTCTTTTCTTCGAACTGTAACACCGAAAAGCTCAGTCATGTCCAGCTCTTCATGCGACTTCCCATCAGGGAGTTCCCAATCAAAATGGTACAAAAAAAGGGCAAGTGGGAGCTCAACGTTGGCCAGACCATATGAAATTCCTGGGCATATCCTCCTTCCAGCACCAAATGGGATATACTCAAAGTTTGTTCCCTTGTAGTCAATGGAGCTATCAAGGAACCTCTCTGGATAGAAGCTCTCTGGTTCAGTCCAGTAATTCGGATCTCTTCCAATTGCCCATCCATTCACAATCACCTTGGTTTTGACAGGTATATCATATCCATTAATCTTACAACTCTCACTAGATTCTCTTGGAAGCAAGAGGGGAGCAGGAGGGTGTAGCCTGAGTGTCTCTTTGATCACAAAGCTTAAATATTTCATCTCTCTAATGCCTGTTTCGTCTACCTTCCCATTTCTGTTATACACTTCTCTCACCTCATCCTGTGTCATTTTCAATATTCTAGGATTTTTTATCATTTCTGACATGGCCCAATCTACGGTTGTAGCTGATGTCTCACTCCCAGCTGCGAAGATGTCCTGCACAAAAATTATAAATTTGTTAATGATTAAACTAGGTTTTTCTCTAAAATTGCAAACAGTTCTAGTCGTGGAAAATAACTATGTTCTTAGAAAAACTTTTGTATTAAGTTCAATTTTTAATAGCGTTAATTTCATGAAGAGTGTCAATTGATATGTAAGAAAAACAATAAGCACATTTAGAATGAATTATGGAATTCCAAACCAGCCGAAAAGGTAATCTGCATCGATAGTATTCTTTGTGTTAAAAACAGTGGCTACAGGTGACAGCCGGTTGGGAAGAAAAACATACATGTAGGTGGATTCAGCCTTAGACAGTGGCACCAGTGCTTAAAAGATGCATCTCTAATCATTTATTTTGTATATTTAGAACAAGAATGAAAATTGGTGTTTAGATTGAATATAATTAACAACTAGTTTGAATTATTAAAGTGATATCAAAAGAAAGTGCAAACACATACCAATATTACTGCTTTGATGTTGTCAGTAGTTAAGGAAAACTCAAGGCCATTTCCATGCTCGTGAAATTTTAAGAGAACGTCGACCAGGTCTTCCCCTGCTTCACCTTCTCCACTTTTTGTTGTTGACCTTTTCTTTTTATGTTCGTTGATGATATTTTCCATTATTCTGTCAGTCACTTTTTTCAGCCGCTCGAGTGTAGGCCTAATTCCACCCATCAGATTAAGCAGCTTGGCAGAAGGAAAAACATCTGCAAGATCAAAGCCTGCTGCCACCGTTATAGACTCCTTCACAGCATCTATGAACTTTTCGTGATCTTCGCATTTTTTGCCAAAGGCTGCTCGCGACGTGAAGGTATACGTAGATGAGTAAATTTTCTCAGTGAGGTTGATCAGTAATCCTGCGTTTGAACCAATCCATGTAATGAGATTCCCCACCTCTTCTTCCCTAAGAGACCTGAAGCCTTGCACACGTTTAGTGCTTAAAAGCTCTAACGTGCAAATTTTTCGTAGTTGTCTCCAGTAATCACCACATGGTGCAAAGGCAATGTTTGTGGCTTCATAAGACATGATCCTTGAAGCAAGGAGATAGGGCCTTGATGAAAACACAACGTCATGGGTTTTCATCACCTCTTTGGCATACTCTGCCGAAGAAACAACAACGGTGGAAACTTCTCCAAGTTGTAGATGCATAATGGGCCCATATTTCTTGGCTAAGTTTCGTAGCCCATGATGAGGCTGAGACCCAACAAGCTGGTGAATGTTTCCTATAAAGGGAAGCTTCCATGGCCCTGGAGGTAGATTCACAGCCGACTCTTTGGTTTTGCTTCTCTTCGCTATTTTCAGTACTGTGATCACAACGAGAAGAAAGGTAAACAGGACTTGGAAGAAAGGCCATTGAAGCTCCATAAGGAAAGAAAGTTTGGAAGTAGCTTGTTGATTAAATTGCACGCATTATATCTCTCTTTATAGCAGAGGATGTAGTCTCTTACCTGATGCATAGATTCCCTTAACCCGGCCGGCATAATTTGTCCTTTTATTTTGTGTTTATATATGTAAAGCGTTTTATCATAAATAATGTTTGACATTGACCAAATTTCTCATTTTGGTATTTAAAATTCAAAATCAACCAATGTTAAGTGCCACAAATTAATCTTGTCATTGCGTTAGAAACCAATATCTAGATGTCAATTGTCATAAACCATATAATATTATCGCTGAGGTTTTACATTGTACTGGCAAAGAAAACAAGAGAGAGTACATAGCAAGATAAAAATAGTATAGAATTCAGCTCCCGGTGAATCCAAGTATTATATTTGTATTGAGGGTCCTTGGAACAATCTCTACTCCAAAGTTACAGACAAAACAAAGGTTTCATAATTAAGAAAGAGAATTGTTATTGGCACTCCAAAAATCTCATTCTACACTCCAAAGTTTCTATATTTGGAAAGAAAAATACACTTGTGAGGAGTGTAGAATGAGATTTTTGGAATTAAACGAGCAAAATTAAAGTTCGATGACTTGAGTGATTGATTATTCACCTTTTTATTTAAACTCCCCAGGTAAGTAAGGTGATTAAGGAGATAGTAATTTTAAGGTATGGTAAATACATTAGGGCCTATTTCATATCCTATTCAAAAAATTTCATCATTCCTCAAAACACTTTTTAAGAACATTTCTTGAAAACAATTTTCTTTAAAATTCAAAAACTTGGTTGCGTTGTGGCTTATTTTATCTAACAGGGGAGAGAAGGGGCGCACGACAGAGAAAGAGAAGGTAGAGATGTGTTTGTAAGGTTGTGTAGAGGATATGTTATTTCCCCTACGTAGTGCCTTTATTTATAGTAATAAGGGAGGGAAGAATCCTTCTCCTCCAAGGAATACAAGTCCTAATAGGGAAGAATAACTATATCAAATCTAATCTAGGATTTACACAATCACACTTACATACAATGTTTATAACACTTCCCCTTGAGTGTGCAAATACTCAAGTAGATTCGACATGATGTAGAGTTGAGGAAGTCGACTCGTCGGCATTGATTCTGGGAACACGATAGTCTCAAAGTAAAGTAGGAACTTGCATATGGAACTAAGTCTCACAAAAAAGCAAAAAAAGAAAACAAAAACAAAAATAAAAATAAAAACAAAAACAAAAAATAAAAATAAAATAAATAAAATAAAAAATAAAAATAACAAAAAAAACCCAATGGCTATGGTAAAACACTAGTAGGGACAAAACCCTAGTATGGGCCACAACTGCTCTCAGCCAGAAGCATTCCCGAGTTGTTTCGTGTAAGGCGAGAATTTCAGCATGGTTAGACCAAGTGGCAACTAAGGTCTGTTTAGTTGACCTCCAAGGGATTACGGTGCCTCCAACAGTAAAGACATAACTCGTTTGAGAAAGCGCCTTGCGCGGATCATATAAGCATCATGCATTGGCATAACCAACAAGGTAGGAATCAACTCGAGATAAGGGGGCATCACATCATTCGAGGATCTGTAGGGATAGAACAAGCCCAAATTCATAGTACCTTTAAGGTAACGAAGATGTCATTAACACCAGTCCAATGTTTGCGTGTCGGTGCATTACTGTATCTTGCCAAAAGATTAACAGTGAAGGAGATGTTGAGTATAGTGCATTGAGCCAAGTCCAAAATCTCTTCATCATCCTCTTTTGGATGGAAGAGATCTCGTTTTGCATCTAGTAATCGAACGACCATAGGAGTACATAAAGGCTTCACTTTATCATCATTAAAGAGGTGCAACACCTTCTGGGTGTAGTTTAATTGATGTACTAAGATTCCATCCGAATGGTGCTATATCTCAAGACCGAGACAGTATCGAGTCTTTCCTAGATCTTTCATCTCAAATTCCGACTTTAGGTGCACGACAGCTCTCTTGAGCTCTTTTGGAGTTCCGATGAGGTTCATGTCGTTGACATAATCTACAACAATTGGCAAAACCGGAATATGACTTCTTAATGAACATGCAAGGGCATAAATCGTTGTTCACATATCCCTGTCTAGTCAAACACATACTCAGATAGTTATACCAAATTCTTCCAAATTGCTTCAAATTGTAGAGTGAACACTTTAGTCGAATTGAGAGCGTGTTTTAAGGTTTGGAAATATTTGATCCGGTCAATGTAAGTCCTTCAAGAACTTTCATATAAAGTTTCGTATCAAGTTCCCCATAAAGATACGCAGTTACTATGTCCATCAGCTGCATACTTAGTTTTTTTTCAGAAACTACCAAACTGATAAGGTAGCGAAAGTAATCAAATCTATAACAGGTGAATAAGTTTCATCATAGTCAATCCCGGGGCGTTGTGAGAAACCTTGCGTAACAAGACGAGCTTTGTAATGCAAAATTTCGTTCTTCTCATTATGCTTCCAAATGAAAACCCATTTGTAGCCAACAGGCTTCACATGTGGAGGAGTAGGAGTTATAGGTCCAAATACCTTACGTCTCATAAATCAATCGAGTTTGACTTGGATTGCTTCTCGACATTCATTAATGGAATGAGGTTCAATGTCATCACTCAACATGATCTCAGTAGCTACTGCATATGCTAATGCATCGTCAATAATCATCTTATTTCTACACTAAACATCATCCAAGCTAGCATAATGGACCCAAATCTATCGATTCTGGAAGGGGAATTCGTCATTTCAAGGACATTTCCATAATCTAGAATTTCCTAATAAGTTGGATAGAATGAGTAGGCGACAATCAGATTCACAGTAGGCTCAATGGTCTGTGTAGTGCCAAGGGTGTGAATCCTTTGAACCAACTAGTCTCCAGCTTTTTGTAGAGGTAGAGGATTAGCTAGATGCTAACGTACATGGATCCACCAAAGTGGCATCCCAGGCCTCCAAGAGGGAATTCCGTCATACATTTGGTACATCCATCTTTGCAAGTATATTTGCAGCTGGAATATGTGATCTTGTCACTTGCACTAGATCTGTGAAAGTATTTGGCAGCTCTAAGCTATGCTTTAAAGATTTAATATTTGCACTTCAGTTTCAGATTGAGTGATGAGGGGATCTAAATGAGACAACGTGGGAGTCGGCCACGATAATTTGAGTCGTTATTTAGGAACGGTGACATTCTTATCTTCCCCTAACGACAAAAAGATTGTCTCATAGAAGTGACAATCCGTGAAACGAGCGGTAGCAAGATCGCCTGCCAAAGGTTTTACGTAACAAACAATTGAATAAAACTGTCTCATAGAAATGACAATCAGTGAAACCAGCAGTAAAAAGATCGCCTACCAAAGGTTCTAAGTAACTAATAATTGAAGGAGAATCATATTTGACATAGACTCTCATCCTTCACTAAGGCCCTATTTTTGTACATAAGGGTGGCGAAATTAGCACATAGACCGCACAACAAAAAGCACGCATATGTGATATGTCGGGTTCATATCTAGTAACAAATTGAAGGTGATATATGGTTGTGTCGCAATAGGCTTCAGGTGGACCAACATGGCTACGAGCAATATTGCATGGCCCCAAGTAGCGATCAGGAGCTTGGTACGATCGAGCAATCATTTGTATGCACTTAATGAATGCCTCTGCTAGGCCGTTCTAGGTGTGAACATGGGCTACTAGATGCTCAAATTCAATCCCAAATGACATGCAATAGTCATCAAAAGTTTTAGATCTGAATTCTCCAACATTATCCAATCGAATAAATTTGATCGGATAATCATGGTACTGAGCCCTGAGCTTGATAACCTAAGTCAACAATTTAGAGAATGCAACGTTCCTTATGGACAACAAGCACATGTTTGACCAATGTGTGAACTTGTCAACCAAAACCATAAAATATCTAAATGGTTTGCAGAGGTTAATCAGTTTACAAATGTCCCCCTGAATCCTTCGTAGAAAAATAAGAGGATTCGAATGAATCTGGTCATAAAAAGACTTAATAATAAGCTTTCCCATATAGCAAGTTTGACACGTGATTCCTTGAATCGAACCTAAACTTTGGTTTAGTGGATGCCCATGTGAAGATTTGAGGATAAGGCGCATCGTTGTTCTTCCAGGTGTCCCAAACGATCATGCCAAAGTGTAATTTTGTGCACAATCCCTGAGGTAGGGCCTGCCACATAGTGGCTCTCTATAAGATGTATGGTTGCACTATACAAACCACTCAGCATACGCTCCATCTTTTCTAAAATACACGTCTGACCATATTCGTAGAAAGTGATCCACAGAAATTCAACACCATTTTCTACATAGGTTTTAGCGTGCTAATTATTATCTTTAATGCCCTTGAAACTCAACAACGTTATTCCTGAATATGGAGAATAAAGTGCATCTTCAATGGTTAAATTGTACCATTGGACAACATTATACGTGCCTTACCGTATCATTCGTTCAGCTTGGATGGGCATACGAGGATTGTCAGAGGTGTATTCCTAAGTATGAACTTAGTGAAATAGATGTATTCATGCAAAACGGTGTGCGTGGTTGCACTATCTACCAGACAGTTAACTTTTCCACTCGTCATACCAAGAAATAAAAATTCATTTGAATCAGTCACATGCATAAAGTTTTAAAACCAAATATCCCTTCAAAATAATTTAAGTATTCAAGGATGGTAATTAAAGAACTTAATATCCAAAAACAAATCACCAACAAATAATCCAAACATAAAGGAAAATTGTTCAAACTTAAACAAAAAAACAAGGGGGGTTTGGCCACTAGATGGAATTCAGCCCCAGGTGTTCTAAAATCAACTAAAAATAGTTCGATGTCTAAAATTCTAATCTTCCATAGGGGTAATAACCTCTTGAAAGTCAGAAACCTCCATCTTAGTACTCTCCGGTTCATCCACTTGCACAAAGTTTGATTCAAACTTCTTATGACGAGAATCCTATTCAGCTATAACCTTCTGGGAGCACAGCAAACACGGGACCAATGGTCCTTTGAACCACAGCGGTAGCACATGTCCGCATCCATGGTGTCAAGTGCTTTGCCTTTATTCTTAAAGTTCGGGAACTTGGGAACTAGGTTAGGGCACTTTTGGGCTCGATTTCCTTCATTAGATGAGCATTGGCTCTAATGACCTTGACGGGGTGGCTTTTGGCTGCCCCTACCTGGCATTTTGGGCATTGGTTTGTGCTATAGCATGCTTCAGGCATAGCAATAGCCCAAGTAACTCGAGCTTGATGATTTTTCTTCAACAGCTAATTCTGCTTTTCAGCGAGATGTAAAACAAATATGAAATTTGAAAAATTAGTGAACTTTTGAGCTCTATATTGTTGATGTAGAACAATATTGGTAGCAGAAAAGGTTAAATAGGTATTCTCCAGAGATCCTCTTTGATCAATTTCTCGTTAGAAAACTTGAGAAGTGATCGGATTTGACAAACTTCAAAATTATATTCATTTACAGACTTAAAGTCTTGGAGGCGCATATGCTTCCAGTCATGTCTTGCTTTAGGTAAGAAGATGTCTTTTTGGTGTTTAAAGCGATCAACCAAAGCAACCTAAAGTGCTCATGGATCTTCCTCAGCAAGGTACTCGGTTTGCAGTGCATCATGAATTTGTCTTCAAATGAAGGTCATGGTAGTGGCTTTCTCAACTTCACCAACTGGGTTGTCCATCTCATTTTCAATGGCAGGATCCAATTCTTTGTGGTGAGGTGGAGCTTCACATCTTAGACCCACTTGGGGTAGTTTCTTCTAGATACCTTTAAAGCGTTGAAGTCGCATTTGTTCAAATTCGACATGTCCCTATCACAAAATAAATGGACAAGAATGTGGTTAGTGTAATGGAGAAAAAATCGATCCATTCACATAGGAATAGAACATTTAGGTTCTAATAGAAATTTATTGGTTTAAATTTACATGAAAAAAACTTTGGGTTTTTATAAGTGATGTCTTTAAGGAAAACTTCAGGGTTTTCAAACAAAGGCATGTTTCTAGAAACTTCAGGTTTCGAAAGAATTATGAACTTTAGGTTCATATGTTCCAGTAGACAAACATAAATAAATAAATATACACACACACACACACACACACACACACATAAATATGCAATCAAGAAAATAAATAGATCTTCAGGTCTAGAATTATAATTGAATTAATTAGTTGGACTTCGGACCAAAATTAAAGTGCGAACGAAAAAATATAAAACTCAAATTGTTAAAAAACTAAGCAGATTAAGACCATATGACCAAGGCATGAAAATGAGCTCTGATCTGGTGTCATGAGGAGTAGGTGAAGGCTGCCCTATACAGAGGCATACTCTGTTGCTTCGCAAAGTATGTACCCCGAGGGGGGGGACATAATCATGTGCTCTGAGTCACATGGGAACACCACAACCTTGGGGGGCTGTGATCAAGTACGTCATAGTGTAGGTGTACCAAATCACCAGCTACGAGCTGGTATTTGGTGCAATCCATGCATGAGGACACTATAGCTCTACGGGCTAGTGTCATATGGGCTTAGGGTGACCGACATCGGGTCTGTATTTGTAGGCCTAATGAGAGAAAAAAAAAACTTTTTTAAGATTTGTTTTTTCAGGTTGAGATGAGTCCAGGCCTAAAAGGCCTTAGGTCAGACCAACCACAAATCCCAACCGTACTGGGTGTGCCCATTAGAGGGGATGGTCGGAGATGCCTCTTCTGACGGCCGTGTCTTGGTTTAAAGATCTCGGGGCGAGTCACGTGGGTTGACAACGACCATAGTGGTGAATCGAGAAAGTTAAGCTCGATGTTCAAGAACCAAACACTAGGAAATTCAAATTAGATTTCAAGAAATTCCAAGGAGATTCAAGTGAATCTCGATCCAAATTCCATCGGGGACGACTACTAGTCGTCGGACACAGTGACCAAAGGCTTGGGGCGTTGGCTGCAGGCCATGCCCGTGATGGTAAAGGATAAAGACGTCATTAATGGCGTCAGGTTTTTTCTAGTTTTCAAAACCTGGAGCTTCTAACTTCGTGGTTTGGTTCACTCGACTCGGCTGAAGGAGCCTAGCGACTTGGCTCTCTAGGTTCCTAACGAAACCCTTATATTTTTTCAATTTTCAAATTTCCAGATTATAATTCAATGCATGTTCAACATATAATTTAGTGCATAAGCAAATATTTGATGCAATTCATGGCAATATCAATTCATATAATTCAACAATTACGAATATAATGCATATACAATTTATGTAGAATCTAAAATTCGAAAAATGTAAAGTTGGGTCATCTATTATGGTGAATGCAAATGCTATCAGGGCTGTAAAAATATCGAGATAAAAAATGTTGTTTTGGAAAAACTTGATTACGTGATGATATTGATGAATTGGGTTGATGCACAAAACTTCTAAATTAGATTCCTAAGCACAACAGTAAGAGCGTGCTGGTAACGTGTTGTGGCTTATTTTATATGGCAAGGGAGAGAGGCACACGGCAGAAAGTGATGTGTTTGTAGGGTCGTGTAGAGGATGTGTTATTCCCCCAACACAGTGCCTATATTTATAGTAATAAGGGAGGGAAGAATCCTTCTCCTAAAAGGAATACAAGTCTTAATAGGGAAGAATAACTAGTATCAAATTTAATCTAGGATTTACACAATCACACTTAAATACAATGTTTATAACAGTTCGGTATGAGAAATTTTTTAAATCTTAAAATTTAAACTGGACAAAGAGATCTAAAGGGAGAGAGTTGCATGAGAGCAAGAAAAAGGAGAGAGATGAGGGAAGAAAGAAAGAGAGAATCAGACAAGAGAGAAGAAGAGAGAGGATTGAAGGAGATAGAGAACAAGGAGAGGGATAAAGAAGGATGAAGAAAGAGAATGAAGATAGCGGATTAGCGCAGAGAGAGAGAGAGAGGAAGAAGAAAAAAAAAGAGAAGGAAAGAGAAAAGATAAAGAGAGAGAGAGAGAGAGAGAGAGAGAGAGGAAGAAGAAAAAAAAAGAGAAGGAAGAGAGAGAGAGAGAGAAAGTGAGAGGGAAAAAGAAGGAGAAAAGAAAGGAGTGGGCTTTAAGTTTAAAAGCTCTAAAAACTCACTTTTGGTGTTTTTAAATAATAGGCTATTTTTAAGTTAGTCTTGAGTTCAATTTTTTAAAATAGTCCTAACAAACAAGTTTTTCAGGCCTAAAACTTCAAAAGTGTTTATGAGTTAAAAAAGTTAGATTCAAGTAGAGTACCAAAAAAACCCTTAATTTTCTGATCATTTGTAGAGTTGACTTATGAAAGATTGGGCAGCTAACTCCATCTTACTTGTTGAATGGTGATGAAGATAAGTAACATGATTTTTTTTACAGAACTGGAATCAAGTACACATCATTTTTTTCTTCTTGCCGAAAGATCGAAACCCCCAGTGATCATGTCTAGATCTTCATTGCTAACTTCTTTAGGGGGGGAAGCTCCATATCCACCATAGCGAATGCTATGCCCAAAAACATCTTTCTTCCAACACTCAATGGGATAAAATTCAAAACTAGACCCCATGAAGTCAGCTAAATTACCCTTCACATTTGGTGATTATGCTTCATTCAGATTTCTTTGAATAAAAGATAGTGTTTTAATTTTGATTTGAGCTTGATGTAATGTGAGTCATTGGAAAATATTCCATGTGCATCACTTAGTTTGTTTTGTTTGTGAATCATAGCTCATGGCAAGTGTAATCTCCTCATAGGGTAAACTATTTGGATGGTTAGATTTTGTTGAAGCAAAGAAAGATGTTCTCCTCTCTTTAGCTAGCTAACAGTTATATTGCCTCACACTTTGGGTGAAGCTATGAATGAAACGTTCAATTCTCTTCCTCTTTGAGCTCTCACTCTCTCCTTGTGGATCTTTCCCATTAATCCAAATCTTCATTCCTTCGTCCAAAATCATCTCAGAAGCAATAATCAAACTCTAACATGACCTCAAAGCCAAGTTCATTCGCTTAAACTGGGTGGGAATCTATTTATTTCTACAACAAAGAACTCAAATCAAACGAGCTTCGTCGAAGCGAATTCGAGCTTTAGAAAACTTTTCGGTTGCTTGATTTTAAGTCTAACATGGTTGGATTAGGTAGAGCTAAGCTTCGGGCACTAGTTTTCAATAGTGATAACTATGAGTTTTGGAGAGCTCGAATGAGAACTATACTCAAGTCCCATAAACTCTGGGAACTCGTAGAAATTGATCTTGAAGTACCAAATTCAAGGAAGGGGAAGGAGGAAATCACTGACGAGGCAAAGAAAATCGATCCATCAATTGTAGAGAAGGCTGCACTAAATGAGATTTTGATGAAGGATGCAAGAGCTCCTAAGCTGATTCAGGGAGTTGCTTCAGACTAAATATTTCCCAAGACCATAAAACCTCCAAGGGAGCTTAGGACATTTGGTAACAAGAGTTCAGAATAGATAAATAAGTAAGGAGTGTAAAACGTCAAGGTTTGCACCAAGATTTTGAATATACTTGAATTCGTGATGAGGAATCATTGTCCACTTATCTTACCAGACTGTTTGATTTGTTAAACCAAATGAAAAGTTATGGAGAGGAATTATCTAGGGAAAGAATTGTCAAAAATTGCTGATTAGTTTGCTTCGAAATTATGATTCTATTTGCTCAGTTATTGAACACTCAAAGGATCTAGATACTCTTGAGGTTCAGGAAGTTGTAGCATCCTTAAAAAGATTTAAGCAATGGTTGGATGGGCATGCTAAAAATACCACCGATAAGGCATTTGTTAGTTTGAATGTAGCATTCAAAAAGCCCAAAACCCAAGGCTGTGCTAGAAATAAGAAGTTTCAAAAGAATTGGAAAAATAAGGGCAAGAAGTGGGATAACAAGCCTAACTTTGTTTCAAAGCAAAATTTTATGCAGGACATAACTAAAACTCCCTACAAACATTGTGATAAACTGCACTTTGAGAAATGTTGGTTTGAAGGAAAACCCAAATGCACAGTTTATGGGAAATTTGGTTACCTTCCAAGGGACTGCAATGGAAACAAATCAATGCAGAAGGTGAATTATGGCAATCAACATAAGGAGACAAAGACACATTTCTACATGTACAGTTGATGTGAAAATTAACTTGACACACAAATTAAACCCTATTGTTGACAATTGTAGTATATATGTAAGTAGGGATTGATCTAGGCTGAGGATTGGAAGGGATGCTAATCTACTCAAATTAAACTGTAAAACACTAAACTAGACTCAAAAATAGAAAACCAAACTCTAACAACTCAAAATAAGCTAAATTGACTCAAAACACACAAACTAAGTTAAACTGACTCAAAACAAGTCCTCGACAGTGATTTGGACGAAAATTGAACTAAAAAGACTCAAAAGACTCAATTAGGACAGATTTTGATGAATTGAAACTAAACTATCACAAATAAGAACTAAAGGGTTATTTAGACGAATTTCAAACTTAACTTGACTCAAGACACTAATATAACTAAACTTAAACAGATTTTAACTAAGTTCAAACACAAAATATTAAAGGGGGATTGGTTTTGATGAATTTAAGACTCAAACAAACTAAAAAGGTATGAAATTAAGGTGAATGAATGGGTGAAAGGCTAGTTAAAGGGTCATTCTCCACACATGACATATGCATACAAACTAATTTCCAGTTATTATTCCTTTAGACTATAAATGACAATGCCCTAAATTAACCATGAAAAGCACAAATTAACTTTCAGATTTTACTTAAGTCATTGAATTGGATGGAATACGCATCGCAACCAAATTATCCTTATCAAGTTCCCTAACTATGAAAAGCATGATAGAAAGACATATCAAAGGTCATTAAGTTCTTTGAAAACCATAAGCATTGACGAGGCATTCATAACTATGAAAAGCATGATACTCATACCAAGGATTTACTTAAAACAATCATGACTAGTGACTTCCACTACTTGTCAATATAAGTTCATAATGATTAGGTGAAACTCCCTTATACTCTAGCATCAAATTCATGCATGCAAATTAAGTGTCGACCCTTAATCAACATACATAAATAAGTTTTCATAACTCAGATAAGCAAATCACATTCAAGACTCAAGAAACAATAACTAGATGTAATCAATTCATATAAAACATATAATCATGGCTTCGAATTCACCTCCAACTATAAAGAAATTAGTTCCACATAATTGCATAAATTAACAATGAAATCAACATAATTGTAAAACTAAAACAAAGATAAAAGACACCCTAGAGACGCTCCAACACACCCAAAAGCTTGGGCATAGGCACATCACAAAGGCATTTCCCTTCCTTCCTTCTCCTTGTTGTGGCACACTTTTGAATTTTCTGATTTCTCTCTAAAACCCCCTTATGTGGTGTGGCATATATGTGTATATATAGGGATAGGGTTTCATGGAAAATTTGTATTGGAAAAAGGATTAGTTACATGGCAGAAACCAAGGAGAATAAGGAGAAGATGTAGCAGATCCTTAGGGCTTCTAGAATATGGTATTGTGACAGATTTCTAGAAGGACAAGGGATAAGATATGTGGCACAAACTTAGGGCATGAAAATAAGGCTTCTAGGACCAGATATTTAGGTGATTTAATGTGAAAATGAGTCCTCTTTGCAACTGGAATTAAGGTGGAGCTAGATTAGGTTAGGATGAGATAAGATAAGGTTGTTTGGATAATGTTCCATCTTTCTTGCTCTTTCCTTATCTTCTTTGCCTTAAACTTGTCTCTCCAGATTTGTAGCCTGTTCCTAGCCTTTTTTGGCTTCAAATTTGTCCATCCATTTTGCTCCATATGCAAGCTATCCATTCCAAGCCCAAAACTGCTCCAAATAGCTCCAATATGCACTTTCTTGCCTCTTTTGCCATTAGGACCTATAAACACATGAAAATAGCTTAAATCAGTATAATATATGGAAACTAACTATGTAAATGCAAGAAAACAAGCTAACTAAGTCACATAAATATGCTCGTATCAAATTCCCCCACACTTAGCTTTTGCTAGTCCTCAAGCACAACAAAACAAACAAAACATAACCTAAACCTTCCAATAATTCCCTCAGGGATTTCCAATGCAACATGACACGTTAAAAATCACTACTCCCACAAATTTTAGCTATCCCTACCCTTGAGTATATACTTAACCGTAGTAAACACTCACTAGCCCGCATTTAATCAATTAAAATGATATTTTGAATGTACTAACATGCCTTACAGAATCCCTCAATTCCTCACTGGATATACTCTCTATTTTCACATAGATTTTCTGACTGCACTCCTTACACAAGGTATATGTGAGAAAATTGATGTAAACATGTAGACTAACACTCACATATGTATAATCAAAGAAAGCACTTTCTAGAATTATTAACATGAATATGATATGATCTCATGAACGGAATGCCACTACTTTGAATCGAGAATGAGGGATACCATATGCTTATACCAATTTTGAACTCCACATATTGAAACACTTACCAATCAAGATAGAAGTCAAAGGGTTGTAATGGGGCTAAGATATTGGCTAACAAAGAAAGGTTGGGATAAACAAAAATTCTTAAAGCAATAGTAAGCAAAGTAATGAAATAAGCACTTAGAATTCGCTTATGAATGCAGAAATCAACTCTAAACACAAAGGGGAGATTCACACAACACTTAGGGCCATATTCAAACTTTTAGACCCTTTCTGCAACAACCAATACTTGTGAGTTCATTCTCACTTATTTTCAACTCTTGTTCTTTCTTTTCTTCAACTTTTTCTTTTTTTTCTTCTTTTTTCACGTTTTTTTTTCCTTGAAAGACACAACTGGTGTATGTCAAGGATGTATGATAGGCAAAAAACACTGATGTTTCCCAGCTGAGTCCACTTAGAAGGCAAAGTTTACTCTAGAATTGGTTCACACTAATGGTTATACAAGAATGACATGGGTCTACTTTCTGAGATATAAGTCAAGTGCTTTTGAATGATTTAAGAAATTCAGGGTGATGATAAAATTGCAATGTTGTCACAAACTGAAATGTTTAAGAAGTCATAAAGGTGGAGAGTTTATGTCCAGAGTTTGTGCATTTTTGCAATGAGATAGGAATTTAAAGACAATTGACAATGGCATACATCCACAACGGAATGGAATAGCTAAGTGAGAAAAATAGGACTGTGGGGGAGATGGCAAAATCAATGTTGCATGAGAAAGATCTTCCATATTAGTTTTAGGCAAAAACGATGAACACAGATGTCTACTTGCTCAATAGGTGTCCACAAAGGCACTAGACAAGTTGACTTCCTTTGAAGCATACAGTGGTAGAAAGCCAATAATTGCACATTTTAAAGTTTTTCGCCCATTATGTTATGTGCACATTCCTACAAGTCAGGGTCATAAATTGAAAAGTAATACCCACAAATGCATATTTGTTGGCCATTGCACAAGTGAAAAAGGTTATAGACTGTACAAACTCAATTACCTAGAAGATCATTCTCTCAAGAGATGTAACCTTGAGAATGGTTAGACTTGGAATTATGAAACTGAAAATGTGGTCAATGTTTTAGTGATTGCTAATGCTGAGAAAGAAAGATATGTAGATGTTAAAGAACTAACTGAATCATTTGAATTTGGTTATTCCTTGCTAAGTACTCCACAAAAAAAAGTCAACAAGGTATCTCAAAAGTTCTAAATCCAAATTCTACCTTACAAGATTAAGCAAGAATTCCTCAAGTCTTTGGTCACACTCCACTGAAATGGAGAAGCCTAAGTGAAGTGATAGCTCAATGCAATATGTGTGTCATAGAATATGAGACCGATAAGGAAGCAACTCAAGATGATTCTTGGAAAAGAGTTATGCAAGCTGAATTTGATACGATAAAGAAGAACAATACATGGCAGCTTGTTGATAGACCATTCGATAAACCAATCATTGGTGTCAAGTGGATCTATAAAACAAAGCTAAATCTGGATGGGTCAGTAAAAAAGAATAAAGCCTGATTGGTTGCAAAAAGGTACTCTTGAAAGCCTGGAATAGACTATAATGAGACTTTTGCTCCAGTGGCCAAACATGACACCATCAGAAGCTTGATTGCCTTAGCAGGACATAAGGGATAGAGTCTATTTCAATTGGGTGTAAAGTCTACTTTCCTAATTGGGATATTGAAGGAAGAAGTATATATTGATCAGCCTCAAGGCTTTGTGATAAAGAATAAGGAAGAAAAGGTTTATAAGATGAACAAAGCTTTATATGATTTAAATAAAGCTTCAAGAGCCTGGTATGATGAGAGAGACTAATACTTCACCAAGGCTAGCTTTCAGAGTAGTTACAGTGTAGCCACATTATATATCAAGTCAAATGGAAGCTTAAGTATAATTATAGTCTCTTTGTATGTTAATGATATGGGATATACTGGTAGTTGTTCAAAATTAATTGATGAGTTCAAAAATGATATGATGAAGGATTATCAGATCACATATTTAGGTTTACTATATCATCTCCTTGGAATGTGTGTAAGGCAAACTAACAAAGTATTTTTAATCATCAGAATAATTAAATGTTGAGATATTTGGCTTAAAAGACTGCAAGCTAGTAGCAACTCCACTAACAGTTAACGAGAAATTTTGCAAACTAGACGGAAGTGAACTTGCTGATGAGATTGAATACAGAAAACTTGTTGGAAGCTTACTCTATTTAAGTGCAACGAAGCCTGACATTATGTTTGTAGCAAGCCTTCTTACAAGATTTATGCAAATCTTACTAAGAAACATATGGGAAACTACTAAGAGAGTTCTGAGATATGTTTAAAGCACTTTGGATCATGGCATTAAGTATGTTAAAGGACAATTAACTCTTCTTATAAGTTATTGTGATAATCATTAGGCAGGAAGTGAGGATGATATAAGAAACACCTCTGGTTATGCCTTTGCAATAGAGGCAACTTCACAGGCCAAATGATAAACCTTACTCTGAACCACAGCCAAACATTCTATGATTTTAAGGTGACTCAAATGAATGGAACCGATCGACGGAATGATTAGTTTTTGGCCCTACTAGAGTGACTCCTGTTTTACATCTCCTGAACAACACCATGTGTTCATCTGGTTCATTGGAAACCTGACCGGAAGAAGTAGTAACGGTCTGAGAAGTTGACTTAGGCTGGTGCGAAGAGGCATTTTGGTGAGCCAAGTCGATTTTTAACTTGAGGACTTTACTTAGGCAAATAGGCCATTGTTGGGGAAGGACAGTCATCCACCATCTCTCTCTGTCACCCATTGCATTTAGGCGCATAAGTATTTACCACATTAATTGTTGTCGTGGGAATTGGGACAATGATGACTAACAATTGTACCTTATCTAGGAATTTGAGCTTACTGTTGTCTATCCAATCCTAGATAATATCTTAAAATATCACTTAATTGTTAGTCGCGTGTTTGCTTGAACATTGGAACTTGTAATAAGCCTTCACTTCAAGTCTTCAACCTTAGGAATTACATGACCCGGCTGAAGCTTGATCATCTTTAAGATAAGGATGTATTAGACGATATGGGGTGGCTGATGCCGCATAAGTCACCGATATAGGGTGACTGATGCTGCATAAGTCACCCCACTAATGCTGCATATGGATATTAGACGATATAAAGTGATTGATGCTGCCAGATTTTAGGTTCCCTTTTTCCATGGGATTCTCTATTAAGTCTAATCCTTTAATTTGAGGAAGATTGACATCTAGATGACTTGTTGATAGTTGTGTGCTAGCTACTTGATGCACTCCCTTAATTTAAGGAGTGACAGCTTTAGGGTTTACTAGGTTAGTAGGATTTGCCAAGGTAGGGTTGCTTCTAACCTTCTACCTCATTATATATCCCCCCCTTGTACATTCAATCAATCTATGAAAAATACATTGAAACTTAAAGCTAAAATATCTACATGGTATCAGAGTAGGTTCTTTCATAACCTGTCTCTGTCAGTCTTGTTGTTGCGTTATTCCTTTCATCTTTGGGCCATGACTAAAGAAAGTTCAGTAAATCGCAATGAAGAAACTCAGCATAGCTTCTCCCTAAATTTCTCAAATGTTGAGGTTAATACTAATCAACGTCTGTGTTTATTTCTCTTGAACGAGTTCAATTATCTTCCTTGGTCTTGAGCTGTTTCACTAACTCTCAAAGGTAGAGGGAAATTAGGGTTTGTCAATGGAAACGTGGTGGCTCCAGATAGCTCTTCATCAATATACAGTGCTTGTCTTTGAAAAAATCAACTTGTCTTGTCCTTACTCCTCAACACCATAGAGAAACATGTTGCTGAGATTTTCAGCTATTACAATTCATCACTTGATCTTTGGAAAGCCTTGCAGGATATGTATGGAAATCAAAACAATTATGCACAAGTTTTTCAACTTAAGAAAGACATTGCTAGTGCCCAACAAGAAGGAAAGGTGTTTGTTCAACACCTTGGGAGTCACAAGGCTATGTGGAATGAGTTGGATGTTTATCTCCCTCATACCATAAACCTTACCACTCTCTTGAAACAAGCTAAGGAAGACATAATCTATCAGTTGTTAGGGAGTTTTAACTCCGAATATGAAGACTTAAGGAGTCACATATTGATGAGTCAAGAATTGCCCACCTTCAACAATGTTTGTGCAGCTATTCAACAAGAAGAAGCAAGGAAGAAAGAGATGAATGTTGAGCACAAATCAAGATTGACTAAGACTTGTGCATATGCCTCAAACTACAAGAACTCAGAGGCAAAGGGGTAGAAGGGAAAAAATACACACCTAAAATGCAAATATTGCAATGGTGTTGGTCATGTGGGAGAAAAATGTTGGGAACTTCATCTTGAACTCAAGCCTAAATTTAGCAAAGATGGGAAGATGATACCAAGATCCTCACAACAATTTCATTCTCAACTCAAGGCTCAACTTGCTAATGCTTACTCTCCTACTGTCTCACAAAGATCCATGGAATTCACTGCCAATCCATTGTCACTCATCAATGAATTTGCAGCCTATCTTTAAGGTAAAGGACATGGACAAGGTTCACAAGCTCAAGGCAAGCATAAGGGCAGTCATACAGCTATGTTAAGATAGTTTGCCGGCTTTCTTGCTGGAAATGAAAAGGTATCATGAGAGGAATAGTTTGCCGGCTTTCTTGCTGGAAATGAAAAGGTATCATGAGAGGAAGCACCAAGTATACTCAAAGCCTACACTGCCTTATATGTACCAACCTTTCCTTTCCAACTTCTGTCAATTGGAAAAATCACAAACACCCTAAATTGCCGTGCCATTTTCTCACCAAATAATGTAATTTTTTAGGATGTTCTCACCATGAAGATGATCGGTAAAGGGGTCTTCATAAATGGACTTTACTACTTGTGCAAGAATGCCTGCTTTTCTGAAGCTCTTTAAGCTCAATCGAAGTCCATAGATGAAAACCAACTTTGGCATAACAAATTAGCTTATCCCTCAGAAGCTGTCTGTCAAAACTATTTCCATATTTTGTAAGTCTCATCTTACTTGTGATACTTGTCAATTTTCTAAGTTTACTAGACTACATTTTGGTAATTCAATATCTAGGATAAGTAAACCTTTTGAAATGGTACACAGTAATGTATGGGAACCAGCAACTGAATCAATGTAAGGTTTTAAGTATTTTGTTCTATTTGTTGATGACTTCTCTTGAATAAGTTTTTTTATACCTTATGAAATCAAAGAGTGAAATCCCAAACATTTTCAAAGACTTTCATTTACATGTTCAAACTCAATTTCAATCAAACATTAAAGTCTTAATATCTGACAATGGCGTTGAATTTCTATCCAACAACATGTTTCAATACATAAGTTCTCAGGGCATCATACATCAAACCAGTTGTGTAGGAACTCCCCAACAAAATGGAGTAACCGAGAAAAGGAATAGATATCTCTGAGAAGACTCGTGCCCTTATGCTCCACATGAATGTTCTAAAGAAATTTTGGCCATTTGCAATCCTCACTGCCACTTTTCTCATCAATCGACTCCCAAGTCGAGTGCTAGAGTTCAAATCTCCCTATGAAGTACTCAAAGGTAGAAAAATTGATTTAACACACCTCAAGGTATTTGGATGTGTTTGCTTTGTTCACATTCAAGCCTTGAATCGTGACAAATTAGACGCCAGTGCTACTAAGTATACTTTTATGGGTTACTCTTTCACCAAAATGGGATATAAATGCTTCAATCCAGCCACTAAGAAGTGCATAGTGTTAAGAGATGTGAAGTTTGAAGAAGACTGTCCTTATTTCACTTCCAAATGAACTATTACAAGTTATAAGGAGGAATTGTTTGAATTATTTCCTTTCCCTCAGAACTTTAATCCTTGTGTGTTAGAAGAAAACTCAGTCTTTGTGATTTCTGATGGTGAAGAAGTGCAAACTAACTCAGTCACTGCTAGTCTGATTCCTGCTAGTGAAGAGAATGATGAGTCTCATTCTGATCATTCTCAACCTCTCACAGAGCCTCAAATGATTAAAAGAAATTGTTCTCAAACAAGGAAACCTCCAACTAGGTTGCAAGATTTTGTTACTTATGCCTCACGGCACCCTATCACTAAAAGCATTAGTTTTCGTGAGTGCTCTACATCTCATGTTGCATTTCTCAATGAAATTGATAAACACTGTGAACCCAGGAGTTTTCGAGAAGCATCACTTCTCCCACAATGGAATCAAGCCATGGCAAATGAGCTTCATGCATTGGAAGAATATAACACCTGGAGTTTAGTTCAACTACCACCAAGAAAAAAGGCTAGTAGAAGTCGTTGGATTTACAAGATCAAATTCAAGGCTGATGGTTCCATCGAGAGACACAAAGCTAGACTTGTAGCTCAAGGTTTCACTCAGACCCTTAGGGTAGATTACAAAAAAAACATTTGCACCTGTGGCCAAGATGAATTCTATGAAGGTTTTACTTTCAGTTGCTGTAAATTGTAGGTGGTCCCTCTATCAAATGGATGTGAAAAATGCTTTTCTTCACGGAAAGTTACAAGAAGAAATGTACATGCAGCTCCTCCGGGCCATAATGGTCTTAAAGGCAACATGGTGTGTAAATTGCATAAGGCAATATATGGATTGAAACAATCCCCAAGAGCTTGGTATGCTAAGCTCAGTTCAGTACTCAATAAGGCTAGTTTTATACGAAGTAATGTTGATTCCTCACTATTTGTAAGAATTGGTACCAGTGGGAAATTAGTGGTTCACATGAACGATCTCATTATCACAGGAGACAGTGCTGTTGAAATTGAGGCACTGAAAGGTTCACTACATCAAACATTTGCTATCAAAAATATGGGATGGCTCAAGTATTTTTTGGGTACTGAAATGACAACATCTTCAAAGAGGCTATTTCTACATCAACGCAAATATGTACTAGATTTTCTTCAATAAGCAAACATGCTTGACTGCAAACCTTCCATCACTCTTGTGGATTGTAAACTGAGGCTCAATACAAATGAAAAAGCCTTGCATGATGTGATTTATTACCAACAGTTAGTAGGGAAGCTTATATATCTCACCATCACACGTCTAGATATCATATATGCAGTGAGCTTGTCAAGCCAATTTATGCACTCTCCCACTGTTGATCACCTTCATATTGTTAAAAGAATTTTGAGCTACCTCAAGGGGTCAATAGGGTAAGGAATCATCATGCGTAACAATAAGTCCACTACCATTAATGGCTACATGGATGCAAATTGGGCAGGGAATGCACTTGATAGAAAATCTTCCACAGGCTATTGTACATTTGTTGGGGGGGCAATCTTGTTACTTGGAAAAGCAAGAAGCAACAAGCAACAAGTAATTGTTCATTCCAACGTAGAGGCTGAATATCGAGCCATGGTAGCCACTGCCTATGAACTTATTTGGCTTAAAGGGCTTCTTTCGGACTTACGGTTCCCTATTCTGTCCTCTATGTCCCTTATATGCGATTATCAAATAGCCATGCACATCGCTGCCAACCCTGTGTTTCATGAAAGAACCAAACATATCGAAGTGGATTGCCATTTCATTAGAGCTCATGTTCAAACTCAAGTCATATGGACCATTTTCACACGAAGCCATGATCAACTAGCAGATCTCTTTACCAAGGTACTGGCATCAACTCCATTTTATCATTTTTTGGGCAAGCTTGGCTCAATTAATCTCCTTGATCCAGTTTGAGGGGGAGTATTAGACGATATAGGTTGACTGATGCTACATAAGTCACCGATATGGGGTGACTAATGCTGCATAAGTCACCCCACTAATGCTGCATATGGATATTAGACGATATGGGGTGACTGATGGTGCCAGATTTTTTTGTTCCCTCGTTTCATAGGATTCTCTATTAAGCCTGATCCCTTTAGGAAGATTGACATCTAGATGACTTGTTGATAGTTATGTGCTAGCTACTTGTTGTACTCCCTTAATTTAAGGAGTGAAAACTTTAGGGTTTACCAGGTTAGTAGGATTTGCCAAGGTAGGGTTGCTTGTAACCTTCTACCTCATTATATATCCCCCCTGTACATTCTATTAATCTATGAAAAATACATTGAAACTTAAAGCTAAAATATCCACAAGATGTATATCTTTAACCAAAATCAATCACCATTAAATCTAAATTTATATTAAGAAAACAAAACACAATAAAATTTATCCCCAAGTACACAAAAGCAGCTTAAACATCATATTTTAGTGCTCTCCATAGATAAGAGATCAACTTTTGTTTTCTATTAGGATGTGCATGATAAATGAGTACAAAAAGACTTACAAAGCTCGTCAACTAGACACACGTACTAGTAGCTAGTTTTGTCTTCGTGTTTTGTTACTCAATCTCTTCAGTCTTTAGGAAGTGGCACGATACTATCATGATCGTCAATAACCTTCTTCTTGAACTTTGCAAGATAATAACGGAATCATGCATAATGTATGAAAAGAAATAATTTTTGAAAATCAACTAATAACAAAAATCACAAAGTACGTCTCCATAATTGAATTCTCATTTAAGTACAAGAAAAACCAAGGATAAATTTTTTCTATCTAAAAGCAAACGACTACAAAATTGGTTTTTCTTCTCTCAAAATACTTTGGAAAATGCACTTTGTGGACAAGGGCTGCTATCAGATTTTTCTTTCAATACACGCATATACTCAATGCATGCGACAACATAAATTAATAGACTCATGCCCACTGTATGCGGCTGCTCTAAGCTATATATATTTGGATTCAAAACTAAATGTACGATGACAACAAAAGAGTATTGAAAAGATTGAACCTAGAGTACCACAATAAATTTAGATGGAGGCCCTTCATTTTTTTTTAATGATATATTATTTTAGAATTTTTTTTTTCAATTTTTTCATCTATAAAACTAAAATATTACAAGTTACTACAACAAAAATAAGTTGTTTGATTGCCCAGGTGTTTTTCCTTACCTTCAAAGGTCTTGAGTTCAATACACGTTGGATGTGTTTTTGTTATCTCCATTTTAAGTTTACAAATTTGCAAAAACTTAAAATAGCAAAACAATATCATAGGGATTCGAACCCAGCACAACGGATATAAGGAAAAAGAGCTAAACCACTAGCACTAGAACCACATATAACATTGTCTTTCGCATCTACTCTATTTTATATGCATATGTATACATGTAATGAAAATTTGGGGGCCTTTCTGAATCGGGGGCCCTGTGCGGTGGCACCTGTTGCACACCTTCAGGGCCGACTCTGCACTAAACCCTATTATAATGCATATATGTGTATAATCAGATAACAACAATTACAACAAAACTTTATCCCAAGTTGGGTTGGTTATATGAATCCTAAAACGTCATTGTGCTCAATTTTGTGTCATGTCTTCCATGAGAAACCTGGATTAAAATTAGGGTGAAGTGACGATTCAGTCCCTGAACTATCACCTTAGTGAAAATTAGGTCCCTGAATTAATTTTTCGGTAAAATAGGCCCCTAAATTCATTAAAATTTTGCTAATTTCATCCGTACTACTATATTTGTTGGGGGACTTTTAGGTCGAGGTGAACTTGGGCTTTGAGAACGTCCTATTGTCTCCCTTGGTGCGGATTTGCAACAAGTCCCATGATATCTTGAAAGAGATAGCTTGTCTTAGGAAAAACCCCTATAACATCAACGGCTCGAAGATAATGAAAGATTATGGGAATTACTAAGGTTGCATGGATGGTGATTCTTGAGGCTTGGAGTATGTTTTTGGGATAAACAGAACTTTCTAGGTTTATTTCCTCAGTGGTTATCTCTCCTTGCGTTACCTTGTCTATATCCCTCCCTGTGTTCTTTCAATCCCTTCTTTATGTAAGTGAAGGATTTCTCTATAGGCTTAAAGGGAATCTCCCTTTGTGGCTTGGTCTTCCCTTCCTTTCTCCCTAACCCTCCTATTATTCCTTTTTTGGTGTAAGATAGTTGCACTGTTGAGACTTGTAGTTTGCTTCTTCCCGAGATATGGCTTTTCCAGGGCGGCCTTCCTCAGGCACTACTTCCGGTAGCACGCCTCATAGCTTTAGCGTGTTGGTTGTCTGTGCAAGCTGGGAAAGGAAAGTCATCATTAAATGTCTGACTTGCTGAGCTTAACTTGCATTTAATGCAAAAATCTAGCTTAGTCCTAACTAAGGGAGTTTGCTTGCTAACGAAATGGGTAAACTAGGCTACTTCTCTCTCAATGATGCATGCGTGAAATACAAAGGGTATGGGCTTGGATCTTTAGGCCCCTAAGCAACCCAAAGCCTTTTATGACCCCGATTTCATGTAAGCTCGATAACCTTCTATTACCATCCAAACCACAATCCACTTGACAAGCCCTGAATACGTGACTTGGGTTTAGCATGGATAGTGACTAAGGAAGCATGGCTTGATGAATAGGCATGAGCATGGTGTGAATGTCCAACTTAATCACCGTGGCATGGCATGTTGCTAAATGTATTTTTCCTCAATCCCGCACCTTGTTATGTGTTTGGGCTTGAATGTAGGTTTTGCATGACAATTGGGCCTTAAGATTTGGTTGGATTGGTGTCTAACATTTTTAGGCCCCAACATTAGCCCCCTTGATTGGTTGGGCTATGAGAAACCTTCAGTGGGCTGAATAATCAACCCCAGGCCCAAGGGATTCCTTTTTTAGAGTGGACTTCCTAATGGGACTTTTCCTCCTTCCGCATGGTAACAAATAAATCTCTGCCATTGTGCTCCCTTGCTTCCTGATGAGTCCATATTATACCATATATTTTACCATGTTCTTAGTTATAGTTTATTGGCTATTTTAGTAGAATTTTGATACTTTGTTATACATTTTCAATGTAGGACATGTGATTTCCTCTGGAGCAAAAAGTGACCAAACGGATGAATTTTGGAGTGATTGCAATTGGAGGATGTTCGTGATTCTTTCAATTCAAGATGATTGAATCAAAGTTTTAGATTTTTCTACCAAGCCGTTTGACCATGGTGATGAAATAAAGGCCCAACGCGTAGCTTTCCTAGATTGACGTTTCTAGACATTTTGGGTATTTTGGAGGTCAAGATGGCATATTTTGAGAAAGATTTCTTCTGAGGATTTGTAGGGGACGTCTCCAGTTTCCAAAAGAGATGTTTTGAGACCAAATCGGAGTTGATTTGGTCGGTCAAATGTTTGATTTTCTGAAAAGTCCGAATTTCAGTTTAAATAGGAAACCTTTTATTTTCTGTTTTATTATTTTATTATGTTTCCTAGTTTTATTCTAAGATTTTTAGGGTTTTATTTTGTAGTAGTATAAATAATACTTTTTAGCCATTAGGGCTAGAACAGAAGGAGGGGTCGAAACGCACACACAAGCCTTTGACAATTCAAGTTATTTTCTAGGTGTTTTTTATCCTTGTTCTTAATAATATTTTATTATGATTGTTTGTAACTAGTTCTTTTGCTAGGGCGAAGCCACAAGCCTTAGCATGAATATGTGATTTTATTAATTTACTTATGAATGGATGCATGCTTACTTTGAATTATTAATCACCGTGATTAAACTATCTAATTGTCTTAGTGATTTGCGACCATTAGGGTTTTTAGACAAGTAATTTGATGCAATTTCTGTTGGAACATCACCCTGAAATTGAGGATGGCTTTTTGTGATTAGTAATTGTAAGTTCACTTAAGGCGAACATCATGCTCTTAAGGGTTGCATGGTTTTTCAAAGGGTTTTCACAAAGCTTAATGAGTCTTGCATGTTCATATTTGATCTAAACATCATAGACGGGTTGCATGTTAGATATACACTTTCGCTTGAACATCACAAGGAAAATATGTATTAGGAAAACCTAACCTTCAAAGCATGTGTGTGGAAATTCATAAGTAATTGGTAAAATTGCATAGGATTGTTAAGGGGATGGCGGAACCCTAGGCTTTACAAATTGACTTTCTTTAAATTGTTCTCTAGTTAATTTCTTTAATTGTTTTATTTTAAAATTCGTTTTTATTATATTAAATTCTAAAATCAATATTTTCCAAACTTTGTTTTCAATAATTAATTAAGAGTTGGTTTTAAACACAATTATTCATTCAATCCTTGTGGAAAACAACCTTGCTTGAGCTACTATACTGCAACAACCTTGTACTCTTGCAAGTATTTTTAAGTGTTTTTATCCCTACTTTTACACGTGGTAAAAATCCTAACACTTTCTGTGCACGTCCAATCATATGGATAAACTCTAGGTATTCCCCTACCTCCACTTGGTAAACGTTACAAACTGCTTTTCTCCCTAGGACAAGTATTTAATTTGTCTTTGCTCTTCCTCTACTTCTTTAATTCTCCTTCCTTCTTCAAAATTTTCACAACAATTTTTCTTCTCTGCTTTCTATGTTGGGTTGTGTGCTTTTGTTCGAGCTTCTCCATGCTCTACGACAAGACTTTGCTTAGGTAAGGAAATTCTTCCCTTGACCCCTTTTTTGAATCTTTCTTCTGCTTTTGTCTTCTCTGTTTGCCATGGTGATGAAATTAGACATGCTTCTTTCATTTTGATCATGTGTTTCAAAGATTTTGGGGTTTCAGTATGGATGCACAAGGAGTGCGGGTCCTTCATTCAGTAGTCTTGCGGCTTCTAAGTCATGTTTGTTTGCCCTTTATGATTTCTCTCTTGCTTTCCATGTATACCCTGCAAGCGTCATTTAGCCTAGCTTTTTTGCATGTTGGTGCGTGCTGAGCGGGATCGATTAATCAATTGCATTGATCCGCTTGGCATGATTAACTTGATTACATATAACCTGTTTTTGGTTCGATACACGTATAGCACACTTTCCCTAGCTAGATCTTTTAGGGCTTTGATAGCATGGCATGTGTAGGGAAAGATGCATATTGTTTAAAGACTTAGATTTTTCCATAAAAGGCTTTGAATTTTATACACGTACCCTTTTGCTTTCTAGGGACGTGCTTGCTTGCTTTCTCGAGGTAGATTCCTTGTCATGTTTCACTTTGTATGCTTGTATGTTTCTTCTTGCATGTTACACTGCCTTATAATATCTATGGATTGACAGTTACTTTCCATACGTGCATTATGGCTGCAGAATCACCCAAGTGCTTAACTGCAGCGGATGGGTCTTTCACTACTAAGGATTGTCTTCAACGAGGTAGGTCGCTGCCTCCTCTTGGTTCCTAGAACAAGGCTTTCAAGTAGGAAGAAACCTTCTTAGACTCGGTCCCTCCTATCGACCCCAGGCATATTTCCCGGTATTGCATTAAATGTTGGCTGTTTCTAACTGTGTCGATCCACTTTGAGTTCTCCTGCAGTGAGGCCATTAGCTGGGCAGATTTGGTGGATATTGAGCTTAGCTTTATGAACCAATGCACAACCCTAACAAAGGCTAAGGTTTTAGATATCGTCTTCATGACTAAGAAGCAGGTTGTCCACCTTAGGCTCGAACTTCTTTGCCATGTGGTTAGGAGGTAGAGTATAGAGGCCCATACCTTCATTCGTGATGAGGGAGAGTCTCCTGCCACCCTGGACGATGTTGCTAACATTATGCATCTTCCATTTACGGGTAGCATGGATCAATTCCGCTATGTTATTCCTTCTGCCGACACCGACACTTTTAATGTTTTGAAAGAGGGTGCTCCTACTTTTCCGAGCAAAGCTTTTCACTTCAACGAATGGATCAAACACTTTGGCAAAAGAAGCAAGAGCCGAGCTGTAGGTTTGAGGCCATGTTGTGTTTGTGGCTAGGTCGTTTTGTCTTATGTGAAAGCAAGGATACTTTTAGTCGCCAAATGATTCCTTGGGCCATGTGGTTTCACTGGCTTCATCGTTTATTGGGCTCCTCTACCACAAATTGAACCAACTTCATACTCTGGAAGAGCAGGTCACGAATAGTGCCTCGTTGAAAAGTTTCCTCTATGCTAGCTTCCTGCAAATTTTCTTGTGCAAGTGTATCAAGGGTTCAAAGATAACTCCCTACCTCTCTAGCACAGCAAAAAGATGCTACATTATTGACTCCTCCACTTATTTGTCTGAGAAGCTCCCATTTGCTTGTGGTTGTTTTGGGAAGATTTCAGCAAAGAAGCAAGACTTCTTAGAGTTTCTAGATGACATGACCAACTTTATTTTCCATCCATACGTGTTAGTCCCTAAAGGTTTTACCTTTGTGATATTTTTTACTAATGTTGTTTGTGGTGAAGATTCAAATGTGACGTTAATTGTACTTTCCGAGAATCTGGATTTCCTTTCGCTCACCGAAAAATCATTGGCCTCGCTAACTCCTTTAATCCCCTTCATGGAGGAAGATAACGATGAAAGGAATGCAGTCTACTCTTCTTTCTAGGTGTGACACCAACTGGGTTTTAACCAGGGGTGTCGATTTTTTTTTCCCACTGAAGTTGAGGCCTCTTTTAATAATCTGTTTTGGAGTTCTATGTATGCACCTCCAGAATGTTTTTGCCCTTCCCATTATATTACCAACCAAACTCGGGTAAGTGGCATCTCCAAGGGCTATGTTACTTATTAGTTGAAGTGTTTCTCTGCTAGGGCCTATAACTACCATTTCTGGTTCGAGGTGCTGATGGCCCTACTATAGCCAAGGAAAGCAATGCTTCGGGTGATTCTTCCCGAATAACAAGAAGAGTAAGGCGTCAGGTAAAGGAAAGCTTACAGATCAAGGGGAAAAAAACGACTTCGAGTTTATTTCTCGGGTTAACTTCTTTTGCTAATTTTCCCTTTACATGTTTTTCCTTAGTGCTTTATATGTTGTGCCTTAGATGATGCATCTCAAGTGGTGAATGATGGTCCTTCCAGCAACAAGCATGATGCTTCCCCTACTCTGAAGAATCAGAGAGTGAAAAGTTCCTCCGCGAAGCCAATGATTGGTATTAAATCTTACTTTTCCGTTCCTTGCTTCTGTTGCTTTACGTATGCTAACTATGACTTTGTTATAACCAAGACTCCTGCCAAGGAAGTGACTCTTACTGGCCCTGCTCGTAGGACCAAGAGTGCTCGAGCATCCACTTCTTTTAGCACTCCCAAGCCTCTTGAGTTCCTTGATATTACTGAAGCAAGTGAGGAAGAGCAGAGCAATGAGGAAACTAAAAGAGATGAGGCAGTTAAAGAAGGCTTGGCCGTTAAGGAAAGCAATAATACAACTACCGAGTCTAACCCTAGAAGCAGAGAACATCCTCAGGCTTCTCTAGGGAAGGACACAGAAGGTGAAGACAGTGGCATAGAACTAAGCGGCAAGGATGGCAGCAAGGCAGCGGAGGATGTTGATCTTGATGAAGTTGATGGGTTTTTGAATGATGACATTCAGGTGGAAACGGAAGATACAAAGGTATGTCTTTCTGTTCTTCGTTGATGATAGCCTTTGCATGAATTTTCTATTTTCAATTTTCCTCCTTCAGTCTTTAAATTTTTTGCTTAAGCTTGCATGTGCATGTAGGAAGTAACTAAACTTCGCCTAGCATATCTTCTTTGTGTTTTTGCATGGGCATGTATAAGCATGTTAATCTGTTGGAATTTTTCCTTGGATAGCTCATATGGGTTATGCTACTTTGTGTCTTTGTGTGTTGATATGTTTCCTTACTTGTGCATATTTTCTTTGCTTTCTCTGTAAGTGAATGATGGTGTTGCATAGGCTATAGAGGATGTTCAAGCCCCCAGTTACGTTCTTCCTGAGCCTACAACTTTTCTTGGGGAGGTTATTTCCCTTGAAGAGCATGTTTCAGTTGAAAAGTAAGCATCATGCCATGAAGCCCTCTAGAAGCTCAAGCATAATATTGCCAATGAAGTCAAGCAACTAAGTTCGATTAAGGAACCTTCTGATGAGGCTTTGATAGGTTTATCTCCCTTTATGTGTGGGATGATCTTTGAAGAACTTACGACCCTGCTTTACAGTATATAGCATATTTCCCCATTAGAACTCATCGAGCACAAGCAACTATAAGGCTAGGCAAACAAGACCTGGACCTACGAATCAGGGTGGGTTCAAGAGATTCAGGCGAGTATGGTGCGGGTCCAAAATTATGTACACAGAATGAGGCAGGGTAGGGCAGATCCCAAAAATTGTGGCAGTGGGGCCCCAATCCAAACTGTAGCTAGTGTTAGATTGGATTGGATTTAACTCCACCATTGGATTTTAGACTCACTATTCTCTATCATCTCTCTCTCATTCATTCAAGCCTCTGCACATCACCACCAATTCACCAACTTAAGCCCTCGACTCGACTTCGTCTTGGTCTCCCACATTCTAACGACTTGCGAGTTGCGACCACCATCACCACCATCGTCTCCTTCCTATTTTGCTTTGGCTTTGCTGGATTTTAGGTCTCCTTAATGGCAAAGACCGAACCAGCGTAGATCTAATCCCCAAAACCAAGCCTCGATATCGTTTCATTCCATGACACAGTGACTGGCTTGAGCCAACCCATCCTGAAGCAGAGAGTGCATGGAAGGAGAGCATGTGCGTTTGGCAAAGAAAAGTGGCACAACCATGTTGGCAATCTCCTTAGTGCGGGATGCATCCGCGTGGACAAGTTGCATCTTAAGATCAGCATGGGTTTGTACTAAGAAGGGTAATCTTGACCTCAATAGACTTGATCTGGCATCCATGTGCAACAAGTTATTGGGTTTTTAGATTTTACTTATGGTATTTTTTTTCCTCCCATTGAAAATGCACATGTCACCCCAAACATTTCACCCTCCAAGTTGGTGGGACAGATTTTGGCTCTCTGATATTGGATTGTATCATATTATAAGTATATTGGTAATGGCCTTGCTTCTTTGATTTTTTTTTTTTCTTTTCTTTGTTTGTAGATTCTGGGTTTTTTGGGTTTATGAGATGGATTAGGATTTTGGGTTTTCTAGGTTTATTTGTCTTTGTTCATCAAATTTTGATGGCTACTTTTCAATTAGTTTCCTAATTTTTGTTCTGTGATTTCCTCTCAATCCTTTTCATTTGAATGAGTTGCCAATTTTTTTTAGATTCTTTCTTTAAATTGGTTTTGGGTGTTGTTTCTTTGATTTCATTGCAATATCATTCATAATAATTAGTAAATTTCCATAAATGTTGTCCTTGATTAAGTTGATTTAGTGATAATCAACCTAAAAACCTAGAAAACTGAAAATCTCACATGTTCTAACAAAAAAAAAATGTAGATGGACCCACCCCAAACTAACCCATTTCAAATGGGTCAGGTTAGGTCTGGTTCCAAGTTTCAAAATTCTTATACCCGGCCCACCTCATCTCGTTGTATTTGAAAACGGGCCCAGTCTTGTTCCTCCAAATTTGGGCCTGGCCCAGCCCGTGTCCACCACTAAGCTGCTATGTTGGCAAGATATGATCAATGATGTAGTTGCTATAGGCGTGTCGGTGGGTTCTCTAGTCGAGAGGCTAGGAGAGTTGTGTGATACTATGTTTGGGCTTCGGCTTGAAAAAAAAGAGAAGGGTGTCTTAGATCAATTCATCAAAGTCAACAAATTGATGCGTGCTCTAGAACTGTAGTGTAAGGAACTATAGGTTAGGAAGCTTAAGTTGAAGAAGTTGGTCCACTTAGCTTTTGCTAGTCCTCGAGCAAAACAAAGAAAACATGAAAAAGTAACAACATGAAAAACATTAGCTTGCCCCTATGTGACCCTCATAGAATTTCATTCAAGAAAACAAATCAAGAACCTTAGCTAGCACCGAACAAGCTAATCCAAGATGTTTAGTATAACATGTTTCCCTCAAAGAATCAAATGTGAAAGATCTACCATAAGCTTGCATAAAGATCTCATCTCCACAATCATAATTGCAAAACTAAAATCAAGAGGACTTTTATTGGATATAATGAGGCTTAGGGAGAGGGTTATAGAAATGAAAGGATAGGTAAACACAGGTTCCAAAATACATTGCAAGCAATTCTCATGTTGAGATTTATAAGAACTCAAGCTCTCCAACCACTCCTCTAATACCTCTAACCACATATATAAACTGAAACTTAAAGACCTTTTTATTTGCTTTGTATACAGTTTTTCTTTTTCATCTTTTTTTTTTTTTTATTTGAACCAATTTTCACATAACTAAATACAAATATGAAATACCCCCACACTTATTCTTTTGCCAAACTCCTTCAAAGTACTTCACAAACATTTCTCATAAGACAATCTCACATTGCTCACTAGCTAGCTTGGAAAGGGTAAGGAAAAATGTTTAAGGTAAGGTATAAGGGTAGACATATCTGGTGATAAGAAATAAAAGGCTCAACATATACGACTCAAACTGGCAATCTAATGACATCATTTTTCTTTAGGAAACATGCTTATTTGGGCCATGCTAATGAACCTAATATGCCTCTATCCTTTTCAAGTTCATGCAATCAATGACAAACATTTCGAAATATCGTTACGCAAGTTCTAGAGATGTAATTCACATAAGTTCATCACACATGAAAGAATAGAAGTGTATGAAAAATGCACACACTTCCAATAGGCTCAAAAACTCACATAGGTTGTATATGGCCACTATATTCACATACGAAGCTTTAAGTCATGCTTTAGTTTCACATCAACAAGGCTATGTGCATTTGGTTTTTCAAAGATGATTAAACATGTACAAGGCTAACAAGAGAATAAGGAATTTCACACAATACATGCCTACTAAGTTCTTGATCACCGTTGTTCAAATTTAATCCAATTATATCATTGGGTCTAGAGACTAACAAAAATCTAATTCAAAACAATAAGGAAAATAAGACTATTTTTTTGGATTTTCAAATCTTCTGAATTTTTTTTTTAATATTTTTGTTTAGAGTAAATAAAACTAACTAAGAAAACAAAAAAGAAACAATATGAAAACAAATCAAACCAGTTCAAATTTTCAATTTGGTCATTTTTTTTAATCCTTACCCCCAAACTTAAACTGGACATTGTCCCCAATGTCAAAAAAAAACACAATAATGCATAAAATAAAAATAAAATAAAATAGTAAGAAACAAAATAAAGCATTTGGACTGAAAACTTCCCCAATTTGCAATAAAATCAAACGATGACCCCCAAACTTCAATTCTGCAATCAACTTCAAAGGTGGACATAACCAAATATTCCAAGAGTAATCATCCAAGGGGAGCTAGTTCTTGGAAGCGTACAACCTCCACATCATGCTTTGTAAAAGACTCGTAATATGGCTTGAGTTTATGCCAATTCACTTTGAACACGTTTCTAGTTTTCGTACTTTGGATTTCCACTGCATTATGAGGAAAAATATTAGTTATAACAAATAGACCAACCCATCGAGAATGAAGCTTACCTGGAAATAACTGAAGGCGAGAATTAAATAGAAGAACTTTTTGTCCAATGACAAAGCTCTTCTTTAAGATCATCTTGTCATGAAATGCCTTGATTTCTCCTTGTATATTTGACTAGACTCGTATGCATCATTCCGGATTTCATCTAACTCGTTCAATTGAAGCTTCCTCTGCCATCCGGCAACACTTATGTCCATGTTATAGGCTTTGATCGCCCAATAAGCTTTGTGTTCTAACTTTACTGGAAGACTGCATGGTTTCCCATAAACTAACCGAAATGGGGACATTCCAATAGGAGTCTTATAGGCAGTTCTATAAGCCCACAATGCATCGTTTAAGCGCATGCTCCAATCCTTCTTACTAGGACTGACAGTTTTCTCCAAAATTTGCTTCACCTCACGGTTTGATACTTCTGCTTGACCACCAGTTTACGGATGATAAGCTGTAGACACCTTATGTGTGATATTGTACTTCCTAAGCAACACTTCAAATGTTCTATTGCAAAAATGATTCCCTCCATCGCTGATGATTGCTCTAGGTGTTCCAAATCTTGCAAAGATGTTAGTCTTAATAAAATCTGAAACAACTTTTGAATAGTTTTGGTGGTTTTTGCTTCCACACATTTAGAAACATAATCCACAACCAATAAAATGTAAAGAAAACCATTTGAAGATGGAAAAGGTCCCATGAAATCAATGCCCTACACATCAAAGATCTCAATAATCAAAATAGGGGTTTGTGGCATTTGATTTCTTGGACCTAAGTTACCTATTCGTTGGCAACGATCTGATAGGAGCATATTTAGGCGACTTAGCTAGCTTATTCTTATGCATTTGTGTTATTATTTCTTAGTTAATGTCGTATTACAACTCATTTTCGTGTGTTTGTAGGTCCAAAGGGTTAAAGTACCAAGAAAGTGCATTTTGTTGCAATTTGGAGCAGTTTTGGGCACTATGTGGATAGCTTGTATATGGGCTAACATGGATGGATGAATTTGGAGTTCAAGAGGCTAGCAATATGATAAGAAGATGAAGAAATTAAGCTCAAGACAAAGTGGATAAGGAATCAGCTCAAAAGAGGAAACATTATCCAAAACCATATCTAACCTTATCTAACTTTATCCAACCTTATCCAACCTTATCCTATCTTATCCTAACCTAATCTTGTTCCACCTTAATCCTAGCTGCAAGTGCACCTAAAAACCTAATTTCTAGAAGCCTTATCTGACCCTAAAAGGGTGCCACACCCTTCCCCCTTTTATTTCTTCTAGAAAACCCAAAATCAGCCACAAAACACTTAGTTTCTAGAAGGCCCAATTTTGGACGAATTTCCTAAACCTTTTTCCTTTTGGATTCTGATTTGTTAGGCCTTAATCCTTGTGGAATTGGGTATACAAATCCTTTTATGAAACTAATTGGGCCAAACCCTCTCCTAAGTGGATTTAACTTGCTTGTGCCGAACCCTAGGGCCCTAATCCATAAAATCTGCTAAGTGTAACCCTAATCTACTTAACCCTAGGACTATATAAACATAAAATTAGCCAAAAATTCGTACCACCCCTTATGCTATACAGAAAACACCTTGCTGCAACACCCTAGCCTCCATTCTCATCCTCCATCCACTCCATACACCTCCATACACCACCTGCCGCCCCCTACCACCATGATCAACCATCCTCCATCCCTCTAAACAAGAAAACACCACCCAAAACCCCCAATTCCACCACACACACTTTATGCTGCAGCAAGGAGGAGGAAGAGAGCCAAGCCGTGCATCAAATCCATCTTGGAATTGCTGAGCGTTTAGGTGTAATCTTTCTTATGATTTCAATGTTTAATTTCAATACTCTTTGTTTTGCAAGCATGAGGAACTAATCCCCTTTTGGCTAGGGGGAATTTCGAAACCATGGTTATATTTGCATGATGATTTGATTACTCTCAGTTGTGATTTCATGAATGATGAATTCAATTTACTTATCTGGTTTAATTAAAACTTGTTTATGTATATGAATTGAGAGTGCACACTTAATTTGCATGCATAAATATGATGCTAGGGTATAAGGAAACTTCACCTCATCGTTGGGAACTTATATTCATGAGTAGTTAAGATTGTTGGTCACAATTATGTTAAGTAAATTCTTAGCATAAGTATCATGCGCTTTCATAGTTACGAATGCCTCGTCAATACCTATGATTTCCATAGAACCTAATGACCTTTGATTGTCTTTCTATTATGCGCTTTCGTATAGAAAACTTTTAAGGAATAATTTGATTGCAATGCGCTAATTCCATTCAATTCAATGACCTAAGGGAAATCTAAGAGTTAATTTAAGCGTACCTAATTAACATGGGGTGTTAAGGTTCATAATTCACTGAATAAGCAACTGAAGATTGTGTTGTATGCAAGTATGCCATGTGTGGAGAAAAACCTCCTAGCCATCTCACCATCCACCTAATTTTATCAATTTCGCCTAAATCTGCCTAATTTACATATTTGCTTTGTTTGTTTGATTTTCGTCAAAAACCAAATCCCCAATTGTCTTAGAGTGTCCAATTGGTTCAAATATATTTTAGATTGTGTTTTTAAGAGTTTTGAGTCAAGTTACAACCAATTTTCGTCCAAGTTTGTGTTTAGGCAGTTTTGAGTGCTTTTAGCCTATTTTGAGTCTTGTGAACTTGTTTGAGTCTTTTTAAGTGAGTCAAGTGTTTTAAAGGTCAGTTTTATTTATTTGAGTCAGTTTAGAGTGTTTAGCAATCCCTCATAATCCTCGGTGTAAGAACAATCCCTCCTTATTCATATGCTACAATTGTCAAAAGAGGGTTAATTTGTGTGTTAAGTTAATTTTCACATCAAATTTTGCAATGATCACATGTTGCACAAAACTCGTACGCATCCTTAAACAAACTAGGCCAATAAAAACCACTCTCTAACTCCAAAATGGCTGCCACATGCATAAGAATCACAAAAAGTTAGAATAGATTTAAACTTAGATTCGGGGACACATCTTCTAATCAATTGATCAGGGCAATATTTCCACAAATAAGGATTATCCCACTCATAGTATTTGGTGGTTTTGACAAGCTTATCCTTCTGACCACATGTAAAATCATCCGGAATCTTTTTGGTGACCTTGTAATTGATAATATTTGCATACCAAGGGTCAGTGGCCTCTAATGAAAACAATTGCTCATCCAGAAAACTCTCACGTAAAGGGATGAGATTTTCCTTCGTGTTTGAATGCATAAGTCTGCTAAGATGATCAACTACAACATTCTTACTCCCTTTCTTATCCTTGATCTCCAAGTCAAACTCTTGAAGCAGAAGTATCCATCGAATGAGTCGCGATTTTGCATATTTTTTTGTGAGTAGATACTTCAAAGCTACATGATCAGAAAACATAATAACTTTAGTTCCAATCAGATAAGAGTTAAATTTTTCTAAAGCAAATACAACAGCTAGAAGCTCTTTCTCTGCTGTTCAATAATTCAACTGTGCATCATTGAGTATTCGTGATGCATAATAGATGACATGTGGCACTTTGTTGACACGCTACCCTAGAATTGCACCGACGACATAGTCTGAAGCATTGTACATCAACTCAAAAGGTAAACTCCAATCTGGTGGCATGATCACTGGAGCCGTGGATAACAACTCCTTAAGCTTGTTGAATGCTACCACACACTCTTCATTCGTATCAAATGTTACATCCTTTTGAAGCAAACGGCACAAGGGTCTAGAAATCATTAAAAAGTCCTTCATAAACCTAGGGTAGAAACCTGCATGTCCAAGAAAATAACTAACCTTCCTGACAGTAGTAGGGAGGGCTAAAGAACTAACAAGTTCTACTTTAGATTTATCAACTTCAATTCTATTTTCAGATATGATATGCCCTAGAACTAATCCATGTGAAACCATGAAATGACATTTTTTTCCAATTTAAGACCAAATTAGTTTCTTGACAACGTTTTAAAGCTAGGGACAAATTATGTAGACATGTATCAAAAGAATCACCATAAACTGAAAAATCATCCATGAACACTTCAATTATTTTCTCAATCATATAAGAAAAGATACTTACCATACCATTGAAATGTGGCGGGGGCGTTGCAAAGTCAAAATCACTAAGGTACCTCATAGCATTGAAGATTTTGAACTTGACGCTTTCTCCGTCAATTTCCATGGTTAAGGTACCATCGTAGACATCAATCTTCGTACGTGCCGTTCTAAGGAATGGTCTTCCCAATATAAGAGGAAGTGCAATAGGCATAGGGTCATGTTCCATCTCAAGAAGAAAAAAATCAGCGGGAAAAATGAGCTTATTCATTTGCACAAGTACATCCTCCAATAAGCCTTTGGGATATCTATTTGAATGATCTGCCAACTGGATTACTAACTTTGTTTCCTTCAAGTCTCCAAGGTTTAATGATTCAAACACTGAATATGGCATCAGATTGATGGATGCCCCCAAATCACACAATGCTTTAGCAAACTCTTTCCCTTCAATTACATATGGACTGGTAAAGCTACCGGCATCCTTCAACTTCGATGGCAGCTTTCTTTGCAAAACAGTTGATACTTCCTCGCTTAATGCCATAGTTTCTTGATAATTGAATCTTCTCTTGTTCGTACAATGCTCTTTAAGGAACTTTGCATACTTAGGCACTTGTTTTATGGTATCTAAAAGAAGTAAGTTCACTTGGATTTTCCGGAAAGTATCCAAGATTTCATTATCAGTTTGCTCTTTCTTAGACTTCATAAACCTACGAGGAAAAGGAATAGGGACACATGAGTTAAATGAATTTTGAACTTCTTTACTTACCTTATCAAAATCGTTTTTGTTCAATTCTGTAGCTATATGAGACTTTTCAGTTTCTGTTGAAGCCTCATCTTGCTCAAGATTTTTGGTTTGTTGCTCCCCTTGCTCATTTGTATCTTTTCTAGTCCTCTTTTGCATCCTTGGCTGCTCAAAAACTTCTTTTCCACTCCTTAGAGTCATGACATTCATCTGCTCCACATTTAGATTCACCATAGTTTGGCTAGGCAACCTTCCTGGTTGGTGTTGTGGCCCCCATCAAACTTGCTAATTGACTCATTTGGCGCTCAAGGTTTTCAATTACTTTGTCTGTTTTCTGTTGATGAGATTGAGTAGAGTTAGCTAAAAAAGCAATTAAATCCTCAAGAGACTTACTTAGAGCTTGATGTTGTTGAGGCTGAAATGGTGTCTATGGTCTTGCTTGAAAAAAGCCAAGTGGACGGTTATAGTTGTTAGGAACAAATTGTTGTCCATTATCTTGATTGTTCCACTTTAAGTGTGGATGATCGTACCATCCCATGTTGTTGGAGTATGGATCATATTTTTGCCTTTGTTGCCCCTGAAACCCTCCTAACGCATTAGCTTGCTCAAGGCCACCTTGATCCATCAACGAAGGGCACATGTTCGTGGCATGTCCCATCATTGAACATACACCGCACAATTGTTTTGGAGCCACCATAAACTATTGCACAAGATTAGTCAAGTTAGCTAATTGTAATTCAATACTAGAGTTAGCACTTACCTCGTTAACTTTCTTAAAAGGTAGCTCATCTCTCCCTCCAAATTTTCGTGTGTTGCCAGCAATGTTCTTTAATAATGCCTTAGCATTTGTTGGTGTCTTATCCATGAATGCTCCTCCACTTGCTGCATCAAGCATTACACGATCAGTACCACATAATCCCTCATAAAAATACTGTATTAAAAGACGCTCTGAAATCTAATGATTAGGACAAGATGCAACCAAATGTGTGAATCGTTTATAGTAATCTCCAAAGGGCTCCCTATGTTATTTTCGGATTGCATATATGTCTTTCCTTATGCTTGCAGCTTTTGTGGCCGGAAAATGTTGCTCCAAGAATGCTTGCTTCACCTAGTTCCATGTGTTCATTGATCCTTGAGGTAAATTGTAAAGCCACTCATTTCCCTTAGCTTCTAATGTAAATGGGAATGCCCTCAACTTGACTTGCTCCTCATCCACATTAGCTGGTCTCATTCCCGAGCATACCAAGTGAAACTCCATGAGATGCTTGTTGGCATCCTTTGTTGAGAAGCCATGGAACTTAGGCAAGTAGTGAATCATGCAAGACTTAAGCTCAAATCCTCCTTTTGCATTTGGATATGTGATGCATAATAGTTGTTGATCCGTATTCGGCATTGCCAACTCCCTTAAAGTATGGTTATCAGCCATGCCTTCTTATGGTTCTTCTTCCTCTTCCGAACTCAAATGTGGTGGAGAAGATGGTGGTAAAGACACCGATGCACTCTTCTGCTTGATTTTTCTCTGAAGCTTTCGAAGTATTCGTTCAAGCTCAGGATCGTAGGAAGCTAGATTAATGCTCATGGACCTTCGAGTATGTATATACTATGAAGAGTACCTGAAATAAAAACAAAAACAAAAACACTAATTAGACAAGAAAAGAAAACAATAGAAAAATAAGTAATTAGAAATAACAATCCCCGGCGACACGGCGCCAAAAATTTGATAGGATTAAAAGCACACCACAAAGTAGCACACAAATGTCCTATTGATTTTCCTTATTAACACTAAGATTTGTCAATTGTAGCATATAAAAATAAGGGTCTTTCCCGCAGGACTGTTTTATCTAACTACTTAAGATGCCATAAAAACAAGGTTACTGTCCCTACTGACTAGCCACCATAAAATAATTATTAGACCAACTTATACTAATCTAAAGTCTACGAAATTTTATATGCAAATACTAGACACACATAGCTACACTCACATAAATTTTTGGGATTTTTGGAGTTGATTTGCTATTTAAATTAAATCGAACAAAAACATATTTTAAGTAGGTCACAAACGAGTTAGGGGAATTGCTATCCACCACCAAATAATCATACAAACATGTTATGTTTCATTCAAATTCCTTTCATTTCCGGACGAAGATGCTCAAGTTGGCTCAATGTTAGAACTCAACCTATTACTCTTTCTTATGTGGTATGTTAAGAGAATGGCGTTTCCAACTTAACTTAGTCCCTAGCATGCAATCTAGAATGGCGTGTTCATAGATTTAACAAATAGAAATCATTAAGAACAAAAAGAGTCTGAGTCATCACAAGGCATCGTAAGAATTAGCATTGTCTTACTTATCCTAGAAATTGATTCACATGTTAATCGCAATTAACAAATACTACTCTACAACATATGTAGGTCCTCATTTGACAAGGGCAAGTGCACACATATTCATAGCATCAGAATCCTAGATATGCTTACTAAGTATGCATCCGTAGAAAACACATAAAGAATTTTTCAATGAGACAAGTAGTGAACCAATTTTCATCCATTCATAAAAGTAATTCAAACAAAATGCCATAACAAACTTGCAATCATATTCGGGGCTTCAAAACAGCCCCTAACTACTAAAAATTAGTTACACATAATCCTTAAATAAAACCAAAAGAAAGACATGAGTTTGAGAGATAAAACCGAAAGAAGAGAATGCCAAGATTTCCTCCTTCCTCTCTTTCCTTCCCCAACGCAGCAGCCTTGCCTTTTTTCCTTCATTTCCTTTCTTTTTTTTCTATTTTTTCCACTACAACCTGTAGCCTTTTTCTTCTTGCTTGCTGCCATAGTTTTTTCTCCATAACTTACCCCACTAATAGCCATTTAGTGATAACAATAAGTGAGAAAATGGTAAAACAATTGTAACTCTTTGGGCAGCCTTTATGCCAATTACTCCCACTTAATCCTCATCTTTAATTCCATTTCATCTGATATTTGAATAAGTGTCAGCTGGCTCATTCTTAGCTGCATCAGTTTTGGCTGCTAGATTTATTGGATTTATTGCTTTCAATGCGTTCTTGTCAGTTACAAACTGCTCAGCCTCTTGGGAACCTTTCAGTGTTAAAACGGCCATAACTTCTTCTAGAAAAATGATATTAGCAATCCATGAAATGATCCAAAAAATAGACATCCATAGCTTTCCAAGCATATGAGTCTCATTCTCTAATTCATTCTGAGCTACTCGAAACTTGCTTCCAAAGTCAGTTGAACTGCACATGCAGTTTTGACAAATTTGTTGCTTAATCCCACTTGTGCTATTTTTCTTTTCTTTGCTTGACAAATCCTATAAAACACAAAAACCAAGTAAATAACTCAAAAAAATAAGGAACTAACTAAGAAAAAACAAGTGAATTTGATATAAAATATATATAAATATGAGCTTACCAATAGGAGCTCTAAGGAAAAAATAGCTTGCCTTCAACTCACAGCGGATTAGTTGCATGTAGGCACCTCAAGCAGTTCCTCCGAAATGTGGTACTCTGAGCTTAACTCCTCACCTTCCCACAACTGCTCACTTTGCATAACTGTTTGCATTTTCTTAACCTTCGGTTTTTTTTTTCTTGGGAGAGCATGAACCTTGAGATGTTGTTGTGGCAGGCTATGAAGAAGATTGTTTTTTTCACTCCACTTTTACTTTTATTTGTAATTTCCATTTGGACAGGTAGCTTATTGCCTTCCGAACAATGGCCATGGGGCCAATTTGCTTATTGCCTTTAGCTTTAGCTGCTAACATTGAATTTAGCATAATGTTTGTGATGTATTTAATTTTGCAATGACATTGGCTTTCTCTTACTTTGACTGCATGAGAATTTGTTGGATGAAATTTTATTTAGGTTTGAGACACAAGCTTGAGTTTTTGCTTGCTTTCGTGGGGAAATAGCTGATCTTGCCGCTTGGCACTTTGTCAATGGGTTTCCCTTGGAATGATGGAAAAGAAGTCGTAGCTTCTGTAGGGATTGATTGGCTTGCTAAGCATTGATTGGCTTGCTATTTTTAAAAGTTTTTCCTTGCTTGGCTTGATTTTGCATTTGATAGGCTTTGGCATGTTGCATGAGTATAGCTTTTGAAAAAAGCTTTATGGGTTTGCATAGCGTGTTAGCTTGGCATGTTGCATTATCATTGAACCATTGAGCAACTTGCATAGCATTGATAGGCTTGGCATGTTGCATAAGTATAGTTATAGCATGATTTGCCCCTTAGGGTGGCTTACTTGGTGTGGCCTTTCCTTATAGCCTAGGCATGATTATTTAATAGCTTGTTTAGAAAAAATCCTTCTAGTCACTTTTGCCAATGTAAAGAAACCAATGTACCAAAGATTTTGACAAAATGCTCCTTCATTTCATAAAATTTGGGGTACATCAAGCGTTGCATGGCTTTACAAGGCCTCATAGAGTAAGCAAAATGATCATTGCATAGAAGGAGCATGTTCTTCTAAAATAAGCATGAGCGTTTTAGCAGTAATACGACTTTAGCCACTTTGCATTGACAGGTTTCATTAGCATACCTTCCTTGACCGAAGTCAAGTAGTAGTAACCGCTTTGGTAGGCTTTCTTGACCACAAAAGGTCCTTCCCAGTGCAGGGCGAACTTCGAAGATCTGGAGATTTGCCTCTTTATGTGGTCGACTGTCTTGAGGATGAGATCTCATTCCTTGAAGTTATGTGGCTTGACTGTGCAGTTGTAGGGTCTGCTAACTTATTGGTGGTATATGATTGCTTTCCTAGCTGCTCCTACCTTTTTTTTTTAAGTAGCTTAAGTTTTTTCCACCTTTAGCTTGCGCATGCTGCAGCATCCTACTCCACATCGTTAAATGTTGAAACTCTTGCCGTGGGCATAATCATTTTCATCTAGGGAAACTGCTTCGGACCCAAACACCAGGGAGTAGGTAAAGAAACCTGTAGCATTCCTTAGAGATATGTGATAGGCCTATAGGACGTCTAGAAGATGCGTGTTCCAGCCCCCAAAGTAGCTATGTATCATTTTACTTAAGATTCTCAGCAATGTCTTATTTGTGGCTTCAGCTTGACTGTGTCCCTAAGGATAGTACAGTGTGGAGCAACAGTGATTAATCCTGTAACCATCAAGTGTGGCACTTACTTGTTTGTTCACAAAAGGTATGCCATTGTTTTTTACTATTCTGTAAAGTATCCCAAATCGAAAAATGGTGCAGTCTCTGATGAAATTGGAAATTGTTGCTCCCGTTGCTTTCCTGAGAAAGACTACTTCCACCCACTTTGTGAAGTACTCAGTGGCTACTAGTATCCATATATGGCATTTGGAAGCTAGATTAATTGTTCCTATTAAATCAAGCCCCCAACTATGGAATAGCCATGGAGTGTGCATGTCTTACAGTAATGTTAGAGGCTTGTGGATTAAGTTTCCATGAACTTGGCATGCATGGCATCGCTTGACCATGTTGTGCGTGTCTTCCTTCATAGCTGGCCAATAGTATCCTAGGCTTAATAGCTGCTTATGCAGTTTCTTCCTTCCTTGGTGCTCGCTGCATTCTCTAGCATGTACTTCTTGTATGACTTGTGATGACTTGGATGGCCCAAGCCATCTCAATGGTTCCTTATTGAATCCTTTCCAGTATAAAGATGCCCATCCATAAAGTAACTCTTGGTTGTCCCTTTTAATTTGTCTACATCCCTGACATTGATCGGCAATGTCCTATTGATGAACAAGGTCAAGTATGGAAACCTCCAGTCATTAATGATGGAAACTGCAAATCTATCTCCTGGAGAAAGCATGTTGCTGCATTTTAGACATTCGGCTTAGGTGCATGTGGCTTGTTGCTTCATCTACGGCCAGTAATACCCTTTTCTTTATAGTCAGCGGTAAAGGCTCACAACTTGGTCAACTTCGCATATGATCTTATAGATCTCGTGTAACCGCCTTTATGCTACTTTTGGGTCGAGGCATCTGGTCAGCATTCCTTCAAAAAGATGCTTGTAGAGTGTCTCTATAACAGTGATGTAGTCCTTAAGGCATTTGATGCTGAGCTCTCCGCTTGGCTTAGAAAGCTCCCTTCTGATAGTTTCCCTTCAGTCGTTACCTTCTGGAGCTTCATTCAGGAAGGGTGCGTCAATGGCTGGGGTCTTCCCTCTAATTAAAGCAATGTTTGGTTGTTCTTCGACGAAGGCAAGCTTGAAGCCAAGTGTGGCTAAGGCATCCACATATCTGTTGGTTGTGCCGACAATGTGTTCAACACCACCTGCTTGAAGCTTGCCATGAGTTTCTTGGTCATAATAGTGCGGTATGGTGCCAAGGTTATTTCCTTTATCGCGAAGCTTCCCTGGACCTGGCTCAGGACTAAATTCAAGTCCCCTATGACTCGTATCTTCCTTCCTCCCATTTCCCTAGCTGTGGAAAAGCCCATAATGAAAACCTCATATTCAGCTATGTTGCTTGTACATGAAAAGCTTAGCTTGAAGCCTAAGGCGTTAGCTTGGCCCTTTGGATTGACAAGTACAATACCAACTCCTCCTTCTGTGGTTGTAGAAGAACCATCGAAATGCATGACTCATGGCTCCTCTTCCACATTGGTCGCAACTATCTCTGGTAGCACACTAATGACTTCCTTTGAAATGGTGGGCTCTTCTTCTTTAGGGAATAATGTTAGCATGTCTACCACAGCTTGACCTTTGATAGCCTTAGGCGTCACACATATAATATCAAATTCGAAAAGTTGGAGCAACCAATAAGCCAAACGACCAGATAGTATAAGTCTAGTACCTTACCGAGTCAGACTTTACCAAAAGGTGCAGCTTGTGGACTAGGAAATAATGGTGCAATCACTATGATGCATAGACGAGAGTTAGGTAGAGGCATTTTATCTTCTCATAATAGGTTTCGGTGTCTCTTAGCTGTCAGCTGACATAGTAAATTGGTGCTTCTTCCCTGGTTGGACTATCCTAAGCAAGTAAGACTCCTACGATAGTGCTTGTTGCAACTAGGTAGAGCTTGAACGAAATGTCTGGGACTGGTGCCTTCATGGTAGAAATGTTGGTGACTAGCTGCTGGACTCATTAATAGGCTTCACCGCATTCCTTGGTCCATACGAATTATTTCCCTTTCCTAAGCAGTGGGGTGAATGCTACTATTAATGCTGCTAATCAGGGGAATGAAGAATTGAATGTAGGATAGCTTCCCCATCAAAGATTTTAACTCCTTTGTGTTTGTCAGTGGCATGAGGGCTCCAATGGTGCGTACCTTGTCTGAGACACTGGGAAGCCCAGTAACTTACTTGAGGAAACACCAAAGGCACATTTCGTAGGGTTCATCTTCAACCCATATGCTCAGCATCTCCTCAACATTTTCATTAGCACTTCCCCAGTGCCCTTCCCTAGCCTTGGATTTCACAACGAGGTTGTTCACATAGTCTTCCACCTCCTTCTCCATCATGTCATGAAAGATTGCCGTCAGTGCTCGCTGATAGGTGGCACTGACGTTTTTGAGTCTGAATGGCATGATTGTGTAGTAAAAGTTTCCAAATGGTGTGCGGAAAACCATATTCTCAACAACTTTGGCATACATCTTGATTTGGTTGTATCCACTGAAGCCATCTATGAATGACATCAGGCCTTGCCCTGAGGTTGAATCGATTATGATGTCTATGTTGGGCAATGGAAACTCATTATTTGGGCATGCTGCATTGAGATCTCAGTAATCGATGCATATCTGGATTTGGACAATGTTCTTCTTCTTTACTAGGATGATGTTGGCTAGCCAAAGAGGGTGCTTGATTGGCTTGATAAATCCGACTACCAAGAGTTTTTCTACCTCAATTTTGATTTTAGCCTCTATTTCCAAGTGGAAATTCCTCATTTGCTGTACTACAGGCTTAATCCCAGGCGTTGTGTTTAGCATATGGCTAAACACAACGTCTGGCACCATACTGGACTTAATAGTGCTAAATAGCACACAATGCCGAGTGGAAATAACCTTGGCACCATACCGCACTATTATGGCCGAGAAATAAATAGCACATTGAACTAAAAACAAGACTATAACTAAATAGCACATTGAACTAAAAACAAGACTTATGAATATGCATGCCAAACTTAAAGTGGATCTTTAAAAAAAAATTAAATAAATAAAATTACAATGATGTCTCTTAAAACGAATTAACATCATGAATGTACTCTCCGGTGTATTACATCATGAATGCTTTTAACTAACCGAGGTATAAATCATCACAAGTAAACATACTAACTCCAAACTTTCATATTCATCTTACAATGATACAAAACAGTACATGCAATAGCAATGCTTCCAATAGGAGAACCTCAATTCTCACTAGAAGCATAAATCCCACTACGTATTATATAACTTTTATTCAGCATGGAGGCAGGAGGCTCTCTGCTTGCTATTAGGAGAACTTCAATTCTCACTTAAACCACAAACAGAAAAATACACCAAAAATACATATCCCCCAAAGGAGCCTTGACAAACGAGAGTCCGTTTTATGTAAGTTATTCTCTTAAATAACATAATCACACCACTCAACTATATTAGAAGTATGGTCCATAGTAGAACTAGGCATCGTATCCAACTTAACTGGATTTTTCCCTCCAATCAACCTGGCCGGATTCCCAACCACCGTCGTCCTCGTCGGCACTTCCTTTATCACCACAGACCCAGCCCCAACCTTGGCCCCTTTCCCAATCCTAATGTTCCCCAAAATACAAGTCCCTGCCCCAATCAGCACCCCATCCCCAATTTTCGGGTGCCGGTCCCCGGATACCTTTCCAGTCCCTCCCAAAGTCACACTGTGCAGAATTGACACATCGTTTCCAATCACCGCCGTCTCTCCCACCACGAGCCCGGTGGCGTGATCCAGCAGTATCCCGCTTCCGATTTTCGCCCCCGGGTGAATGTCCACCGCGAAAACCTCGGATACTCTGTTCTGAATCAGCAAAGCCGGGACCTGCCTCCCCTGCGACCACAATTTGTGCGCTGCCCGGTGGGCTTGGCACGCAAGAAACCCTTTGAAATTCAACAGGCAGTGAGAGTAACTAACGCAAGCTGGGTCCCGCTCCTTCACCGCCCTCAGATCATCCTTCACGGCCCTGACCACTTCCTGATCGTGTGCGAACACCCCCATGAAAATATCCACTAGGGTCGCAGACGAGAGGCTGGAATTGCTTAATTTCACGGATAGATGGTGGGCCAAAGCACTTTCCAGAGAAGCATGCGATAGAATCGAAGTGTGATAGTAATTTGACAAGATGGGTTCATCATCAATATCGGAGCGAGCTTCGTCCTGCATTCTGAGCCATAGATCTTCATCTGGGTCGAAATCCTCCACGATTCTGCGCGTCTGAGTGGTTTTCGTGCGGTTCTGGTAAACGGATGCGCAGGAAACTTGATCGGAGAAGCTGCAGCGGCAGAAGTTCATGAATTGGTAGGGGTCTTCGTCAGAACTGGACCTGTTTGAATCCCGAGAAAGTTGGTTGGTCTGAGTATCGATGCAGGCAGCCATGGGAGTGGAGGGGTTTTGAAGATTTGAGTGGATATATAAGTGGGGTGAGAGGAGGAGGAGTCTGGGAGTTGAGAGAACGGGAGAAGCCTTATATAGGGCCCGGTTAACGACTGGAACTTTCATTTAGAAGAAGATAAATGCCAGATGAGGAAAGAAAGAAATATGGGACTTTGGGATTGTGGCGTGGAGGAGCGTTTGTACAATGGAGGCAATTGTACAAGAATCCAAATGTACTATCGCTTTCAGAAACACGTTATACTTTCAGGAAAGAATCATCCTGATCTCTTCCACAAAGTCTATCAAAGCTATAAATACGAAACTTTAAAATTTAATTCAACGATTAAAGTTGTTATAATTTTACAATATGTTTTTATATTTAATCATTAAATTAAATTTTAATAATCTGTATTTATGAACTTAAATTACTTAATGAATTTGATGGAAGGAATATGAGATGATTCCTTTCCATACTCTCATTCCTTATGGCCTTCCATCCCACATGCAACTAATTATCTTCGGTACTGTTATAAAAAATAAAAAATAAAACAATCATCTTTTGTACTGTTCTTGTTTTTGGGTTGAGATCAGTCCAACCAACCGTCCAAGTGGGATTTTGATTGATTAAGTCCAACTGTTTTTCCCTATTTATCCTTTTTGGTCGCTTTTTCTTCGCTTTTTTTCTCTTTTTATTCTTGACAAACATAGACGATTGTTTTTAGCAAATGATAATATATATATATTAAAGAAATAATGGACTTAATTTCATAATAGACTAATAATAATATGATTCAAATTCGTCTTTTACAAAAATCGAATCTAAAATCCTTCACTTACAAATGAGGAGAAATACCACTCTAAATCATGGTGGAAACATAAACCGTTACGTAACCAATGAAATCACACTTATCATACGTAATGGGTTACATAACCAATTAACCTTGACCAGACAATAAGTATTAAACAAAGATGATGGATTCGTTCCCTTGTTCCTTATGGCGGACAAGTAAATATATAAAACAAGAAGAAAGGCCCCCGAGGGTCAAAAGCATCCCACCCCCTCCAAAATCCAAACCGAACTTGTTTTTGAGAGGCGACACTTCATCCCACACGTCATAATCCCCCTTCATGTCCTTTTCAACCTTCGCCACGTGTCCTTCTCCAGACCTTTGATTAGCTTTGAAAGAAATTGTCCACATGGTTATGTTATGTATGATCACTTAATACTATGATCAATAATATACCTTCTTACTTGTAAGTAAAGATCTTATGTTTTATTCTGATCAAATATGAATTTAAACCATATTATTACTAACATATTGTTAGACTTAACACACTCTCCAACTCCCTTAGTATAGATTATATCTTTTGTTCAAAAAATAAATAAATTGTTTCAGTAATATTGAAAAGAAGAAAAATATTTGTTTGAGTAACACCAGTTAGACTAATTTTTAAAAACGAATTTATAAATTATATGCCATTAATAAAAAAATAAGCACGTTAATTAATATTTAAGTAATAATTCAAATATCAACAACTAGGTCTTATAGTTCACAAAATTTGGTTTAAAAATTTAGTCTTCCTAGCATTACTGAAATTGTTTAGTTGGATAAAAAAATTTGCCGGAAAATAATTAGAGATTATTTAATAGCTAATTGACATGACATTTTTATGCAATACCCGTAAACTCGACTTGAAAAAAAATGAATTTCAAGTCGAAACATAACAGGTAAAACCTTTTAACAGGTCAAATTTGGATTGGAAATTTAAAACTCATTGAGATAACAAATTTGACACGGCAGGATGGGTTATAATAATTAGTTTGACACAAAACACGACCAGTTTGCTAAGTCTTACACAATCACCTACTCTTTCAAAAAAATAAAATAAAATAAACACAATCACTTACTATTTACTACTACTATATTATTATATTCAAAATTGACAGGTTTAATACTACGATATTATAAGCTCGAATCTTGTTAATGACAGGTTTAATACTACGCTATTATTCTATTCAAAACTGAAAAGAAAATTTGTAGACTTCAGCACAATCTTATAAAATCCTCATTCTTTATTATTTTGGTCGGGAAGAGATCCTCAATTATTGGAATAGCTAATTATCTTCTTTTTTTTTTTTTTTTTTTTTAAGAATTGTTATTAGCACTCAAAAAATCTCATTCTACACTCCAAACTTTTTATATTAGAAAAGAAAAATACACTTGTGAGGAGTGTAGAATTAAATTTTTAGAGTGCCAATAATACTTCTCTTTTTTTTTTTTCTTTTTTCTTTTTTGTAATTCTTTAAGGATCAGTTCTCTAATAAACATATTAAAACCGATGGTTCATCTTTTTGCTAGCCGTCTTGGTGGTGTTGTTTTATTATTTCTTTTTTTTTTTTTTTTTTTTTGAAACTAGGATTCATTAACAAGGCACAAAAGCCAACCAAGAACAAGGAAAACCAGAAGACTAATAGACAAGGAAGAGACCCCTTGCAAACAACATGATACAAGGGAATACAAAGGACACTGCCACAGACGGCTACCACGTCGTCCCCCAAAAGCAAAAAAGGATAACTAAATATTGGCGGGCAAGGCAGATCATCTTTATTCAAGATTCTAACTAAGGAAGATGGGGGTCTTTTAACCCAAACAAAGTTGCACTTCTCCAAAGTCTGTCGCAACATTTGCTAGTCTTGGAACCCAAGACGAGGAGCAAGCTTGGAAAGACTTCCCCACCATGCGAATGCAACTGAGGATTCGCAAGATTTCCCAAGCCCACCTTAAAGAAACATCCTTCAGCTAGGATGCATGGACACAGACACGGATACGGGGATACGACACGGGGACATGTCAAATTTCTAAAAATGAAGGCACGATACGTCAGGTATACGGGACTTAAAATATATATATATATATATATATATAAATGAATATAAAATATTATAAAATGAACATTCAAATTTATTACTCAAGTTTAAATTTATTTCAATAAACTCCAAACGGTTAGAAAGATAGTCCATCCAACAAGCAGTTAGTCTTCAAACTTGAAAAATTACAATGAACATCCAAACGAAAATTATATAAAAAAATAAATAAATAAAATAAAAAAAGTCTCGTTCAACTTCCACATTCATGATGTCTCCTCCAATAACTAAAGTAGTCTCCAATGACGGTTCATCAAGTGAAAGGTTAGCCATTTCGAGCATCCCGACACTTTCTTCACCCAGGTTTTCAAAGCCATCTCCTCCAACATCCCACAATTGAGTAATACCTTTTTGTAGGTTGAGCTATTCCTTGATAAAAGATGAAGATTATTATGCACAAATACCAAATCCTAGGCTCTTTGTGGCGTAATCTTGTTCTTTCTTAAAGAGTGAATAAAACTATAAGTGCTCCAATTTGATTCGCAACAAGAGGAGGAACAAGGTTGTCCAAGTAGCTTCAACGTTATGGATTGGAGACTAGGTGTAGAAGCTCCATGGACAATCCACCACATCACTGGTTCCAAAAGAAACCTATCAGTCATAAAATCAATAGCTCCAAAGTCATTCAATCACCTAGAGAACAAGGCATACCCCACATCGATATTTCTTCTAATTTCCCCATTGGAAAAGTATCTCTCAAAGTACTTTTTCCTTTGAATTGTAAGTTCAACATCTTGGTGTCGAGCAAGACGACTAAGGTCTTCTTGGAGCCATTCCGAACTATAATACCTAAAATAAAAGAAATAGCAGTTTAAAAAAGTACTCATAAAGCTAAAGATTAATCTAGAAGAATTTATAAGGAAGTTAGCAAAATCATTACCTTGGATTTAATGAATGTGCCAAACAATGAAGTGGTGTGCTACTTTTAGTCCATCGCTCCAATAAAATGCGATACACCGCATGAAAAAAGCTACTTTTTTCATGTAATGCCTTGCGCTCCTTCCTATATATAGCAGCTTTCACCTTTTCAATCATAGCATCCCACCACTCATACACCAAGTGAAGACAAGGTTTATCTGTGTCAGCCATTCTAATAACCTCATATATTGAAGTTGTAAAGAAAAGAATATAATCAATCTTCTCCCAAAAATCCTCATCCAATATCTTTTGCTTCACCATCATTGCTTTAACCAAATCATCTTCTTTGTAAAACCCCCAATTCGGGCTAATCACCATTTGTTGTAAACCTTCCTTTATTTCCTTAAATCTTCTAAGCATCACAAGTGTGGAAGCAAATCTAAAAAATTTTAAAATTAGATGGCTTATAATTGAATAAGGAAAAAAAAATAGTGGAGAAAACAAACCTTGTTTCGGCTATGGAAAGTAACTTTAGTTTGCAATGTTCATTAAACATGGACAATCTCATGCTATGGTTCATAATAAAAAAAATTTATGGACCAAGAATCACTAGCAATAGTTGAAATCCAATTGCAATCATCATATGAAACATCTGTTTGTTTTGGAGAACATATACTCTTCAAAGCAAGATTAAGAGTGTGAACAACACAGGGTGTCCAAAATATATGGGGATACATGTAACAGCCAGCGTATCCCGTATCTAACATGCAGGGATACACCCCTATAGCATAAGGCACTGGTTGTCACTGTTTTAGAGGCAGACCAGATGAGACGATCTGGGGATAACGATTCCTCCATATGGATCCCAAAAATTGCACTCTCGTCAGCCTCAAAAAACAAGCTTTCAACTTCCTTCGCTCTCTACGTCTTTAAGTTTGGGTCAATGATTGTAGCCATCACCTGTGTCCTATCAACATCATCCCCCACTCTAGGAATTGGATGCCCATTTGGGATGCCTGGGACCTAAACGTTAGACCACATGTTAATCTGGTTCCCACTCATAACTTGCCATCTTACCCCTCGAGAGATAATATCCCTCCCCCATGATTGGCATCCATAAACGAATAGTGGGGAAAATACCGTTCCTTCAACACCCTAGCCCAAATGAACTCCAGCTAATGGATAATACGCCAGCACTATTTGGTTCAAAGCGTTGAGTTAAAGTTCTTCAAGTTACGGAAGCCCATACCACCATCTCCCTTTGCACGACCTATTTCCTCCCAGTTTAGCTAATGTATACTCCTCTCTTTGTTTTTTTCCCCCATCGGAACTTAGCAATTGCTGAATCAATCTCCTTGCACAATCTGTTTGGAAGCCGAAAAACGTTCATCGGATACATTAGAATAGCTAGAGCGACTGCCTTGATAAAAACCTTTCGACCAACCTGGGAGAGGAACTGCTGTTTCCATCCCATTAATTTTGCCAGAACCTGATCCTTAATAAATGCAAGTACATCCCGCTTCGACTAACCCCATACCGTAGGGATGCCCAAGTACACCCTCAGATCCTCCACAGTCGGCATCTCCAGGATGGCACTGAGCTCCTAGGCAAGCACTATCAAGGTATTGACACCAAAGTACACAGTTGATTTTTGTAGGTTCACTTGTTGCCCAGATGCCCGACAATGGCCCTTCATAAGTTTGAAAAATTCTAACAATTATCCAATGAAGCCTTCAGAAAAACAAGCGTGTCGTTGGCAAATAAAAGGTGAGTAAGTTTTGGACCGTTTGCACTGAGCCGAATGCCGTCCAGGAACCCAAGGTCAGCGGCCCGCCCAATAAGCTGAGAAAGCACTTCGCTAACAATCAAGAATAGGTAAGGGGATAGGGGATCACCCTGCCACAACCCCTTAGTCGACTTGAAACTTTTGCCAAGCTGACCATTAAGAAGAACTAAGAATTGAACAAACGACACACATCACATAACGGCATTCACCCATTCATTACATAACCCCATCTTCCTCATGACTGCCTTCAAAAAGTCTCATTCAACTCGATCATAAGTTTATTCATATCTAGCTTGACGCCTAACTCGAACCGATGCTTAGCCTTCCAAAGCTTCAGGAAATGGAAAACCTCATAAGCCAAAATAATATTATCCTAGATTTGCAGGCCATGAACAAAGGCATTCTGACTGGGTGAAATTAACTTTGGCAAAAAGTTTTCAGCTGATTGGCAAGGATTTTTTATAGGACCTTAAATGAGTAGTTGCATAGGCTTATCAATCTGAACTAATTTACTGACTCTAGGTTCAAGACCTTCGGAATTCGAACAATATTCATTGAATTAATCAGGTTCGGGCTAACTCCACCATTAAGGCACTCAGCAACCATCCCAAAGACCTTCGGGTATATAATCTCCCAAAAGTTTTGGTAGAACACCACCTGAAACCCATCTGGACCTAGCGCTTTCAAATTGCCTATCTGAGACATAGCCACCTTAATCTCGTTCTCCTCCAAAGACTTCCTAAGAACATCATTCTCATGAGTTACACTCGCCTCCACACAATCCAGGATGTCACCCCATTGGCGACTACCCTCAGTCGAGAACAACCGAATAAAATGTTTATCCACCATCCGTCGAATACTGGATAAATCATCCATCTAGTTCCCTTCAGAATTTTAAATTCCACCAATTTGATTAGATCTTCTACACTGAATAGTAGACTGGTGGAAGAAGGCGGTATTAGTGTCCCCAGCTTGAAGCCATCGAACTCTGGACCTTTAGTGTCAAAATTGCTCGTCTTGTTTTCAAGCCTATTAATCTTATCCAAGGTTTCCTTGATTTCCTCCATATGGGCCTCGCAATTCATCTGCATCTTCCCCAGGTGGTCAATAAGGGCAGCAATCTCATTCCTTCGACTTTTAAACCTCTCACAACTCTATCGCCTTAAATTTTTCCTGGTTGCTTCAATTTTTCTCTACCATTTATGCAGCCACGATCCCTCAACCCCCGAGTTCCGGTTTCTCTCAATAGTCTTCTTGCATCCCGCCTTCTTAACTAAAAGGCTTCGACCTAAACATCAGTCAAACACATTTGTGACAAAAGTGAAGAGCCACTGCTCTTGCCAGGCCCCATTAACCAATCCTCTATCCAGATGTTCCTGAACTAACCAATTATTACGTGTCCCCCACTAAGTGAACTTTAGCCCCGTGAACCCCAAGTCAATGAGCTCTATCATTTCCATGAAATCTTGCAAGAACCACGGTCATGAGTACGAACCTTGAGACCCCCCTCATTTTCATAATCTCATAAGATTTCATTTAGATCCTCTTTGTAAAACCACAGGCAGTCCTTGGGCTCCAAAATACTTGTGATCCACCTCCAAAACTTCTCATTCTCTGACCTGTACGGATTCCCATAAACCCATGACCTAGTGAACCAATCCGTTCAATGAAGAATTAAGAACATTAACCTCTATCATTTCATCCTACCAAAGGCTCAAGCCATCTGCCACACCCAGGAGGAACATCAAAACCCTCTTATAACTCATCCATCTTCTCACACCTTCGATTCTGTGGTTCTTCATTTTAGTCTCCGATAGAAAAATCACATAGGGTATGTACTACCTAATCAACCCGTGAAAGGCTCGAACCACTATGTCCGATCCAAGACCACAGTAGTTCTACATCAAGAAGATCATGGTGATTTTACGGCTGCTTCGAGCAAGCCACCACCACCACCACCACATCCAGAAGCACCTCACCAATTGTCTGAGACACCCCCTCTCTTGCCTTGTGTTATCCTCTAGGGAGTTCCATTCCCCCGCCTACTAGATAGGAATATTTATGAGGTTTTCTTCCCCGAATAAGTAACACTGATTCTGAGGACCTCCCTCTTCGATAGATATACCACTAGCTAGGCTTCTCCTACCTCGCTTCCTTCTAGTACTCGGGATGCCCCCTCTTTTAGTCCTCTTTCTTGAATCCATAGAGCAATCCCTCGAATCTTCTACGACATGTTTCATCCCCAGCCTTTCAAAGAACTCACCAAAATTCTACCTATCGGTGTTCCCCTCAACAACTTTCGAAAGTACGTACTGGGATAAGGGTAGGCCCGACACCTCTAGGCTGACACCCAAGTTCCAAGTAGCAAACACTAGACTTGCTTGGGCTGCCCAAGAATTTGCCACACCTGCCTCTGAATAGCCCATCAATGTTTAACTGGTGAGGCCTAGCTGATTGAGGTCCAATGATGGTGACTTGGCATGGCCACATATTTGTTCCCACGGTTCCCGGAAGGATAGATCCAACATTTTGCCCTTCCCGGCCCAAGTTTGACCTTTACAATGCATGTCCATCTCCGTCTCTCTCTTGGCCCCGTATGAAAAAGCCACATTCCATCAGTGCGGTTCTCCTTCTTTCCTTACTTTTTCCAATGCATCGTCTTTGTCCATGGGGAACCACCTCCAATCTGACATTCTCCTGCATATCACGCACCATCTTCGTTCTAGTCCATTCACCATATCCAGCAAAGCTACAATTGTTTGGTTGAAATGAGCTTTCGTGCCCAATTCTCCCATATTTATAACAAAAATTTTGCAGTCTCTCATATCGAAACTCAACCCACGAGTCTCGATCTCCCTGTCTAGCCAACCAACAACCAACTGGAAGGGGATTGGTAGTATTTATCATCACCCTTACCCTTAGAAAACCTCGTGCATAAGCCAAGTCTTCCACCTCCAGAACTTCCCCTATTTTCCCCGCAAGACGTTGCACATTTTCCTCAGAGCAGAGGTACAATGGGACTTCTTTCATCTGAACCTAGAATATGACCATCTGCATCTCCACCTCTTCCAAGGCAAGGTCACCCGACCATCTTTTGACGAAGAAATTCTGCTTCATTACTGCCCAGGGAACTTGGTCAAGAATCTTGGAAACTATATCCTAATCCTTAGCTATTATAATAGAAGTATAGGCTTTAACCCAGTTGATCTAGACTTCTCCAAACTCCTTACCTCACATTTGTTAAGTTGGTGGTTAACCAGTGCCGCTCCCACCAGTTTAACCCATTGTTCGATGTTAGACAACTCAATCACCCCCTCCAATTGGACTTTAAGCTCATCAACCTCTGACTATATCATGACTTTTCTAATCCACCTTGTTCTATTATAGTACTTCTCTTCTTTGTCTAACTCAGAATGGCTCTTGTTCCATTGGAGAAAACTAAATCACAAAATATATCCAAGCAGAAAAGACAGGATGAGTTTTGTACTTACTTTCAGGGTGTCCTTCCATCCACCCCATCCGATCATAAATGCAACTACTTAGGCAATTGGATATTGCATTCCAATTAGTCTCCAATGGGCAATTAGTGGTTGCCCCTTCTCTCTACCCATACCTGCCCACCTTACCTATCATAAATGTCCATGGGGTACAAGCATCACCCCAATCGAGAAGGGCTAGAAACAGAGACAGATTTAAGGGCAAAACGACTGCGGGAAGGATAACAGGCTCCCTAGCGCCCACAGATACCTAACTCAGAGAATAGTCACAATCAGATCAAATGTACCCCTGACAACCCACCCACCAGAAAAGGGGAAAAGATTACCTCGGGTGATGAAACTCCAAGGGGAAGAAGGCAGGAAAGTTGTAGTTGTCCGCAATAATTCAAGTTTTGGAGGAAAAAAATGCCCACGAAATCATATATGAGGGCGGGTCAACCAGGTAAATGACTTGTCGAGTGAAATGACTACAGATCAACCAGATTTGTACCAACGCACCCACCTGCAAAGAGAATAAATAACCTCGGATGGAACCCGCCAATGTAAGGAAGGTTATAGATGGTGGAAATAATTCTAATTTTGGAAGGTTAGAAACTAAATGATCTAAAAGGGGGCATCAATGTGAATTTCGAGGGAGGACGGTACAAGCGCTCTCACAGTAGAGAGAAACGCTCTCACAATGGAGAGAAAAGCTCTCACGGAGGAGAGAAAGTTGAGCTTTAATTAGGCCGGCACAGAAGCATATTGTGTTGTTTTATTATTTAGTAATTCCTAAGGGAAGTGTTATTGGCATTTCAAAAATCTCATTTTATACTCCTCACAAGTGTATTTTTCTTTCCAAATATAGAAAGTTTGAAGTGTAGAATGAGATTTTTAGAATACCAATAACAATTCCCATTCCTAATTACGTGTGTATTGATAGATGAGATCCTGGCACATTTACAAATACACCCCTAATCTAATACTAATTAAGCGCAAACATCATATGGAGAGCTTCCACAAGTAGACACATATTTAACTGTGTTACTCAAGCAGTTAGGACTTAGGATTAATATGGTGCGACGACTAAGCATCAATAATCATTCAAATAATTTCACTAACCAAGTCAAACAGTCAATTGACATACTAAGTGGCATAAGATTATAAAAGATCATTGCCTTAATCCTTTCAAGATAATCATTCTTTAAAAAGACTCTACGTCATTCTTCAAGACTAAACTTGGACACTAAAGATCGTCCGGTTCACACTATAACTTGCTTTTGTTTTTTTTTAACTTTGCGTCCTACAAATCAATATTTTCATTGAAAGATAACAGTCTTTTCTATTGGTCTTTGTGTGAAATTAAAATGACCAAAATACCTTCAAACTAATGGGTCGGATTTCTCATGTCTAAGAGGTTCATATACAGTCGGTTAATTTGCATTTTAGCTTGGAGAATGGTTCAAGTAGAATGCAAGTAGAGTTAAATAGTAATCTTCCTAGGTTTACAGCACCTACAAGGTACGTTGCCCACTAAAATCTAAGGTCCAATACATTCATCAGAGTGATTGAATTGAGCATTTGAGAGTCCACAGTCAGTGCAACAATGGTGCCTTTTACTCTTTGAGGCTTTTCCTTGTTTTGCAAGCTATCTTAATGAATTTATTGGACGTAAATAATTGTGTTCCAACAAATATAACTAGCATATGGGCACACACAAAGTGTGTGAGAAAATTTTTTATTTTTGTTTTTGAAATAGAAGGAGAGAGGAAGAGAGTGATAAAGAATGTGAGAGTGGGATGTTTTTTATTTATTTTTTATTTTTTATTTTTTATATTTTTAATTAGAGATATGCTAGGATTACATGTAGGTGAGGTTTTGAAAAAAAACTGCAAAAATTGATTGTGTGAAATTACATTTCTACTCCATATTTCTTATTCATGTTATGTTTTAATTATAGGATTAAACTAATAATTTCATAAGATTTTGATTGATAATAAACGTTTTATTAATTAGTAGAGATTAATCATAATTTAAATTACATATTTAAAAATTGAAAAATAATTTAGTTGTGTTTATTATGTTGAAGTCGAGTTACTAGTATTTGGGTACAACTCGCCCAATAGAGGAATAAAATAGCAAAACTCAAAAGGGTAAAATGATAAACAACAAAAGGCGCACAAACAACTACAATACTCCCATCATTAAAGTTAAAGCATAATATCTAACTAATCCCCAAAAACTAAAACTAAAAACAAATGAAAGCCTAAATGAAGTGGCATATTCTATGAGATATGCGTTTTGGCCTTTTGTTCTAGTTGCGAAACGAATCCAATAACAGTTACTTCTAAAAGGCGATTCGATCTCGTGGGGCCAAAGAGTTCTTGGCTCACGTCTTCAGTTATCCTCAATGTCTCCCCATTCTCCGCATTCCTTCTTAGAATGCACCCATCCTTTTAATTTTCTTTATTTTGAAATCAATCTATTCATGATTATATCAGTTACCAAGTTGTTCAAAAGTTGATTCCATTTCCACCCAGAAAAGAAAAACCATCAACTCTTCCCTCCTCTCTCTTTCGTCTAATTCAGAAATTCCAAGACGTTTAATAACTATTTTATTGTTAGTTTTTATAAAGAGAACTGTTATTAGCACTTCAAAAATCTCATTTTACACTCCTCACAAGTGTATTTTTCATTCTAATTATAAAAAGTTTGGAGTGTCAAATAAGATTTTTAGAATGCTGATGACAATTCCCTTTATAAAAGAAAGGAGATATAATAATGGATGAATGGTGATAAATGAGAGCAAGTGTTTAGCCATGACATAGGCAGAGAGAAGAAGGATGGTAGTTGGTCGTTACTACTCAAAAATAGTGTTTTTTTTTTTTTTTTTTTTTGGGTGAACAAACGATATTTCTATACTAAGAGGAAAGAGGGTGGGCTAAGCCTCATAATGGGTGAGCAATAATGTGTTTCAAATTCGCCTTTGGCGAGAATCGAACCTAAGACATCTGAGTTATAAGTGAAAAGAAATACCACTTGACCATAGTACTAAGTGGCTAATTTTATTTTTATTTTCCTTTTAAATGTGTAATTAAACTATTTAACACTTATTACATGGGTCAGATACAATGATTCGTTCTGAAAAAGTTTTTTAGATTGTGCAACGTGTTCTTATCTTTTATGTTCCTCTAGATTCTCCATAAATAGCCTTTAAACAATCAAACTATATTCTCTACCAACATCAATCTGTTCTCAATTGCTGCCTCTTACTTTTGCTTAGGGTCGGCGGCAGCCCACTAACTTATCTTCTCCTCCTCCTTCCCTCCCTTATCCTCTACCACTTCCCTCTCCCTCTCCCATCATCTCCTTTGCCTCCTTCCCTCTTGCTGCATCCCAGCCCTTTCTTCTTTCAAGCCTTCCTCTCCATTTCCTTTTTCTCTTCCTTCCCTATTTCTCTTTTTTCCTGTGTTGCTATATTTCTGATTTACTTTGGCTTTCCTTGAGCTTTGTCTTAATTTTCTTGAACTTTATCTCGATTTTCTTGAGCGTTGTCCCCTTAGCTTGTCTCAATCGGAGCATTTATGCACCTCTCTGGCTCCAATCCTTCTTTCCGTCGCCCTCAATTGCCGACCAACCACCGCTACTCGGCTCAGGTGCTTTTCCTCAGCGACGTGCTTGGGTTTCGAGTGGCTATTAAAGTGCAATTTGCACTTTTGGTAGGATTATGGAAGCACTCACTACGTGAATGGCTCACTCACCCCCATTTTCCGCTGATCTAGTTGTTCCATTTAGTTCGTTCCCTTGGTGCTGGTGGCCTTGTGATGGAGGCGCATCTAACTTGGTGGTGGTTGCCGATTTTAGGGTTTTTGTTGTTTTTTCAGCTGGGTCCTCTAGGGCCTTTATGTTGTATTTGCTTTTCCTTCTTGGGCTTGTATTTAGTTTGAGATCTGCCTTTTAGGCTTTCTTTTCCCTATACTAATCTTTTTATTTAAAGAAAACTAATGAAAATGGCTTCAAATCTTTGCATTTTAATTATAAAAAAAACTATTCGCTAACTTTATTTAATGATAAAGACAAAATAATTTAAAAACGAAAAACAAAACATAAAAACACCAACTTGCACTGGGCGTGTCACACCCCCTCCCCCACCCCCCCTTTCCACACTCCATTTTTTTTCTCCCATTGTTAGCTACATTAATAGATTTTTATTTATTTTATTTTTTTTTGTATTTTTTTTAGCTTAGAATAAGAAAAAAACTTCAAATTGAATTACATTCCCCAGTTTTATTTTTGTGGTGTTGTTTCCCACTAGTAGTCAAGACGAACAGAGATTTTTCAATGTGCCTGGAACATGAGGTGGTACACTACATATCTCTGTACAAGTGGTGAGATTCTTGTGTTAAAAAATTAATAACATAAATAATAAAATTTCTCCAAGATGACACCCAAGCTCAAGAAATTGGATGGAGAGCTACATTTATTATTGTAGGTATGTAAAAAATGTGAGGGAATTTTAATTTGGTAATTGAAAACAGCTTTTTAAATATAATTATTAAGAACATAATCTCCTCAAGGTTTTGATCTAAATGATCACTTCTAGGTTCATCATTTTCGAAGAAATGGGTGCTTTTACGTTTACACATCTCTCTCTTCTCTTTCTATGCCGCACCCCCTCTCTCTTTCTAGCCTCTATAATTATTCAGTAAAATATGTCTACAACATGTTATCAACACGCTCTTGACATTGTGCTAAAGAGAGTTTATTCTTCAATCACGGGAGTATTACATTTTAATCATTCTTTTTATGATTAATTTATTATTTTATTGAATTGATCTACTTGTTATTGATTCAATTTATTTTTTTATTTGTTGAACGTGATACAATGCATTGGAGATGCAATTTCAACCTTCCGAGAAGGATCTTTTATAAATTCAAAGGCTTTTGTTGTTTTCTGCCAATCAGGTACGCTTAAAACAAAGGAAGATATTTGAAACGACCATGAAGCATGAAAACATTCCCCATGATGCATGAAACCCTATATTTACATTTACTTTCCGATATATATATTGTATATGTTTCATATATTTGTCAATATATACATACGTTTCATGCATTACGCAATTTTTGCTATGTGGAATTTTTGAGTCCAAGCATATAAATAAATTAGAAGCAATTAGGGTTTTTCAAACCTTAGCAAAAGTCGAAAAAAAAATTATGGGATTTTTGCAGCATAAGCCATGGCTCATCGCCACACCGCTGGTAGAACCACCAAATTGAGCCCCACCGCTACTCTGCAGCCCAGCCAAGTGGAGGACCTTAGGACGACGTCGTTTGACATCTAGACCACATAGCAGCAGCCCTTTGGACTTTGCTGCACACGCAAGACACACTAGGCCCTCAGCCTGGTATGGTTTCCTCGGGCCTCCATCCTAGCCTAACTCCAAAAGAGGCATGCAGCTCTCTTGGGTCTGTCATACCGTGTCCCTGGCCCAAAAATCAGCAGCCTTATTTTGCTAGGCCTTTGTCCTCAAGCTCAGGCCTGCCTGCAGCAAGCCACAAGCTTGCTGGGCTTTGCCTAAGCCCTTAGCCCAACTCACCAGCAGCTTATGTTGTTGGGCTTGCCTTCCCTCCGGCCCAAAACCCAAAAGCCAGCTTTGGCTTGGCTTTTCCACACACCCAAGCCAACCCCGTGCTAGGCCTATCCCATCATGCCCTGTTTTGGCCCAAAACAAGCAGCCCATGTTGCTGGGCTCACCCCAGACCCACGGCATTAAGGCTCATAGCCTTCTCAAGGCCCAAAAGGCCTGCAGCCGTGCTGCAGAGCCTATCCATAGACTATAGTCAACCCAAACAAGGTTGGCCTGCAACCTTTTTTCAACCCAATGCCAATTTTCAGCATTCTCGCGTTAAAAATCATACCCATTTAATTATTGGGGTATTTTGGTTTACGCTAATTAATTTTAATATAATTGTCACTTGGTCTATTGCTAACCAAAGCTAATATGACCAGTCTGTCATTACTTTGCTTCCACGATTGATCTTGTTTGGTTCCAATTTGTTGAATTAATTAAAAATGACCAGTAGCCCATTAATCTAACAATTAATCCAAAATTATTGACCTGAATATCACTTTTGGACATTAACGATTCAATAATTTATTTTTCTACTTTGAACCGTTGACATCTTTTTGGAGTCTACAAATAAGGATGCCTTGCTTCAGCAGGGATGCACCGAAGGGCATGCTCTGCTTCGATAAAGAAGCACCAAATGGTATTGCACTGCTTCTATAGAGACCTACCAACAGACCCATCTAGCTTCGGATGGAGCCTACCGAACCCAAGTCTGGGTCTGTCTCTCTCACAATCCAATTTTGAGTTTATTTTTACAACATAAGGTAGAATCAAGGCCTGCCATGGTGTGGCATTATGCCCAAAGCATGATTCTTGGCACCTAAGACCTAAAACTTTAAGAATAAGGGATAATATTTCCAAACCTTAACCCTGCATAATCTACTTTTGTCTTGATGGAATAAATCATTGGTTATGCACTTGTTCATGCCCCTACCAATGTCGTTGAGGAGTACCATTCTCGTAGTCAATATGTGAAACTAATTTTGCTCCACCGAACACTGTTGCAAGAGCAGAATTTTGACATAAATGGCCTTGTTGGTCAAATCCCCATAGTATTTTTGATTTACTTTGTGAATATCTTTCTATGTTCTTGGATTCTAGTTTGGTGTTTGTTTTAGTTATGGATAATCTTATTGATATTGTCCTCGAATATGAGTTAAGTGAATCATGTTTCTTAACAAATGTGACCGAATTCAATTAAATACGTGATTAGGTACAAATGTGGGAAAGGAAGTTATCTGGATGAATGCGATACTACACACACTAACTTTATACCTAAATCATATCTATAGCAAAAGTTCAGGTCTATCCAACCTAATTAAGAGCATCGGCACGCTTCTCGTTGTATGAATGGTGCTAAATTACCATTTAAGAGACCTTATATTCTCCCCGCTTCGGAAGAACGTCGTTGAGCTTAAGAATATTTGAGACAACAATGATCATGAATGAAACCACTGATGGAAAATAGAGTGAAATTTCTTTGCACCACCTCTAAAAATGAGCATGAAGCTTTGTATTGAGGCCAATGGGTTGTCTCCCAACTAGGAACACGCCACATATGGCCAGCTCAGAGCCTAGTGATTCAAGCAATTTACTTGCCTTGGCACGACCATTTGGGACACTTAGGTCAAAGAATGATGCTACGATGCATCTCCTTACTCGAAGTAAGGATCTTGTGCTTACAAGCATAATTTACCAAGCCTGGTCATTGGGAAAATTGATTTTCTACATCATCCTTAGCAAAGATAAGAAATGACCTTCTTTTCACAATAGATCCAAAGGAATATATGTGGACTAATCCAACCAAAATGCAGGCTATATAAATATTTATGGTTTTGGTTGATAAATCGACAAACTGGTCACATGTTTGTCCACACATTGCTGCTAAACCTCCTGGCCGATTTTAAAGGGTTCATCACCCTAATTATCCCATAAAGTCTAGAAGATTGGATAATGCGGGAAAATTTATATCGACGATTTTTCAATAAAGTATTGCATGTCTTTTGGGTTTAAATTAGACATTGAATTCCCATGTTCACCCCAAAATAATCTTGCATAGTGATCATAAAGTGCAATTTAAATGATCGCCCAAACTTTGGTGAACACACCAAGTTTTCAGTTTCTACCTAGGGCTATGCAATCTTGTACGTAGCTACGGTCTTGAGGCCTATTGCCACCCAACCTATTCGTTGTTACAGTTGGTTACTGGGTACAAAACTGAAGTTTCATACTTATGCATTTTGGGTGTGCATTCCATATGCCAAGTTGCATCGCCGCAACGTACCAATATGGGTCCTCACAAAAGGTTGTGAATCTTTGTCGATTATGATTCTCCTTCACACTAGCTCTCTTAGAGCCCTTGCAAGCTAACTCTTTACCACTCATTTTCAGATTGTCACTTCAATGAGATAGTCTTCCGGCCGTTAGGGGGAGATAAGAACATCAACATTCTTGTAAAACAATGTAAATTTACATGGACGTTGCCCACTATGTCCCATCTCGATCCCCGTACTGCATAAGTGTGATAAGCATGTATGATGAATTCTAGCTTTCATAATGTTGCTCCAGATGCATTCCTTTGATCTAGCTAAAGTGACAATATCATTTACCAGCTACAAACATGCCTGCAAGGATAGACGTACTTAAAGGACGTCGAGTCAACATACCAGAAGGGTGTGCCGCCCATGTTGGACGATTTGGCCTCTCTTGTTGGACGGTCCGGTACACTAACAGATAGCCAATCAATCTATCTTGAACTGAAGCACGACAGATCACTCGATTCATAAGATTAACTTCCTTAGAAAAGGAATATCACGGCATAAAATCTATACTCGATCACTGTCTCAATCATTTCCATCTCATGAGATTAATCCGGATTACTTCCGAGACTTGAAGTTCTTGGTCCAGTAGACTAGTTTAGATGAGATAATGGAATTGGAATGAGACTATCATCGATGATGTTTTCACTTATATGGTAGTTACCGACATAAATGAAAAGCGACAATATCGAACCGTGTTCCGTTGATTAGTGACAACGTAGAACTGATTGGATAACTGAAATCATAATCCAGGTTAAATTTCTTACCAAAGTATGTTTAGACCTGTAGTTCCTACACTGGCCAAGGTAACCTTGTTGTGTTACATGTGGGAAAGGAAGTGTAATAAGATAAATGAAATAGTGCGATATGATGCAGATCTTACAGCACAAGGTTTCTCTCAAATGTCTTGTGATTGATTGCAGCATTATGAATGTGGGTAGTGTTTCTCCATAGGGATATTGATACGGAGATTTACATGTAAGTTCTCGAAGAATTACATGGATTGGTTCAAATAGTTCTAAACCATGGAACACCCTCTCAACTCGTTTGAGGTGTTCACTTACGAATTGCAGCAATCTAACTTATATGGTATACCCGTCTAAGTGATTATTTGATTAGTTAGGGATATGAATTAAGCCCTTGCATGTTAAACTATGAAGTCTTATTCTGAATTGCTAGAGTTGCAGTTTTTGTCAATGACATGCATCTCCCTAAGACTCTAGAAAAGCTTGAGAAAACTACCTCGCATCTAAAGACGGAATTTGAGATGAAAGATCTTAGGAAAATTCGTTTATACCTTGAACTGAAGTTCAAGCATTATTCTGACGATATTTTAGCCTACTAGTCAAATTACACCCCGAAGGTGTTACCTTTTGCGTATACCTATGATCTTCCAACACTATATGCAAATGAGACCCTTGAGAGGTTATGGAATCCAAAGTTCCATATCTGAGTTTAACTTTGCACTTTGTTGTACTTAGCTCATTGCATTAGAGAGGACATCTCATTCGTTGTTGATCTATTGGTAAAGATGCAGCACCGTGTCTACACGCAACCACTAAATTGGTATTAAAGACATTTTCTGCCACCCTAAAAGGTACTACAGATTTGGGCTAATCCCAACGCATCTCGAGCAGATCTGACCCCCTTGATCCTTGGAATGATGCTTGCCTTGTTTATTATGTTGACGCCAGTTACTTATCAAACCCGCACAAGGCACATCCCCAAAATGGTTATGTTTTTACCGTTAGGGATATCATAATATCTTGGAGGTCCACGATATGACCTTAGTTGCAAAACCTTTGAATAGTTCCAAAACTCACCTCACTTCATTACGCCATACTTGAGACATGGTTAGGAGTTCTTGTTGAGCATATTTGAAGTACTTGATGTTTTCATCCATCGTTGAGTCCCGACGATGATCCATAAAAACTATGCTGCATGTATCAACCCGACCAAGACATGATACATCAACGAAGTCAACACTAAAACATATTTTGTCTACATCTACATCAACAAAGCATCAGGAGATTGAAGTCATGCAACCTGATCCCAGACAACCTTGCCGACCTCTACATGACGTCACTGCCAAAGTCAACCTTCCAAAAGTTGGTATGGCTAACTATTCATATGCAATGTTGTAGTTCTCATTTGGAAGTTTTGACAAACTCAGGGGGAGTATCCAGAAATATACTCACTTGATCTTAATGTACTATTTTTCCCTACGATTACGAGAATTTTTCCCACTAGGTTTTGATAAGGCACCCATCCTGGGCTGGGCATACCCTTGTGAGTTCATCTACTTGCGTCCAAAAGACGTATAGTTTTGACTTAATGCAACTTCTCACTTTTCTCTATAGTCAATGGGTTTTCTCCCACGTTGAGTTTTACCATAGCAAGATTTTGTGAGTTTTACCTTTTATGCATTTTTCCGTTGATCTGAGACTCACATTCGCTCATTGTGCCAACGACTTCATCAACTGTACTTACTTCATCGTTGAAGACCTGATGCGCCATTTGTTTGAGTATTTACACACTCAAAGGGGAGTGTTGCAGTCCTATTAGATTAAGAATGTGATTATGTAAATCCTAGTGTATCTAGGGATATCTTGCAATATTCTCTAGGATTAGATATTATCCTATTAAAGTTGTAATCCTATTAGGGTAAGGATTTAACCTTCCCTATTACTATAAATAAAGGCACAATGATCTCACAATTACACATCTCTCTCTTCTCTCTCTATGCCGCACTCCCTCTTTCTTTCTGGCCTCTATAATTGTTCAATAAATTATACCTAAAATAATTATGTCATTTTTATTAAAATTTAAGGTCTTTTGTCCTTTTTATTAAAAAAATAAGGGATTTTCATTAATATTTTAATTCTTTTTCATTAAATAAAGTTAAAGCATGATTTTTTATTAAATAAACTTAACCCAAGCCTTTTTCATGAAAGTTCCATTTTATTTAATGAAAGTAACTTAGGTTGACAAAAAAAAAAAAAAAAAAAAAAAAAACACCAATCATCGCTATCCTTTCCATGCTCATCAATTCTTGTATTTTAGAAAAGAAGATGCAAAGGTTACTCAAACAAAAAATTATTTTATATCACTTTCAATTTTGAAGACTTTTATTTCATTTATTCTTCTTTATTTCTTCTCCAACACCCTTATTCATTGCTCATATTCCTCTTCCAGTTTTTCCCAATCTCAAAAATAAAAAAAAATAAAAAAATAAATGATTATTAACTGGATCTTAAAATAGGAGTGCAATTGAGTTCACTCGGCCCATGATACATTCCCCTATGGTCTAGTTCCCTCTAGTTGATAAGTAGCAAAGAATGGCCAGCATGAAGCTACATGATTGAAAACCGTACAAAAAAATTATAAGCAATATTTAACTTAACATTAAGTAGTCGTAAATTCACAAATATCAAACATAAGCTTAATTTCAACACAGATGTATAAATTCAGATTGAGATACGCTTCCCCACACATATTAGACAAAATTGCAAGGATGTTGACTGATTGTGTGAATTAGGAGAAGACTTAAAACTAATAAAAAAAATTGTTAAAAAAAACCTACTAAATAAAAAGAAAAAGGAAACCAAAATCAATATTAGGATTTATATTCAGGGTGAACATGGATTTCTACATAAGCTTATTTGATGATTTGAAAGTTAAAGCAAAGGTAAAGCTGAAGTCCAAAAACAATGAACAACCCTTCCAATTGGCCTTGTTGCATTCTGCATCTGTTTCATACCATTTTCTGCATTATTGCCAAATTAAGTAAAATTACCAATAAAACCCTAATAATTACATATTAACTCCATTGAACCAAATCAAATGCAAACAACAAACATAAAGTTAAGAACAAAGCAGAAAAGCCATCCAAAAATCAAATCACACTACAGAATAGTTGAGCAAAAGCAGGAGAGTAAGAGTAAAACCTTCAAAACATCTGAAACTTTGGGGAAAGCAAATTTCAATTGACACCAACATCTCGAGCCCTTCCAACCTACTCCACATAAAGGCTTAATCACAAGCAGTGATTCCAAAATCAAAAGAATATACCATTAGAATTGTTGCATATGAAATAAATGTAGGATTCATAAAGGTAATTAAGGTAATATTGGCAAAAGAGAGATTAACTGAAAGATGCACAACTATGAAGAGCTCTAATTTATGGGACTACGTCCACGTCGTTCGGTTGTAACTCATGCTCACGACCCACGTGCGAGGGTGAGAAGAGCTCTAATTTATTCATCTTACAAATCTAAGCAGTTTTGCCAAAATTTAAAGGCAAAGATGTCAGTTATACATATGACTGTTGGTGCAGCTACAAGTCTTCAACTCAAATTTTTCCACAGTAAATGGTAAAAGATTGGTTAAACAGGTAAATTCGCATTCCCTCCAACCACTCTTGCTGGAATCCCAACTGCAGTAGTTCTTGGACGTACATCCTTCACCCTCCCCAACCCTGGCACTCCCTAACACATTGGCCCCTGCCCCTATTACCACTCCATCGCCAATCTTTGGGTGCCTGTCCCCCCACTCCTTCCCTGTCCCTCCCAAAGTCACATTATGCAGAATTGACACGTTGTTTCCGATCACTACCATTGCGCCTATCACTACTCCGGTAGCATGATCGAGCAATATCCCACGTCCGAACTTGGACTGGATGGATATCCAATGCAAACTGATGTATATTTAAACTAACCTAAATAATAGATTAATTTAAACCAAATTAAACTCGCAAGTGCACGAATCAATTGTAGAAATATATGCAAATACGAGGTCGATCCCGCAGGGATTGCTTTAACACCAATTTAACCGATTGGTTATGCTAGAATTAATTAAATAAACAAAGGATAGATAGAAAAAGAAAAGATAATTAATTAAAATCACACACGACACAAGAAAACCTAAGGTTATGAATTCACCATTAACAATCCTACTTACTTATCCTAGAGCCAACTACTATCCAATTACAATGCCAACGTTAAATGTTGTTCTTTCTAAGGTATGAATTAATCCGTGGTCAGGCATCAACTCTTGTATCTTTACATGATAATTATGTCCTATTGGTTAGGCATACAATTAAACCCATAAAAACCCATTAAGCGTAGAAGAATCATGTCAACCAAGTAGAACTACCTTGATATTGGTCATCCTCACTAGTTTGTCTCTCTTCTTAATTCTAGTTCCAATAAACCTAATTGATTGGCCATCTTCATAGATTTATCTAAATATCTAGATGCAAAATTCGTTAAAGTGATCAGTCATTAGAAATCCAAATCTAGAATAAAATATCCACAAAGATTAAGAATATAACATGGCATATAATCGGATAATAATTAACAAAATACTTCGCAAATATTCATGTCATGGCTTCATCATCAACCTTAGAAAATAACTTAGTTACACATGGGAATAAAGATAAAAGAAAGATAGAACCCAGAGTCCATGGCAAAGCACGTCCCTAAGCTCTTCTTCACAAATTACAGAGATGGTGAATGGTGTAGTGGTGTGGGTGATATGGGTTATGCGGGGTTTTTTTTGGAGAGAGCTTAGGGTACCTTATGTATACTAGAAAAAACTCTAAAAGGTCTGAGAGAAACTCTCCTAAATAAAACAAACTCCTAAACAATTAATGACACAAACTAGGAAAGAATCCTTCATGGCTTGGGAAACACGTAATCTGTCTTGCACGCCAATTTTGGGGTCGATTTATCTTCTGGAAAATTCTGTAAAAAATATAGGAAACATAGTTTTATCTTTTATCCTTCCAGGCATATATCGCATGACATTAGGAAAAATCAGGAAAGCCTCCAAATCTTTATTCTCCCATAGCTGCGCAATTCTAACAGGAAACAACTTCTATAGGATTGATTTGTAAAACTGGAATGAATGACTCCATGGAAAATTATGAAATTCGGGCACAACGAGCTTCAGCCTCTTACCTACTTTTCCAATTGGATTATCACCAAAAATGTCCTGCGTGCACAGAATGGTTGAAACTGAGAAAATGAAAGTAATAAGGCTCTTTTGTAATCAATTCCTTAACAAAATTTAGGGATAATTAATATGAAAATATGGTAAATAATGCACCTATCAAATACCTCCAAACTTAGCTTTTGCTAGTACTCAAGCAAAACAAAAATAAAAGACAATGAGGAAAACACTAGACCTTCCATCAATTAACCTCAAAGCAATCTAGAGAGGATCACCAAACTTTAAAGAATTAAACACCTTGCAAAATAGAATTAACCAAACCTTACACAACATTCTTAAGCATAATAAGTGACATAACCAATATCAATACAACTTACTCAACCTGGATAGGTATATGCAAACCAAAGCTTCCACTTCAAGTCCTCTACCATGGATATCACTCCGAAAGAAATCACACATTAAAGGGAAAAGTGTTTCACTCAAATCATGATAAGCAATATAAAACCCCATAAGCTTGCTCTTCATATCAACTCTCCACTAATGAAAGTCAATGCAACACCAAAGATCAAAGGGTCTTTACAAGGGTTGTAATGATAGGCTAAGATATGAGCTATCAAAGAAATGATAGGGAAACACTAGAACTTAAGAAATACTAGGATATCTTCATTATGTAATTCAGTCAGTCCTCTTTTGAAACTTGAACTTCAATTATTGGCATCCAGGACTCATGATGTAGGGATGTAACAAATTCAAACTTTTATTTCCCAACTTCTTTGATATTTTTTTCTTTTTTCTTTTTTTCTTTTTTCTTTTTTCTTTTTTCTTTTTCCGGAAATAATCATAAAATAAAGATAATACTACACATGGTACCTCGATACACACCAATTCTTTATTGTAGAACCCAACCTTTATCTTCCTTGATGTCCACTTGGTATCTCCAAAGCTATAGGATATGGTTAATATAGGTTAAATAGGTAAAGGGTGAATGTGGGTAATGAAAGAAAAGGTTAAGTGTTTGGCTTCAAAAGGGTAACTAGGGATAATATAATATAAAAGTTTGGTTAGAAAGGCTCAAGCGATCCAAACATGGCCAAAATCATCTCCCTAATGTTGCATGACTTAGGATTTTGCCTCAGGAGATATTGAAGCAAGTTCTAGAGAATGATAATGCTATCATGAAACTCACAAGAAAGAATATGCAATAGGCTAAAAATCACACAAAGGGTCAATAAGTTTTCGCTTAAAATCCACATATAATTCTCTAAATAAGAGATAATTAATAGTACTAATATTGGTTATTTGTATAAAATAAACTTGAGAACAATCATGTAAGAATCTGATTAACCATATCAAGCAACTGAAATTTCACATAAGAAGAACTAATTCAAATAAGTTTGTGACCTAAAAGAGAGTAAATTATTATCATTGACTTATGGAAGGTCAAACTCAAAGGAAACGACTCAAGAAAAATCAAAATTAAAAAAAAAATTTACATTTTTTTTATGGATTTTTATGACATTAAGACTTAAATAGAAGAACGGAAAAATAGAACAAAGAACTACAAAGAAATATGCTAACATAAATTGCAAACAATGAGTTGCAAATATGACAGTACCACAGCCAGTTTTGACCTTCAGACAAAAGATTTGATCATAACTTTTGAAAGAAAAATCCGATTTTCATGGTCTTTATATGGCTGGAAAGAAGACAAAAATTTGAAGAACACAACTCAGACAAAATGTTCAAATTCATTTCCAATTAAAACAGTTTTACGCTAACATAGACAGCATGAACACTAAACAAAAACAGAACACAGTAACAGAGATTGAGATCCTCCCCAAACTTGAATCAAACGTTCTCTATGTGTAGAACACAGAAAACAAAACAAACAACACAATTAAAGAGAAGGTGGAAAAACTTCCCTAGATTTTTCATAGGGGTATGAATGAGCAACGTTGAAGCGTGATGCGAATCGCCAATAATGAATTCCCCCAAACTTGAATCTTGGATAACCCGTGTTCTTGCAAAACAAGAAAGAAATTAAAAACTTATTCCGAAAAACAAAATGAAAAACTACGCAAACAAATGAAAAATTTAGAAAACTTAGGTTGCCTCCCAAGAAGCGTTGCTTTATAGTCATGAGCTAGACTATGCCGAAATTAAATGAAGGATGGTGGATCATTGAAATGAGGAACCACTCCATGCATATTCCTCTTGTTCCTTTTCTTCCACCTTGTAGCTTTGAAATTTGGTGTTGATATAAGGCAATGAGGCACTGCATATTTTTGGTTCTTCAATTTCAAAGCTTGAGACTTCTTTCTCTTCTTCATTGTTTTTCATTGTCTCTTCCACCATATCTTGGCCATCGGAATGGAAGTGAGTTGAGCATGCATAACTTCAATTTTTGGTTCAATTCCAATCTCTCTTCCATAATTTGAGCAATGGATTTCAAAGGGATCGTTAAAATTCAGCACCTTGTCAACAATTTGAATTTCTTCAGAAAGTGACTTCTCGTTGGTAGTGATTTGACTAGCCGAATCACGCAGATGGTCTTCCAACATTGAATACTCTTCCTTTTCTTCATCTACAGCTAATTCACTCAATTCGTTGTTGAAATCCTCCTCACTTCTCAATGTGGTGTAGGCACTATCTTTTTCATGGAATGCATCTCGCTTAATCGGATTAGATTTGGATTCATTTGGAAATATTTCGATGTCTCCTTCACTCAATATCATAGCAATTTGACCAACTTGCTTCTCCAAATTTGTGATTGCTTGTGCATTTGCCTCCTCCCCTTGTTGGATAGTTTGATATCCTTGAGTGAGAATTTGATATCCTTGAGTGAGAATTTGTAAAAATTCAGTGGTTGTTTGTTTATTTTTATTTTTTGTCTTCTATTTTCTTATTTTTATTTTTATTTTCTGAAACAAAACAGAAAAATAAGTGAACACTAAGAAAAAAAATAAACCAAAGAAGTCCTATTCCTCTAATAACTCACGAAGTACAACACAACCAAAACTAAAAAACTCCAATTAGCTAAAGGACTTCAACTAAGAATTGAATAGGACAGAAAAGAAGACTACCGGTTATATAACAGAAAATAGAAAGAAAGAAAAATAAAATCACTACACAGATAAGAATAGAAAACGAAAAATAAAATTTAGTAAAGCGCAATCAACAAGCCAAATTGGGATTAAGGGGCAAACCCCATGCAATGGCGCTAAAAAGTTGATGTATATTTAAACTAACCTAAATAATAGATTAATTTAAACCAAATTAAATTTGCAAGCGCACGAATCAATTGTAGAAATATATGCAAATACGAGGTCGATCCCACAATGATTGCTTTAACACCAATTTAACCGATTAATTATGCTAGACTTAATTAAACAAACAAAGGATAGATTGAATCGAATAATTGATTAAGACTATAATTAACAAGAAAAAGAAAAGACAATTAATTAAAATCACACACGACACAAGAAAACCTAAGGTTATGAATTCACCAATAAGAATCCTATTTACTTTTACTAGAGCCAACTACTGTCCAATTACAATGCCAATGTTAAAGGTTGCACTTTCTAAGGTATGAATTAATTCATGGTCAGGCATCAACTCTTATATCTCTACATGATAATTATATCATATTGGTTAGGCATACAATTAAACACATAAAAACCCATTAAGCGTAGAAGAATCATGTCAACCAAGTAGTACTAGTTTGATATTGGTCATCCTCACTAGTTTGTCTACTCTTCTTAATCTTAGTTCCAATAAACCTAATTGATTGGTCATCCTCATAGATTTATCTAAATATCTAGATGCAAAATTCCTAAAAGTGATCAGTCATTAGAAATCTGAATCTAGAATAAAATACCCACAAAGATTAAGAATATAACATGGCATATAATCGGATAATAATTAACAACGTACTTCATAAATATTCATGTCATGGCTTCATCATAAACCTTAGAAAATAACTTAGTTACACATGGAAATAAAAATAAAAGAAAGACAGAACCCGGAGTCCATGGAAAAGCACGTCCCTAAGCCCTTCTTCACAAATTACAAAGATGGTGAATGGTGTAATGGTGTGGGTGATATGGGTTATGCGGGGCTTTTTTAGAGAGAGCTTAGGGTACCTTATTTATACTTGAAAAACCCTAAAAGGTCGGGGAGAAACTCTCCTAAATAAAACAAACTCCTAAACAATTTGTTGAGAGTTGTCCCACATCGGTGAAAGACAAGGTTTGCTATGTGCTTATATGGTCTTGGGCTACTCCCCATATTGCCAATTGGTTTTATGGTGGAACCTCAATTTCATCATGGTATCAAAGCGGGTTGTCCTCGTGTGAAGCCAAAAGGCCACACGTGTTCCACGTCACACAGTTGTTGTCCACGTGTAGGCTTGAAAATTTGCAACATGTGCTGGGGCGTGTTGAGAGTTGTCCCACATCGGTGAGGGACAATGTTTGCTATGTGCTTATATGGTCGTCTTGGGCTACTCCCCATATTGCCAATTGATTTTTTTGTGGAACCTCAATTTCATCACAAGTAATGACACAAACTAGGAAAGAATCCTTCTTGGCTTGGGAAACACGTAATCTGTCTTGCACTCTTATCTTTTCAGGCATATATCGCACGCCACTAGGAAAAATCAAGAAAGCCTCCAAATCTTTATTCTCCCATAACTGCGCAGTTCTGACGGGAAACAACTTATGCGGGATTGATTTGTAAAACTGGGATGAATGACTACATGGAAAATTATGAAATTCGGACGCAACAAGCTTCAGCCTCGTAGCTTCCTTCTCCAATTGGCCTTGCATCAAAACTCGTCCGGAAAGTTGAATTATCATCAAAAATGTCATGCGTGCGCAAAATGGCTGAAACTGATAAAAGAAAAGTAACAAACCTCTTTTGTAATCAATTCCTTAACAAAAATTAGGGATAATTACTATAAAAATATGGTAAATAATGCACCTATCACAAACACCTCAGGCAGCCTATTTTGGATCAACAGTGCCCAGGCTTTCCATAGCTTATGTGCAACCCTATGCGCTTCACATGCAAGGAACCCTTCGTAGTTCAAGCAACAGTGCACATAAGTTGTGCGTGCTGGGTCTCTTTCGCTGCCTTCAAATCTTCTTTTAGGGCTTCCACAAATTCTTGATCTTCGTTAAGAATGCCGACAAAAATCTCATCGAAGGTATGCACAAGCGCGTCGGATTTCTCAGTTTAATCGCGAGGTGATGCACCAGTGCGCTTTCTAAAGAATCACGAGCCACAATTGAAGTAAAATAATAGCTAGACAAGATCGGTTATTGTTTAACAACCGTACAGGTTTCCGCTCTCATTTTCGACCATATATAATCTCTCTTCGCATCTTCTTTGTCATGAGTAGGTTTCTGGAACAAGATCTGTTGAACAGGGTCTGTAACAATTCAAGTACTTCGTAACGGAATTGTTGAGACAGGAATGATCTGAGACTGAAATATGGCTTCGACTGGGTTGGGACGGCGTTCTTGAATTGCCGGCAGAGGCGGCCAATATCTTGTATGCTTTGCAAGGATTCTCGAGGTTAACGGTTGCAAAGACAGATGAACTAACACAAGTAGCAGACACCGAAGAGGGAAAGGAGAGAGGCATTGTAACATGAGATGTCTCATGAAACTATACTTGGAATGGAAATCGAGATCAAAAATATAGGACAGAGAAACGGTTTACGGGTGAACCCGGGAAAAGGAATCTTTGGAATTGGATGTAAAAGCCATGTGTATTCTTCAACTCCAAATGGCATTTTACCTCTCACTACTAATACAAGGAAGTAGGAAAAAGAAAGTACAAAAACAACGAAAACAGTTTGGCCTGTAAGTTTGGATAAGGGTGACCAAATTTGTCCAAATTTTCCAGGAGCAACTGCAAAAATGGCATATAAACAACAGAATTTCTCCGCAGTTTACCAAGAAAGTGAAATGACGCCGAGAACATGTAGAATAACAAAAATGATGCACAAGGCGGAATTAACATGGTAATGACATTGCATGTTTAGGAAGTTCATACAATTCTAACATGACTACCTCAAAGAGAAGAAATATGTAACTACAAGGATATGAAAGACAAACTCTTTATCTCTATTCTTCAACTGATATCCAAGGCCAGAAGTTTACGATTTTCTCAATATAATGGGTATGCAGATCCTTCTGTTTAACTTCAACTGATATACAAAACAGAAGAATTTCAGGAATGGGTCAAATGCATTCGATAAATGTAATCCTGCAGTCATTCACCCCCTACAAAATGAACGTGAACCATTGTATTCTCTTTCGGATTATCGGATACCTGTTCTTGGAAGCTTGACCTGAAACAGGTCATGTGAACCATTAATACCCCCCAAAGCTTGACCTGAAACAGATTACGTGAAAACAATGAATAAAAAAACCATCCGCCATTAGAAAAAAAAAAAAACGTGAATGAAAATGCATGACGAAAACACATGAAAGAGACATTCATCAACTTATATGCACCAGCATTACCAATTAAAGCACTTAATCTCTGTAAAACAAATTTTACTCTAACATGAAAAATGATAATAGTAGTACAAGGAATCAAAACTTCAGAGGCCGAGAAAAATTTACCTAAGCTACTGCACCGCTTCTTCACAATTTAACCTCCACATCAACTCCAGCAGGAAGGTCAAGTTGCATCAAGGAATCTATTGTTTGTGCAGTTGGGTAAAGAATATCAATGAGGCGTTGGTGGGTACGAATCTCAAAATGAAACCTAGCATCCTTGTGGACATGGGGTGACTTGAGAACACAGTAGATTCGCTTTTTGGTCGGTAAGGGTACAGGGCCCATTGTTTTTGCATTCGTGTTCCTTGCAGCATCCATGATCTGCTTGCAGGAATCTTCTATCAAAGGCACAAAGTAAGACCTCAATTTAATTCTGATTTTCTGCTTGGGTGAGGCCTGAAAACAGAAGCACCTTTACATAATCAGAATAAATGTGAAGCTGTTAAAAAAGCTAAGGAACAATTTAATTTATAAAAAGTGGGTTTAAATTAGACCTTTCTTTTATATTTTTAACAATTAAAATATGATTAGACAAATCAGAACAGCACTGTCAGAAGTCTTCTAGCTGGTCCTCACCACTTAGTTACTCTCTGCCACTCCAAACTGTCATACATGAGTAAAAATCCTAGCCAAATAGCCCCAAGCCATGATCGAATCGACATGCTCATCCTATCTGTAGGGAATCGAATATGGGGATCTGTCTGCGACTAGCCAAAATTCTTAGCATGTTGGAGGCTGTTGAAGGTTAAGAATAAGTAAATGTCCCTCCAACATCTAACTGTTTTTTTACTTTTAAGTTAAACAGAAGCATCTGCATACCCATTATACTACGCAATTACTCATTACTTAAAGAGGTCCATCCCCGGGTCAGGATTAACTCAGAGTTATAAGAAATACGACAAAGCTCTACTACAAGAAGATTTTGGAGAAGATCATTGCATATACAGACCTGAAGCGTAACCAATACTCAAAAGCTCAACCCGGAACTAATGCACAAACTAGGCGACACTAGACAACAAGAAAAGCATAGACCACTCTAACAAAAGATCAAGGTAAAATCACATGATTGGGTGTTTGACATATATTACCAGCAGTATGATTTTTCTTTACTAAGCATTTCACAAAGCAGTATTTCGAGAACATTAGCTCTCCAAATATTCTTTTATGGAAGCACAGTTGGGCTGATATCCCTCAATTACATACTAAAGGATTTAGCACCAAGCTTCTTACTTGACATTGATACACATATTCGAAAAGACTATCCAATAGGAGAAGATTCAAACATGAATTTAAATATTACACCGAAACTCCACTAAGGAAAGGAATATGTTCCCACCTCAGTTAACTTGGAAATCCTTAATACGCCGTACTTAAATTAAATTGCCAAAAACTAATCTAAATAAAATAGAAAGATAGAGCAATCAATTTCCCCAGTTCAAATTATAAGAATATTGAAATTCCACCTTATCTCCATCTCCACCAATACTGAGTGATGAAGTGCTTGGGGCCTCAGAACTTCCAACCTAAAACACACACAGATAATCAACAATTAAGAAATGGTAAATAAATTCACACAAAGATAAAAATAACTCACTACTCCAAGAAAACCCAACATTTTAAAACAGAAAAGAAAATAAATTAGGGAAAATTATTCTCCTTTCCCCACATATTGTCAGCAACCAAACAAAGCATTATCAAATTGCAAATTAAAAGAACACGAAAATAAGAAGAAATGGGCAAGAAAATTAAACCTCAAGGGTTTCTGGAGGTGGGACTAGGGTTTCTGGGGACTCGAGGACTTCGGGAGCAGCATGAACCCTAGTGGATGACTGTGAGGGTCTTGAAGCTCTGAGCTTTAAGGCACCGTTGGCCGAGGGCAAAGAGAAAGAAGAGAGCTTTGGCTTGGAAGTCGGAGATGCAGAAGATTTGGAGAGCGGAAGAGAAGGGATTAGAATTGTAGACATTGAAGAAACTGCCATTGAAATGGAACTTGGTTACTCTCTCTTTCTCCCTCCGTGGAAAGAAATGCCCTGTTTTGCTCACTCTGCCAGTCTGCCCGTAGATTGTACAATTATCCTCTTTTTTTTTTTTTTAATTTTAATTTTGGTAATGTAGCTCGGGCTGGCTATAGATTGGAAGTCCAAGCCCACTTGTATGGCAAGTGGGATTGGGCCGCATACTCAAATATATCATTGGTGTTTTGTGAAATAAACTACATAAATAACTAAGAAATTGGAGAAACAATGGATTTTCTACTTTTATTAGCTTACCACCTTAGGTGGCTGGAAAATGGTTGTCCGCAAACCCGCTGACTGAAGGTGGGAGGAGTGTCGGTCACCATTAGTTCGGTGAGGAGTTAAAAAAACGAGGAGATAGCGGATAAAGGGTATGGGTGTGCACAACGACAGAGAGTGAGAGAGAGAGGGAGAGAGTTGGGAGGTGGCTATGACACCCTAAAATGATTTTGCTCCAAAACCTACCCATTCATTTATTATTATACATATATATATATATATATATATATATATATATATATATATACATATTATATTTTGCACAACGATATTATCTACACTAAGAGGGTAGGGGAGTGAGCTAAGTCTCGTAATAGACTAGCAATAATATGATTCAAATTTGTCTTTAGCGAGAATCAAATCTAAGACCTCTCACTTATAAGTGAAGACGAATATCACTAGATTGCAGTACTAAGTGGGTATTTTGGTAATGTTAGCAATGCGAAATAAGAATCTCTGTCCAGAGATTAAAAAAATGGTTGTACAAAAAACGACTGTGATTAATTTGAAGAATGTTAAGGTTCCACCATAAAATTAATTGTTAATATGAGGAATAACCCAACTAATTATAAGTGCATGCATAGCTCTTTCTTTTTTCTATGTGGAATTCATATCTCTACATACCCCTCACGTGTGGCGAATTTCAAACCTAACGTGAGAACAACGCATTTCAGATGACGTGGAGCAAGTGTGACTGTTGAGCTTCATATATAGGATAACTTTGCTTTTATATCATTAAAAAGTTTAAAGTTCGAGCAAGATGATCGAGCAAGACATCCATAACGGTCCAACTATCTTATATAAATTCTACTCAAAACATGGGGGCTAAAGAAAATATTGAAAATTCAATATTCCACAACCAAAAAGGCAGATGTGTATATAACTCAAAGTAAATTTCCTGTAACAACTGTATAAATAGAGATATCACAATATTACAAGCACGGTTGAGATAGCAGAGCTCAATTCTCTCATGTATGCTCTCTTGCTCTCTTTGTAACTCACTCATATTCCATCAAGTATCCAAGGAGTCCCTGATCAGTACTTGTGACCCTTGTTAGTTGGTCTGCTGTGTAGTTCTATGTTCAAGACTTATTGTCTAGTTGTTATATTAATCATCTAACTATAGAACAATGAAATTTGGTATCAAAGTCAAGTTTATTATTATAATATCAAAATATATCGACGACGGAAGCCATTAACATTTATGATATATTGCACTCCAATGACCGGCCCTAGAGGGGTATTTTTTTGTGATAGTCTTATAAAGTCATCTTCAATTAGTGTTTCGGTGTTAAAAAAGATGAAATTCTCTCATCTTCTCTAAGTTAAAATTGGCCACCATAGTGAGAGAATGCTAGCACCTACCTCCCTCTAGTGTTATCTCATAATCATTTTGGTCGGGCAAGAATTTCGCTGGGAAAGGTCCTTGGCTCGAGCACACAGCTCCCTGTGGAGTTGACACTTTGGTTGACTGACGGGTTCTCGCTCGCTTGTCGAGCTGCAAGAAGAGGACATAGTTAGTTCTGAAAAGTGCTTTGTCGAGCCTTAGATGTAGGCCGCGAGGCTCACAATCCCAACTAACTAAGTGCTGAGGCGTGCCACTTCCATCTCTGTATGGCAGATGTAGAATGAGTGTATTTAAGCTGATTACTTGTGCCCCAAGTTATTCTAATTTCTCATCATCAAGGGATTGTCATGGATGGGTTAAGTCCACATTAAGTTCTTTTCTATGCCTTGAGATCAAGGACTTTTGTTTATTTTGTATGCTTTTAAAGGGGAGGGGTTCATATCTGATCAAGGCATCAGTTTCATTTACTTTTACGATAGTAAAAGTGCTAATTGAACTAGATCTGAGAGTTAATAGAACTTTGGATCATCAGAAGATCGAAAATGACTTGCATATATACAGAGGGATACATTATAACACCATATCTATTAATGGAAAAGCAAAAACAAAGAGAGTTGGGCAAGATTTCACCTTGTCGAGCAAGGTTAAAGAGTCTTGCAATCTCTTTTCTTTGCAGTTACAAAGGGTTGAGTAATAAAAGGGGATGAGGGGTAAACGAGTTTACACAAGAAAATCGATACTACAACATTTGGAGAAGGTAGCAGAGCTTTTACATAGACAAAAGATGTCTTTCTATAGGAAATCTAAGGCTGAAAGGGTGCAAAATCTGGACAAAAGGCAACTTTCTGAGTATTTTCTTGACTGAGAGATAAGTTGTATGTTTGTTTGTTTGATTGGTTGAGTGTCCTTGTCTCTGGGCCTTCTTTCTCGTTTTATAAACGATTAACCCAATTGTGTTCTTTCTGTTCTTGCTCGAAAGTAACTGAAGGGTAATGAATAATCAGCATTTTTACATGTTCTGCCATCCAAAAGTACTTTTGGAACGGAAGTAGGTGGATTTCTATCAGTTGTCACTTCTCTTATAAGCACCTAGTCTTTGCATTTAATCGGGGCCGTCATTTTGTCTTGAGATGGATGACCTGGGCTTGACTCTAGGCTTCAGGCAGACCTTTTTTATTGAGCTTATTTGGGCTTCCTTCCTTTGAAGCCCAAAGTTTAAATATTAACCCAAACAGTGCCCCCTTCAATCGTTGTTAAGCCTACAACCCAAGGCGCTAATGATGATTAAACGACCTTGTCACGCCTTCTCTCAATACGCGCACCATTTAATGTAGTTAGTGTTTATCAGAGTCTTTTACACTAACCCACGATATTTGTCCTTAATCATCAGCTCCTTATATAATTTTCTTAATCCTTTAAACATTTTTAAACCCCCAAATTCTCTGAACTTCCTGAACTTCCCAGAGTCCTCAAAACCTTTCTTGTTTGTCTCTAGCTTTCTTTTCAAATCTTCTCATTTCCTTCCAAGTTTAATTAATGGCCCCAAAAGCTGTTCAAAACTGATCTTCTCATGAATCTGGTGGGGGTATTGCCACTATGCGTCGTTTACTCAATGCCCTTCATTGCCCTCGGGCCGGCCTGCATTATGAATTTTTCTTTGAAGAAGGTGAGGTGCACTTATTGGGATCTGCATGGACTTCTCGGGTTCCAAGTATAGTAACTAACATGCCCAGGGATAATTGGTTCACCCCTAACCCATTCACGGCGAAGTCAAGCATTTCTTCATCTAAGTGGTCACAATATCGTCGTGGTCTTCCTCTGATGAACGACCCGGCTTGGGTTCAGTGGATAAGAGAACTTGAGCCAATTTTTAAAAAGAAGTGGATGAACAATGGCATTTATGAGTTGATAATGCTTTCGAAGACTACCATGGTCGCTAAACCCGAATTACTCACCACCGTTCTTCTTTTATAGAATTCGGGCACCAACACCTTCGATTTCAAGATGGGCCTTATGTCCTCGACAATTCTAGATATTGCACAAGTCTTTGAGCTATGACCTTGGGGCAGAATCGTGGATGTGACTCATGATTGAGCCCTCCCTTCTCATCCGATTGCTAAGAGTTTGAGTACAAATTCGGGCACCATGACTCCAATATAACTCTGCAACCTTCAAAAGTTATGGGATATCTTTCAAAGGTTTTATCTCTTTTGTGAAGAACAACTTTGGTGCAGGTTCTTCTAATGCCAACTTCGATCAAGAGCACATGTACTTCCTCCTATATTGGCTTAACAAGCATGCATTCCCCAACAAATATAAGGGAGTAAAGGTCAAATGGATCCCCTTAGTAGAAGTTCTTCATAATTTTGATGATGTCGCTATGGGCCCTTTCTTTCTTTCTCATTTCCACCATCTTCTTTTCGAGATGACTTGGGTGAACCATTTGAGACCAACCTTAACGGCCCAATCTGGATGATCCAACTATAGTTACAATGGTACTTTCCAGAGTTTCTGGCAGCTAACCTGGAGTTCCCCAAAGGTGTGGCCCCTACCCGAATCCTGGCCAAAGCTCCTCCCACAAATTATTATATGTTTGCCTACTTCTATTTCTTCAGAGTTTGCCAGACTCAGGCAGATTTGGAGTGGGGCGCGTCTACTCTCAGGAGATATCCCTATTTTCTTGATCAAGCCTTCCAAAATGCCTTTGGAGAAGATGCTAATCCTGTTTGTAGAGAAAAATTTATCAGTTGTATTCAACCACGAGACTTGGCCTAGGGAGTTCGCAGTGATCGCTATGATCACGAGCTGGAGGTTTATCATCCCAACTTCTACAATAGGCAATTAGGCTTTAGGCAGGCCATTCCAGTCCTATTTTTTTGTTCTGTCCATTGTGCTACTTCTTATTGCCTCTACTCCCCTCATGAAGACACCTTCCGAGCTGCCCGACGTAGCCTTGAGGTTATAAGTAAAGTTGCCCGCAAGCCTTTGGCCCTTAATTTTGAATGCACCTCGACTTTCTCCACTTAGTGGGAGGCTAAATGGATCAAGAAGTACGGAGGGGACTTACAGGAGGCTCACGATCATCTCTTCAACCAACTCTCTCTTGGATCATATCCTGGCTCAGGCGAGCTCGAGAATTGGAAGGAAATGGTCTATCAAAAGAACCAACTTCTTTTGATCGGTACTTCCTGTTCTTTCGATCCATATTCTATGAAAATCTTGAAGGAAAAATTTTGTCCTAGCTAAGAACATGTAAGAACATTTGAATACATATGCAAACTAATAACTCTTTAAAGTAGGCATGCATTCAAAAACAATTCATAAAACCCATGACTTTCAAAGCCTAGTATATGGTGAACCATAAGACTCTTTAACAAAATTAAAGAGAATAAGAATTTAGAGATTCTTTACCCTTGAAGCTCATCCTTGATTGCATAAGGGATTCACCCAAGTGGAGGGCCTTCAAGTCACCTCCTTGCTCCTTGAATCTTCCTTGTGATTTCCTCCCTTTTAGTGCTCCTTTTCTTCTTTGAGGATTTGAGGATTTGTTCTCCAAAACACCAAAAGTTTGGTGTCTCTAAGTCTCCACACCAAAGATATTGTGTGAAGATGAAATGGATGACTTAGGGAAGAAAGATTGCTAGATGTTCCTCCCCTAAGGTGAAATGAGAGAATAGGTTTCACCCAAATTCAATTAGAAAACCCTTAGGGTGAAATGGCTATAAAGATGTCTTTATACCACCTCACAATGGAGTGGCAAACTTGCAATTAAGCCAAGTTCACTACCCTTGAAGCTTATGGCCGGCCATATGTTGTATTTGGGCTTAATTGCCCATTTTGTTTTAGTTGTCATACAACTTAAACATAATGGGCCTTGTGGACCAAAACGTTTTTGTGCCCCGAAGCCCAAAACTAACTTAAACGCCCAATACGAACGTTTCGTATAATTAATTAACTATTTAATTAATCTTGACCATTCTTCAATTAAACCATTTAATTGCTTATCCATTTCATATAATTTCTTCACTTATATCTTTACTCGGTGTACGATCCATTAGGTTCCAATTAGCGAGGTAGTGGGCGATGTTACTCTTAACGATCGATTGTGAATTGAAACCACATTTCAATTCTCCCTTAAATTAGTTTTTGCTAATCTTTAGGGCTTCCACAAACCATGGGTGACGCCTAGCAGCATGTCATGGTTACCCAAGCTAAGTAGAAGTGGTTGGAGAACCTATCCAGTTACAACTACAATGCAATACGATCCTTCTCTAATACAATACTCTTAATCACATTGTTTAAGTGATAGTTTGTTTCATGTCTACTATCCAATGTGATACTTCTCTATATGATTCAATTGAATAAGATTTGGAACATCTTCCTTAGTCATATTCATATGCTTTGGCCAAAGACTCTCGAATCATATCTTAGAGTATTCTCCTTCCATCATGGAAGGTTAGAGATCCCTTGTTGTACATTCATATGCCTACATGACTAGATAGCTTGACCCCAACAATGCCGTGGACACTCCAATGGAATGCCGTTGACATAATCAAAGATCAAGGACCTAACCATTAGACATCAATGATGCCTCAGGTCAAAGGACTACTTTGCATATTGCAACTATTGAGTTCTCACATGACATGTATGTTCGAACTCTTGTTTGATCGTGGTTCAGTGTACTCGATTACTCTTTCGAGCACCTATGTGTTTGCCTTAGTGTCCAACACCAAATGACTTGAGACTAGTTCATACTCACGCTTGAGTCGACATAACACATACTAACCTTAGCGGATTGTCAATGCCCAATTGGCAATCCTATGGCTAGGAACGTTTTAGGAATGAACATAAGAGAAAGGTCTCGTTAATTTAACTAACTTAAATCACTTGTCTCTTAGATCAAATACATTCCTTGGATTCCCTTATTGCTTAAACACAAGATACTATAAATAGTGATTAACAATAAGCTTTGCCCTTCTATTAAACATATAAAAGTTTAACACAATAAGTATTCCAAAAAGCTATTACATCAAATGAGTGGCTTTGTGGGCATACTTCCAACAAATCTTGTGAGTCTATCTTTCCTTAACCCCTTATTCTTTCATTTTCTCTAACATTCGCAGCCCAAGGGACTACAAAAATGGCAAATGTTAGGTCAAAGGAAGAATTCGTCGACGCCCTAATCCTTCAAAAAGCTGCAGCTAAGGCCAAACGATGAGAGGCTGGAGAAGGTGGAGATATCTCTGAGCTATTTAGAGACTCGGAGGTTGAAGGGGAGTCTAAAGTAAATATTCGAGCACCCAAACGGGCACGGACAATTATGGTAGAAACTTCGAACTCTGAGCCTGAAAAACAGCCTAAACCCAACCGAGCAACCCCAACCAGGAAAAGTACCAGGGCCCAAACTTCCAAGTCCATAAAACCTGTTTTTGCTACAAATCCTTCTACTGTTGCTATTCCCGTAGCGGGTAAGCAGAAACGGAGAGCCTTCAATAAGTGTCTTTTGCCCCAATCTTCCGTTTGTATTTTATGCCTGAGAGTTATGAACTTAATTTTCTTGCATCGTAGGACCAACGACATCCAAAAAGCCTTTTTTGTCTCAAGGGATGAGCATTTGGGCGTGGAAATGCAGTGAATAGCCAAAAAACAACAAGATGTTATCCTTAAAGAGTTAGAGGTATAGCCTGCTTATTTCTTCGAATTTCTCCCTTTTCCTTTTTCTTCTTTTGTAACTCTATGCATAACCGTCTGTAATAGAAGATTCAGGCAGAAAAGATTTCACCACCCGAGGCTTCTTCTCCCTTACCCCAGCAGAAGCAAACTCCTCATTTTCGAGCAAAATCTATTCCCTTTGAGGTGACTCCAATTTCCTATTTTGTTCGTTCCACTAGGAAGATGACGAATTATGTAAAGGACGATAGTGACTCAGCAAGTGTTTTCTCCTAACACTTTCATACCAAGTATCTTTCTTCTTTGTACTAATCATTTTTTATCTTTTCCAGCCTTTTCGAGTACAGGAATTTCATCAAACACCAGTTTCTATTTTTGGGGAGCCTATAGTCCCTAAGATTCATGTGGTTTCAGGGGTGGCTAATCTGCAAGTCTCGCGGACAACTCTTACTGATGTACCCGAAGCCTTTGAAGTGCTTGTGTCCCAACCTTAGGTTCTTCCTCAGGTATATTATTATTTAGACTTTCTGCTTTTCTTCTTCAAAACCTATTATTGACTTTATTCTTGCTTCTGCTATTTATAGGTTTTTGTTGAAAGTTCAAGCACAGCATTTCCTCACTTAGTTAGCCATGACAATCTTCCCTAGTAATCAACTGTAGTAACTCCTCCTCCTTCCAAGGCTCCGGACTTAACTCAAGTAGATTTACCTTGTCCTCATTTGTCTTGTGAATTCTTCTTTTTAAAACATTTGTTTTGGTTGCAACAGGGTTCTGAAGAAGGCTCGAGCAACTATCCACCACGCTTGGTACGTAAGAGAGATCTTCCACGCTCTCCTTTGGCTTCTGGGGGCACAGAGGCCTCCACCCCTAAGCCTGAAAAACTAGCCAAGACTACTGCAACGACTACTTCCATTCATGCACCTGTTCCTGCTCCTGCTTCTACGAACCTTCCTATTTCTTTAGCTGATGTTGCCCCTTCTGTTACGGTTGAAGTTGCAAGAAGTGAACCTTCTGTGTCACTAGCATTATCATTGCCTGCCTTGGTAAAGAAATTCGGGCAAATCAAAACCAAATTGTAGTCACCTTCAACATCCTCAGAGTTTCCTTCTTTTTAGCATGCTCGTCAGATCTTCAAGGATTGGATGAAAAAGGACTTTACAGCTTCCTTCAGTCTTAAAACCCTCTATGTCGCAGAGAAGACCCTTATTGAGTTGTACCAAGCTTAGTTATTATCCCAGGTTCAATATAAATCTTTTCTGAATTTCTTTAAGAATTTGTGGGTACTAAGGGATCAGCATCAGAATGCGGATCGGGCAGCAAACCAAGTGAAATGCTTTCAAGAAAAACATGTAAAGAGTACAACCATGCTTCGACAATCGGTGGAGGAGGGGTTAGTAATGGAAGAAAGGATTGTAGTGGTTGACTTCGAAATCCAATGCTTAGAGGAGCAGTTGTCTTCTCTTAAAGCTGAGAAAGTGACCCTTACCAACCATATCTCCCAAAAAGTAGAAGAGATTAAAAAGATTTCCCAGGAGGTTGAGGATTCCAGCGTCCAACTTGTGAACAGCAACATGTATTTAGGAGAACCATGGCGGATTTTCACCATCATGCAAACTTACTTCGCTAGAGTAGTTGCTCTTGCCAAAGATGTAAAGTTATTAGATTAAGATCCCTGTAACCCTTTTATGAAATGGAATGAAATCTTCTTCTCTTTGAATTTCTATTTTCTGAACTTTTTAATAGTAAAATTTCTTTTATGGCTTGCTTTGGGTTTTTCGGGTATTTTGAGAGTTTCCTTTGTGGACCCTTCATTCTACTCCCACTTCCCAAGTGGTTTTCCCTCTTTCTTTCTTGGTCCACATTAGGTTGACCATGTTTATAGGAGCTTCTGGGAAGGGATCCTTGTCAATCATCATGTTAGCCTAAGGTTTTTCCAATAGCAACTTCCTTTTAATGATGTGATCTTGTATCCAATCTCTAAATTGGACACAATTAGTGATGGAGTGATTGAATGTGTAGTGTAGCTTGCAATACTTTTTTTCCTCTTAATTCCTTGGGCTTGAGCAGTTTTTTGGTGTTATCAAGCACAATCACTCTTGCCCGCACCAATTCTTCATAAATCTCTACGGTCTTGGTCAAGTTGAAGGAATAGCTCTAGTGTTTTGGGGGTTTCATAGGAACAAATCCACCATCATTCATTATTATATTTTAATCCTTGACCGGCTAAACCAATCATTTGACCATCAAGGGTTTAAAGGGAATGGTTATCTCTACTGCACACAAGTCCATTACTTCTCTCCCTCAACCATCATCTCTTTCTGGCTCTCTCTCAAATTCCACTTGGTGAACGGTGACTTTACTTTTGTAAAAAGGTGGTGTTTTAGAGGAGTGCTTTAGTTGCTGCTCCTTAAACAACAACTTCTCATACTTAGTGGCCGCAATCACCAAGTCTTGAAGCTCACTAAACTGTGTGTCATAAAACTTCTTCCTCAAGGGTAGTGTCAAGGCTTTCTGAGCAATAGCTATAAGCTGGACATGGTTGATGGGAAACTGGCATCTCATCCTCGTTCTTCTAAACCTCATAATGAAGTCTTCAGTTGATTCATGCTCGTATTGTTTTACCTCAGCTAGATCATCGATGGTCATTTCTGGCTCCATCCTATATAACTTCTCGTGGAAAGCCATCTCCATTTGCCCCCAGTTAGCAATGGAATTTGGGGGCAATAAAGAGTACCACTGAGATGCTAAACCTACGAATAAGTTTCCGAACAACCTCAACTTATAGTTGGGATTGTCTTCAAATGCTACACAGTGGTTGGAGAACTTGAAGATGTGATCCCTGGAAGACACATTACTATCTTCTCCACTGAATGTTGGGAACGCGGGCATCTTGAAATTGAAAGGGAAGGGATTATGCTCATCAATATATTCCGGGTAAGGCTTTTGATAAGTGATTCCAAACAGTGGGTGAGTTTGTGGCTGGGCATTTCTTACCACCATCTTTCTTAACTCAGCCAACTCATCTCTGAGTTGTTGGTTGGCTGTATTATTAAGCGGGGTATGGAGAGTTCCCCCCTTCAGGCTACAATCATTACCCGATGAAGCCTCCATTCTTAACTCGAGCTGCCTCCACTTGACATCCCCTCCCTTTTTAGCCAATGGTGGTGGCCTATAAGGAGGGGGTTTGTCCGTAGTTGTATACTCTCCTTTCCCACTGGATTCTCCAATAAACTGGGGCATTCCATACTTTGTTCTTTCTTGCTTGTTTTGCCCCTTATTATTTAGTAGGAATAGGGGGTCGAGCAACTCTGCCTCTAAAATTTCTTCCAATACTGGCTAGTCCATTTCGGATCCTTCTTTGTTTTTCCCTTTGTTCCTTTTTTTTTCCAGTAAAGGAAACAACCGAATAACTGGCTCTTCCATAGGGCTGGCTTCTCTAATCGTCGATCATTTTCTAGGGTAGAATATTCTAGATCCAGCCTTCTTTCTAGATGTCCTATTAAAGAACAGAGTCTACTAACCTCTTCTTTTGTTTCTAGAGAGTTTCTCTCCATGCTTTATATGATAGCCATCATGGTAGCCTATAAGTCTTCATTTGTGACCTTCCCTCCTAATCTCTCAGAAGCAGTCGAGCTTTCCATTAAGACAGGTCCTTGCAAGTCTTTGGGGAGATTTGCCATGCTAGATCTTGGCATGTATTGGGGTGGTTTCCATTCTTTTTTCCACCTGAAGGTTTGTTCTTTCCTTCATCTTCTTGACATACAAGATTTGATCCCATCGGTCTTGCCAAAATTATGTTCGGGCAGGAATTTTGCTGAGAATGGTCCCTGGCTCGAGCACACAACTCCCCGAGGAGTTGACACTTTGGTTAACTGTCAGGTTCTCATTCGCTTGTTAAGTTGCAAGAAGAAGACAGTGTTAGTTCTGAAAGGTGCCTTTGTTGGGCCTTAGATGTAGGTCGTAAGGCTCGCAATTAAAACTAACTAAGTGCTAAGACGTGCCACTGCCATCTCTGTATGGCAGATGTAAAATGAGTGTATTGAAGCCGATTACTTGCGCCCCAAGTTATTCTGACTTCTCATCATCAAAGGATTGACATGGATGGGTTAAGTCCACATTAAGTTCTTTTCTATGCCTTGAGATCAAGGACTTTTGTTTATCTTGTATGCTTTTAAAGGGGAGGGGCTCAGATCTGATCAAGGCATTAGTTTCATTTACTTTTATGATAGTAAAAGTGCTAAGTGAACCGGATCTTAGAGTAGAACTTTGGATCATCAGGAGATCGAAAATGACTTTCATATATATTGAGGGATACATTATAACAACACATCTATTAATGGAAAGGCAAAAACAAAGAGAGTCGGGCATGATTTCACCTTGTCAGGCAAGGTTAAAGCGTCTTGCAATGTCTTTTCTTTGCAGTTACAAAGGGTTGAGTAATAAAGAAGGATGAGGGGTAAACAAGTTTACACAAGAGAATCGATACTACAACATTTGGGGAAGGTAGCAAAGTTTTTACATAGACAAAAGATGTCTTTCTATGGGAAATCTAAGGCTGAAAGGGTGCAGAATCTGGACAAAGCGCAGCTTTCTGAGTATTTGCTTAACTGAGAGACAAGTTGTATGTTTGTTTTTTTGATTGGTTGAGTGTCCTTGTCTCTGGGTCTTCTTTCTGCTTTTATAAACGAATTAACCCAACTGTGTTGTTTCTGTTTTTGCCTGAAAGTAACTGAAGGGTAATGAATCATTAACATTTTTGCATGGTCTGCCATCCAAAAGTACTTTTGGGCTGGATGTAGGTAGATTTCCATTCGTTGTTACTTCTTTTGTAAGCACCTAGTCTTTGCATTTAATGGGGGCCGTCATTTTGTCTTGAGATGGATGACCTTGGCTTGACTCTAGGCTTCAAGCAAACCTTCTTTATTGTGCCCATTTGGGCTTCCTTCCCTTTGAAGCTCAAAGTTTAAATAATAACTCAAACACATTCTAAATTAATTAAGCTTGGTTAAAAGACTTAGAGGTCACGTCTTGGTGGTTTTTTTTGTTAAAAGACTCTTTTGGTTTTGGAACGTGGGTTCATCAGTTTATAGGCCTTTGAAGAAAATAGGAAAAATATTTATTTTGGAATATATTGCCAAATATTGCTTTTGGTCCTTAATATTTCAAATGCATGCTTTTTCCAAGTAATTCTAAACTAGTTACCTAGCTAGATTTCCTTTCTAAATTCTTAATGTTTCTGTCAAAAGGATATAGAAGCATTTTTTTTTTGTTGTCAAATCGCTTTTAGCTGTGTTAGAAATCATTCCAAACAGATTTTACGCTTGTAGCATGCAAAAGCGTTTTGCTGAACACACTTATTGAGTATAGGTGACGATTCTGATGAATAAAAAACATTCCAAACAAGCCTGAATTCTTATTCAAAGGTTGTTGGCTTTTTTCAACTAGTACCTAAGCCATAAGTATGGTATTTTAGCTTAAATTCCTTTCGGATTTGATATTTAAACTAAAAGCTCTATAGATTAGTGTGTAATAAAATAAAATAAATCCAAGAATATGCATGAGTTCGGGTTTACTTTTAAAAGCGAGTTTAGAGCTTTCATCATATCCATATCCATATTTCTCGAAATGGTGTTTCGAATTGAAAGGCAGAACTGAAGTAGCACAGATACTTGTGGATCATCATCCCATGTGCATACTTGACAAAGTTACCAACAAACTCATTGGTCGTTAGTGAGCGACTGTGTGTGAGTGAGAGAGACAGAGCTACTCAATGACCATGAAGACTTTGCATGCCCACAACTTCAAGGCTTATGGTCTGGTCACAATGGAAATGACAACAAAATATGGAACAAGTTATCCATTGATTCCATTCCCAGTGTTTCTTGTTGCATGGACACAGTTGAAGTAATTGCTATAGTATAATACCAAGAGAAGTACACCGCTCTTATTGATCAATTGTAAAACTTCTCTAACATTGCAAGACTTCTCAAGTTTGAACTCGTCATCCTTCATAGACTTACAAAATTTAAAACTTTGTTCACGAAAAACTTTACTAAATTTAATCACCAAATCATTATAATTGCAATTTCGATTTTTATGTTACCAGCTGATATGACGCATAACATTCTCGCAAAGTACACTAAATGGAGTTTAAAATGGACCCACATGAAGACAAATGAAATACCTGAGACTTAAAAAGTTAAAATAAGAGTTTAGGCGGCTCGTAATTATTGTTACTTTAGTGTCTATATCGTAACCTCAAACTCATTTATTAATAACATAGCTAAAATTTGAAGACTAGAAAGAAATTAGCTTTGACAAGGCTCAGACTTTACAAAGAGCTTGCTTATTTAGTTAAGAGCATTCACTCTTGCATTCGATTTTCCTGCCCCTCAACATAGCTTGCACATTTTAAACTTCAACATCAATTTAATTAACAATAGTAAGATTCTAAGTCCTTCCTAATAAAGACCCATCATTTTGTTAGCAAGAGAATGCAAGTAGTCAATTATTTTACCTATGATTTCACGAAAATGATATTAAAAATTAATTACGTGCGCAGTTTTGGAAAAATAAAATTGCAAGTCTATAATTTGACGTGGGTATATAACGTGCATGAACTGCTCTATGCGTGTGACCAATCTCTGAACCTTTTAACCATTTTACTCAAATGCTCATGCAAAGAGACTGCAGGCTACAGCTACCTCTATATACACCTATATATCTATATATATAATCAAATTCCATTCAACAACTCAGTTGGCATTTTTTTACCTTTTCATTTTTTTCAGTTTCAATAGATCATCTAAGAAAGCATAACCGCTCTTTGGCTTCTTCAGTTAAAGATCGTTTTATCTTCTAAGTAAATTATAACCCACCTAATTAGAAGCTCAATCAAAATATTAACTCCCCATTTAATTATTTTACTTAAGTTTCTGTTTCGCTTTTAGCACAAGTTTGATGACTGACCCAAGTTTCTTTAAATTCCTCCGACCTTAAGTTCTCCACAGGTACCTGTGATCTGTTGTGTGTGTGTGTGTGTGTGTGATCCTTAAATTCCATATTAAATCTTTCTTTTTTTTAATTTTGTATATCCTATGATTCTTGTTCTTATGCTGCTCTTAATATTTGACAAGGAACACAAGCGGCAACACCCCACGCTCCCTCATTTATTATCTTCACCTCTTTCATTCACTCCTCCCCAACTCCAAAAAACCCAAACAAATCTTCGAAATTTCAACAAACAACACACATCTAGCTGGGGTTTTCTTGTTTTCATGTATTTCTTAGTTTTGATTCTCGTATTTTCGAAGCGGTTTGGGACGGAGAATAACCAGTGAGGGTGTCATGGAATTGGGTGTCTGGAGTGTTTTTGTTGTTGGTTTTGTGTTGCTGTTCTTGGGTTGCATTGAGGTCGGGTTCTCTCAAAGCGAAGCGTATGCAAGGAATTATATCAGCTGGGATGATTTGGAGGTGGATGACCATAAGTTGGGGCTGAACACAAGAGAAGAACACGTTAATGGAAGCCGGATCATTGTGGTCGACAAAAATGGAGGGGGAAATTCACTAACAGTTCAAGGAGCAGTTGATATGGTTCCGGAACAAAATACAGAAAGAGTCAAAATTTACATTCTTCCTGGAATTTACAGGTCTGCCTGATCAAATAACATTTCACTCATTGCATGCAAACAAACTATCACTCATCCCTCGAGGATCTTCGTTGTAAATTCTTTTCACTGTTAAAAAAACATTTCACTTCAACACAAAAACCCCAAAGAATTTTCAGATCTTGCATTTTTTTGACAGTTTCTAGTGTTTTGGAGGGTTCAGTTTAAACCCAGTTGAGCTACGTGGGTAGTAGTGGAAGTTACATATGCTTTTAGTGGTGGTCTCTTCCTAAAAACTGTACCCAAAAAAAATATTGGAGAAAAAAAAACTACCCATATATCATTGTAACTTGCTTCTCAAAAATTAATTTTTACATTATTATTTGTTGTCTTGTGAATTTGCGCAGAGAGAAGGTACTTGTACCGATTTCGAAGCCATACATATCATTTATTGGGAATCAGAATCAAACTTCTGAAACTGTGATTACTTGGAACAACAAGGCATCCGATAAGGACGGCATTGGTTTCGAACTGGGAACTTACAGAACTGCTTCTGTAGCCATAGAGGCCGATTACTTTTGCGCAACTGGGATCACCTTCGAGGTAATGACTACTAACGAACACGGGTTTTCACTTTTGACACGATGATGCACATATAAAAATTGAATGGAAAAAATTACAGCATTTGGTAAGTAGTTGGTCTGCAATTTTTAAGTGGTTATTGCAGAACTCAGTGGTTGCAGTGCCTGGAGGATATGGAATGCAAGCAGTGGCTCTTAGAGTTGCCGGTGACAAAGCCATGTTCTACAGAGTTCGGGTTTTGGGGACGCAGGATACACTCTTGGACGACACTGGATCTCACTACTTCTACCGATGCCACATTCAAGGAAGTGTGGACTTCATTTTTGGCAGATCAAGATCACTCTACCAGGTACAAATAGAACACCGAATGCCTAGCATTTCCGTAACTTGCTCCCCAAGTTTCTTCACGAAACTAAGATGCTTGAATTTGGCCCTTGTGACCAGGACTGTGTTATTCAATCAACGGCTCAGAACTCGGGAGCAATAGCGGCTCATCACAGGGACTCGCCGAATGAAGACACAGGATTCTCCTTTGTAAACTGCAAAATCATCGGGACTGGCTACATCTACTTGGGAAGAGCTTGGGGAAATTACTCGAGAACGGTGTATTCCTACTGTCATTTCGATGATATAATAACTCCGCCGGGGTGGAGCGACTGGAACCACCCATCCAGGCAGAAGTATATATAACCCCTTCCACGAAAAACTCTTTTAACAATGTTCATCTTAGATTCTCTCTATTGTTTCTAAAAGTGCAAGTTTTGCGTCGACAGGACTGTGGATTTCGGAGAATACGAATGCAGGGGCAGAGGAGCAGAAAGAAGAGGGAGGGTGCCATGGTTGAAGTCTTTCAGCTTGGAGGAGATAAGGCCTTTTCTGGATACAAATTTTATATCTGGAGAGCAGTGGCTTCGATTATAATTTGTTAATTATTGTACTAATTTTTTATATCCTCATTTTTTTTCCTCCACTATTCAAATGGAAATAGGCAAATCTTTACCATCTTTGACGCATATTTACGTAAACGTAATTGGAATCAAAACGAGAAATTGAATTCCAATTAAAGGATACTTTAGTGTTTACCAAATATTATAGAATCAAAAAGTTGGTGACGCCCACGCGAATTTAAAAATCCAATTCCAAAATTTGGAGGAATTGAATTACTTACATTTAGGTGAGAATTGAATCCTGGTTATTGGGGAACCGGATTTGATTTTTTTTCTTCCCATTATGTCCTCATTTATTTTTAAAATTTCAATATTGGCCTTCGCATTAACCCAACACTATCAATCGCTGCCCAATATCAAATTCAACAATAACAATAAAAATAATTATAATTAAATCAAATAATTAAATTTCATTGTGCTTAATATTTGGTGAATAGAAGCATTTAACATTTTTTTTCTATTAGTTAGTATAAAATTTAACCAAAAAAATAGTATATAAAATAAGTTACCTCAACTAAGGCCATTTTAGTAACTATACTAATTTTCATTCCGATTCAGGTTAATTAATAAACAATTTATATGAAATCTATACCAATTATCTTTCGATTCCAAAAAGTAGAATTCAATTTTGACTCCTCTCCATTCTGACCCCTTATCAATTTGATTCCTCCCATTTTGATTATGAACTAGTAAACGAGTGATGTTCAAATCAAGCAAATATTTTTATGAATACTATTTCATTTTCCAATCTATATTTATCCCAAGTCGACTTGGATGCCCAAAATAAAAGTGGATTTTTTTGTAACTAGCTATGGAAATCCATAGGTGGATTTTGAAGAGTAAAACGTAATCAAATGTATGGATGTCGCCCATGCCTTGTGTGAATTTACCTTCCCTATGATTATTCAAAAGGGATAGTTATTCGAACACATTTCTTATGTTTTCTTTAACAGTCCTAAACAGCATGGAACCAAGATACAGTACTTGAGATTACAACAGACCTCGGAATCTTTGATACAAGCTACAAGCAGAAGTACATGAGCGTGGTCAATAACATCGAAGAACCGACTCGCTGAGAAGCGTTCCTAATCGGAGGAACTCGAAATTTGAATTCTAATACAACCGTGGAAAACCAGAAAAAGATAAATATCATGACCCTAATCTCATACTGTACACCCAGGAACTCCACCAACTCCAAACAATGCAGTGAGCTTCTCTCCAACATCTCGGTGTAACTATTTACAGAAATCCTAGCTGACACACTTTTCAACATTAACCAACAACACTAACATCATTAACTGCCACAATTTAAGGTTATCAAACTCAAGTTAGACATCTTATGATGTCACTTCCATGATTTCTACTGCTTTCTGGCTCCCCTCCCCAGCAGTTTCAAACACCTCCATGCCTTCTTGGCCCTCATCATGACCATTGTTTTTTCCATCATCAACACCGTTGTCACGTTTGTCATCCTCAACACTGTTGTCATCTTTTTCATCATCAACATCATTAACCTGGACATCCTGTACATCACCACAACTGTCACCCACGTCAACACGTTCAGTATCAGCAGTTTCAACTTCGTACACCTCCATGCCTTCTTGGCCCTCATCATGACCATTGTTTTTGCCGTCACCCCCGCCATAGTTGCCTTTGTCACCCTCGGCCATTTTGTCATCTTTGTTGTCATCAACATCATTACCTTGGAAATCCTGTACATCGCCACAACTGTCATTGACATCAACATCTTCAGTACCAATGTCATTTAATGATGGTGACCTCCTATCACTGTCCAAGTCCATATTTTCAGAAGCATCAAAACTAGCAGATACGGCTAAGTCCTGTTTTTCCTCTTCCACATGTTTAGTACTAGAAGGAACTTCAACATACGACAAAGCAAACCCATCAGAGTCGACATCTTTCACAACTGCAGACGATGTAAGGGGACGAGTGCATGAGATGATTGTTGAAGCTATGGCTGAAAGTACATCAGGCTTCACCTCAACATCAACCCATTCGTCCCCCAACCAATCTTTGGATATTCTCAGATCATTTTTGTGCATGTTCAAGAGTAAGCTTTCACCTGATGCCACCAAAGAAATTACGTGCAAAGGAACTAAGAAAAATATAGGGAAAATATGTAACAGGAACATGCAGGGAAAAAACTAGATCCCGTTTCTATTCATACCAGGAATGAAAACTTGAAAGGTGTCAGCACAGCTGCCAACTCCAGCTATAATCCCTTCCCACCAGCCATCGCTCCACCATGCATCAATTGCAACCCCAACCTCAAGGGCAAGGCCCATTTGTTCCTTAGGAGGGGTTGGCCGGACCATTGGGCGGCCTAGACACCTTATGCCAAGCTTATCAGGCATAGCCAATCTAAAAGCTGGGATCCATTCCTACAAATTGGAGAGTGAGGGTCAGGCCTTCAAATCACAGTTCAGAAGCCAAAAGAAATGAAGAATAAACAGAATAATCGCTCAGAGAACACGAGTTAATGTGGTCCAATCTATCCAATGCCTACAAGAAAAGAGGAAATAAATTCGCAATGCACAAACTCATGCATCTATCATTACGAAATGCCTGTAACACCCAAAAATAGGACCATCTTTCTAAACTATAACCACAAACTGAGAACATGAGCCTGCACGAAAACTGACTGATTCAAAAAGGTTTAAATCACATACATGTGGACTATGTCAACAGCTAGCAAGTGGTTAAATTAAGGGTCAGTGAAACCGGTAGTGTTCAAGACACACCATCATACGTTAACTTACATTTCAGGGTAAGAGTTCAGAGTTCACAAAAGGAGATGCTCAAGAGTTGACATTGTAGACAGAGAGATACGCACACTTTAAAATCTAAACATGCTAGATTGCGTCTCAAAATGCAGGACAGTACCAAAAGAAAGAAGAGGAAAATGTAATTTAAATTGGAATTACAATAAATAGCTGATTAAAACAGAATCTTGGATGGGTGTCTTGTGTACCTAACTTAAGCCAGATACCGAGTACCTACGTTAGACATGATGTCACCGTTTTACACCACAACTTAGAGTTCAACCCAAATAATAGACATAGAAGAGGGAGTATCAGTGGCTAAGCATACCTCAAGATTGCCACTTGCTTCCTCGTCTTGCAAATCGTCATATTGGACTTTCATCTGTTTTCGTGTTATCTGCAACACTGTACACCTAAACCAGCAGCCTCGAATGCCACTATCTTGGCAAAGCAATTCTATCTTTTCATCAACCTTAAAGAGTGGGGTATACCAAGGCTGACAATCAACAAGCTTCATGGAAAACAACCGCCTGTCTAGCAAACCACAGTTTGTGTTCTGAGGTCTATATGTCATCATCTGGTTACCTCTACTAGAACTTCTTGCTCTTGAACGGCCAGTTGCAAACCTCTGACATGGCCTTCCACTTCTAGTCCTCTTAGACCCTCGCTTTACATAGTCACTTGGACCCAATTCATCTTCTTCCGCAATCAAGCTATCAGTTATAAACTCAGATTTTTCTGAAACTTCGAGACCCAAACAAGAGAGAATTGGCTGGTCAAAATAGCCATGCATTTTACTCAAATCAAATGGCTTCACCTTGTTACTTCTAAACTGTCTACAGCAGCAATGTACTCTGGCCAACAAAGCCTGAGGAAACACAGCTAAGCATTTTTCATAATGTTCACGAGTTAAGACTATTGCAGGACCATCAACACATTCTGCACTAATGACCTGCACATATGGCGTGATGAAAACTTCCTTAGGGTGAGGATTTCTTACAGGAGTTAACCCCTTGACTTCCTGATTACGGTGAAACCACCTCACTTTGACCTTTTTTTGACCCCTCTTGTCTTCATACATATCCTCCACATAAGCAACATAGTGATTTTCTCCCTTTGCCATGACAAAGACAAAGGACTTAATCTGGATGCAAAGGGAAAAGCAAAACAATCAGAGAAAAGAATTACAGCTAACAGCAAAAATCAGAGTAGCATGTCAATTCCATTGTCCACAGAATGCAAGTGGTCACTAGTGATTTGACCTGACCAAGATGTACACATCAAGGCAAACTTTACTTTGGTGATTAGTCTTTGAACTAAATCCTCTGATGTTCATGCATTAATATATCATAGGTGAACAAAGTGCAAATTTGACAGGCTATGAAGCAAATGAAACATGTAACATCAAGAGGAAACTAGTGTCACTACCACATAACTGGGACGTATGCTCAATCATCGTTATTAAACGCAACCATAGTCCACTGTAACAAAATAAAGACAATATTTTCTTTATCTTCTATATAAGCTTCAAAACTTGAGACAAATGATTGATTACTCCAATGCAATGTCTCTCAAGCACCCATCTGGAGGATGTGCTATATCGTAAATGGCAAAGTAATCATCTTTCAAATATGTAATGTCACAGAAATTATTCCAGGAATATCGGTCTACAAATTTAATGTGACTTTCATGTAAGTTTAAGAGTTTAAGCAATGAGAGCTATGCCTTGTACAGCTGCATACTTTGACAGTTAAATCCTTACCGCTATTGTAGTTCCATCCCTACAGAATGCAGGGAAATGCTTGAGCTGTTTACCACATGTACATGCAACACCTGACCAAACAATCTCCGGATTGCCTCCCTTCAAGGTCTTTGAAAGACGGCCCTGATAAACAGGTTGCAGAGTCAATATTGCAGGCAAAATTTGAAAGTATCACAAGAACAGAATCAATACTCATATAGGAAAACAACAAAAAGATACCAAGTTATTGGGTACCTGGGGACCATTAACTCCTTTCATTGGATATTCGGGACTCCCTGACGCTTGTGATGAATCATGTTGGGGTGATTCTGTCAACAAAAAAAAAAAAAAAAAAAATTTGTATTAGAATCATAATTTTCCAGTTATACAAATCCCTCGTTTCTAGCGAATACATCAAAAAGAATAAGCTTATTAGGTATTAAGATTGAATTTCTTAATAACAACCTCTATACAGAAATTCATAGTGGTAAAACCTATCTAATATTTTTCTATCCGGCACTTAAACTAGTGATTCATGCTGGGTTGCAAGAGGGAAATCAAAATCCTTGTGTCACAAAAGCTGTTATGGTTCTTACATGTCCAAAGCAATTAAAGCATTCTCTTGACAATGGCATACATACCATACACTTTATGGACAATAAAACAAACTAGAAATTACAAAGTGGGAACACATACCGGACAGATCTCCACGAATATGCTGCTTTGACAGCATAGATGTAAGCCAATCCACGACTTCCCTTCTTGACCTCCATTTAAAGTTGGCACTATTGGAGCTCTCGATTCCGTGCATTTGCAAAAACTCCTCAGAAACAACATAGAACATGTGCCTAACACTCCTCTCAGTACCCACAACTGCAAGAATGGATTCTCCAGAAGAATCCTTCAAGAAATAGTGAACCACACGGTTGCCCCTCTCCTGCGAAACAAAGTGCTCTTTCCACTCCACGAAAAGTTGACCATTTCCAGGCATTTTGACCGAGCGCACAAAGATGGCTTAACGAAGCACCAGAAACCTACTTCAAGTTCTAATTACATAGCAGAAGATGCCCCAAATGTAAGATAGCAAAAGGGGTCAAACCCTCAACCACTTAGCTGCCTAAAAAGTAACAATGGAGTATTTTTCAGGCCAAAGGCTACAATCTTGCAATTATTTATTACCTTGATCCTAGGAATAAATATAATATAGATCTTGCCCAAGCTGGAACTACTCTACAAACAAGAAAAACTCACATATTACAAGAATGACTAGAATATAAAACATCTTAGGGTTTGCAAACCTAACCAGATCAAAAGCCCTAACTTTACAGCTGAAAATTCCCCCAAATAAGTAGCAAAAGGATCAAACAACAAACCCAATTTGTTCAATAATCTTCAGAAACTGGAACCCAGCACACCCAGCAGAATCAGAAGGTATATTCTATTCAAACAAGGCAGAATTTGATCACTAAGTAACTATACCATGAAGTTTTCTGCTCAGACTTTGAAGAAGATCAACAATCAAGAACTGGGTACATGAGAAAACCTGTTCTTTTGATCCTCCAATGGCAGATCAGAACACCCTTTACTCAATACAACTGGGTATCAGCTTGGAAGCCCAAAGGGGCACAAAGACATTGCCTTGACTGCTTTTTCCAAGAGAATTGGAGCAAATTTGAAATGGGCATCTGTAATTTGGACCAAAACAGAAACTTCAGCTGAGAAAACAGGATTTGATTGAACGAAAACTAGAAGTTGTCGGGGTTGGAGGGTTTTAGGGGCAGGGTGAGGAGAGAGAGCTCGGTGATTGCCTTGGTGGGTACAAGGCAGAGTAGAGGAAGAGAGGGAGGAGAGGAGAAGCAGATGAAGAGAGAGAGGGAGAGAGGAGGAGGTTTGTGGAAGAGGCCATGGACATGGAAAGTGGGGTAGTTGCAGAGCCTTGGAAATGTGTGTATGCTGCAGATACGGAAGAGGAGACTTGGTTGAACAGGAAAAAATGTAGACTATTTTGTTGAATTAAAAGAGAAAAATAAAATAAAATAATTTTTGGGGAAATGGTTGAAGGTAGGAGGAGAAGCCGGCTGGGTTGGATTATTTAGGGCTGGTTTGGTATTGCTGTGCTTTGAAAAAAAGCTGCTTCTGCTGTGCTGTGAGAATAAGCAGCTGTGAAATAAAGCAGCAGAGTGTTTGGTAAACTTTTTTGTAAAAGTGCTTTTGAAAAAAAAAAAAGCAGTATTAGAGTGTTTGGTAAACTTTTATGTAAAACAGATGTGAAAAAAAGCTGGTTTTTCAAAGCTAGGTTTTGCAGCTTCTTGTTTTTGGCTTTTTTTCATCCAAAACTGTGAAAAAAAGCTGAAGCTGAGTGTTTACCAAACACAAAAACAGCTCCCAGCTTTTTTTGATAGCAGCTTTTTTCAGAATCACCTCAGTACCAAACCAGGTCTTACTACGACAAAACAACTGTTGCGTTGCAGCTTAAAACACCATTGGCGGGCCTACTTTAGTGGAGACGCATTTTGTTGGTAGAGATAAGACTGGGCATGAGCACTACAGGTCAATGATTTTTTTTCTTATTTGTGACTCAGATGTTTTAAGTTTGATTATTATCAAATACGAAGTTAAATTACATTATTATAACTAGCTTAGTATAAGGCTTAGTTTACCTACAACCCCATAACATGATTTGTTAGAAAATAAAAAAGTGGGGATAGAATTCAACGATTCAATTGCAATAGTTATAATTAGTTATTTGGACATTTAAATATATGGTCAAAAAAAAAATTTGTTGTTTATGTTGTGACGCAATATTTTCATTGTAACTGTCGTGGTGAAAAAGTTGTTAATTAAAATCCCATAGTGAGTCTCGTTAGCAATTGAGGTTCAAACCTAAACTTTCGTTAATCTACCGTTAAACAAACTCACATGACTATCATGTGGACAGATTAAGTTTGTCATTTCAATCCAAATTAAGGCTGCCATGGACATCTAGTATGACTTAGGGTTTAATTGAAATGGATTTCAGGGAAAAAGAAGCTTGAATGACGTCGAATTGTGAAGCTAAACCTAGAAATCCACGTCAATAGCTTGAAGAAGAGGTGAAGGTGAAGTTGCGCCTAATTTCTTAGGTATAGTTTCGATTGAAAATCAAGAGGCTTTTGATAAACCATTGTTCATTGAATTGCCTACCGCGTTTTTTATCAGGAATTGAACTCATGTGCAAACTAAATCTAATCAAGAGCAGGAAGATAAATTGGCTTTTTTTTTGTCACAAGATGACATGTAATCCCAAAATAGGATAGAATTGGAATACTGAGAAGGTTATTTTTAATATCGAGTGTATTAAAAATTATGTGGTTTCCTAATAAAAATATAAAATATAAAATATAAAAAAAAAAAAGCCTTTTTTTTTTTTTTATCAAAACATTTTATTGTGTAACTTTAAAACTAAACAATCTTTTGGTAAAATAAAACAATTTTTTTTTTGTCAAGCAATAAATTGACGGGGCTTGAACCTATACCGTCGTGCAAGAGCAATACTTTTGTTTACTATTTTGGTAGATAGCTACTTGCTAAAATAAAACAATTTTAAGCAAAATTATAGTGTTAATTAAATTAACCACTAAAACTGAGTCCATCTCAACACGGAGACTTAAAATAATCTTGTCTACGACAAGCTATATTTTTGTATTTTGTTTTCATCAATTTGATCCATGTTTGGTTTTGTTGCATTATTATTTTCAAATTGTGGTAATCTCTCGTTTGACAAAAAAGATAAAATAAATTTATTTCTAAGAAAAATATTGTTGCGGAATCAAAAGACCATGTAGGTTCATTTTAATTTTGCAAGTGGAATATTTTCTTGGTAAATAGTCTTCTTTTTCAACTTACTAAACAACGTGTTCAAACAATTTATCTTCCTCTCAGTAAAGCTTAAAGTAATAATATTATTTGTGATTAAAAAGAAAAAACTAAAAAAAACCATTTAACTTGATTCGATTTGACGAGTTTAAACAGTTGAGTAGGTTTGAGTCGTTTGACGTTCTTCTACCCATTGTGGATGAGTAATTGAGTATTTTTAATTTGGCAGCATGGGTCTACAATATTACATAATTTACCAAAGTTGATGTGACATGTGGTCCACTTGCTACCCAACATTAATTAGTACACGCATTTGAAATCTGGTAAAAATGTAGGTAATAAGCTTTAAATTAGTCAACGGTCTTGATTGCGCTTTACGACCGCCGTATCATTAGATAACAAGATTACTCCACCACCACCGCCCAGGAAGGCGGAGGAGGGAATTCTCTTTTCAATTCAATCGAAAGGCCAAAAATATAAAGAAATATGTAACAATTTAAATGGCAACACCAAATAGCTTCATAACTTCAAAGACTACACAATAAAAGCCAATGACTAATGAGGTACCACTAAGTGAAGGGTTGGTTTGACAAAAATACTTTTACAAAGGTAGTCGCATAATCATTCATATGACAATTTAACGAGAATATTGAAAGAAAATTGATTTACAGTGCAGAAACCTAAGGACCACTCCTATTAATTTTCATTGTCTAAGACCAAACTAAGGAGGCATTGCCAATCTCAAAGACCATTTTGAGTAAAATCAAATTATTTTCTGCCACAAGGCCAGCAAAGAACAATCTTCTTTTCCGGTGCATACATTGAACTGGATCCCGGCACCCATCACTCTCACAAACGACGGTTTAGCAGACAGACAGGAATGGTTTCTACGACTAAAATCACATACAAGGCTAGCTCATAAAACCTTGTATCAAAAGTTACCATCTTCAGCTCAGGTGATACTATGGAGATATTTGACTCACAAAATGCTCTTGACATAGCAAACTCAATTATATATATATATGTATATATGGGTAACCTAACACAAAAAGAGGACCAAGAAGAAGAATGGTGTCACTCGTACAGAAAAATATAACCAGCAGTAATAAGGATTGTCTCAAATAGCTATCGTAATGTCTTTCCTTTTTATACACAGAATATTTCACTGCTACAAATTACAATTCGGGTGAGAACAGACATCAACCTAGACAGATGTTACGCGTTTCAGATAAAGCAGTAAAGTTAGCCGTTGATACAACAAAACAGGAACAAAGGAATCGTATATACAATCTCTTCCTACCGTGGACATGGTATCATATCGAATGTGCCACGAAAACTGAAAAGCATAGCTGTTTGCAAGCTACTGGCAGACATATTATATCATTGTTATTATGCAAAGAACTAATCTATCACTACTTTTTACCTTTAATCCACATTTTTTCAGCACGTGAATTCACCTTCTTCACAATATGTAGTCAGTTCAGAAGTTATTCTGCACATAAACCAAAATCCACAACGATGCAAATAGTCTTACCAAACAAGAAAATATTCAACACTTAACAATTTACCGACTTAAATGGCAACACCAAAAGGCAAAGTTATCAAAAATTTGAATTCAAAAACTACACATTGAAGGCCGATGATTTATAATTTTACACTGCAGTGCCACTCAAGTGCCCAGATTTGGTGCGTGGCTTGCTATTGGCGCGCCATGTGAATATCTCCACTGATCACATGCTGAGCATTTCTCTAACTTCACACAGTTTTCCAAAGTGCAGAATCTACAGGACCAGAATTTATAATTTGAACCAACATCCTTTGGTTTCATTGTGTTACAAACCTCGCATATTGGAGCTAACGGCTGCATTGTTCCACCCATCATTCACACATGCAAAACAAGTACATTTCAAGTTTGAAACATTAAGTGTATAGATGAAATTTGCAACAATAGAAACAATCAGTAATATCATTCTTTTGAGAAACTCAAAAGGATATAATTTGATTAAATGAGACTGAAATTAAGATAATTGGAGATGCGCTATGAATTAGAAATAGAAACACTTACGGGATTCAATAAAGTGCACGTTCCACACTGCCAAAGAGCAGTTGCTTCTGGGTTATGTGTTCCTTCATTATTAGACATGGAGCCAGAAGATGAAACGCCCAACATATCCTCTACACTAGATCTAGAATTATGATTAGAATGAAATATTGAACTGTTTTCTGATTCTCGACTTCTCTTTTGCGGTGTGATGTCACAATCGATCATGGACTCAGATATTGAGTCATCCCTCAATAAATCTACAAATTGGTAACCTAAATTGGATTTGGAAGACTGCAAATGACTATTGGTATTTAGTTCACGACTTCTTTTCCCCAATAGTTTATCTGAGGAATGTGCTTTCACACCACTGTGAGTCCCCAATAATTTATCTGAGGAATGTGCTTTTGCACCACTGTGGGACATTGAACTTCCTGCATTTGGCCTTATATTTTCATAGTTCTCTGATTTATCTGATTTATCAGAGCTGCATTCTCCATCCTTTGAAGCTTCAAAAGACACCGATCCACACCAGATATCGTCCTGCCATCTCCTCTCTGCAGCCATTGCAGCAGCTTGCACCGGACTAAGTGCTGACATAATACTGTTATCACCACCAAGACGCTTAGGTCCAGATGACATCAGGGATCCCAAAAGGACTCTCTTTTCTGCAGCAGCAAGTGCAGTTTTCCGGAGAGAAGAAAGAGGAGGCGGACGTGAAAAACCCAAACGTTTCCCTGGAAGATCAAACCCCTCTCCACTGCCAGTTATTCCCTTAGCCATCAGCTCCTCACATTCCTGTACAGACACAAAGATTCAAAAAAGGCAACATGTCTATATAAATGCTAAAACTAACGAAAGGCCAACATAGAACACCTTTCGAAGTTCATCCCATAGCTTGTAGAACTTGGCATCGTGAGGGCCATGAATATTGTGACAAAGCTCGTGAAGCATTGTGTCAAGAACTTGATCAAAGGGATAAAAATCCGTATCCTTGTTCGGCCTACGCAGCCTCAGCTTCACGTGCACGCCGCGGTTCACGTTCAACCCCAGAAGACGAGGGTTGTTCGGGCTGTAACATCATCAAATAATTTACATCACTTGATGCCCACAAAAAGAATCAACATTTTGGACATACAAAAAAACAAAAACTTCATTTGTGAAAATTTCAAAACGTCACTCCAACTCCATATCATCGCTGTAAATTCAAAATGCAGCAAACATATACCCAATAAACAAATCAAAACACTTTCTCGGAATCCAAACATTGTACTGCCTAGTTTGCAACCATTTTCTCAGCAACCAAACAGAAAATAACGACTAAGGAAGGAACAATAAGAAGGCTTGCAAAGTACCAGAATTCAGAGAGGATCTTGACGCGCCATCTGTGATTGCGCATAATGGGCTGGACCTGTATGGCAATTTTCTCGAGAATCTTCCTGGCTTCATCTTCCCGATCCTTTCTTTTCAGAGTTTTGATTTCCCACACCTTGTTCAGGTCCCCCAGATTCATCTTTCTGAGATCAATTGAACATTTGAGGAAACCCCTTTCTGAATTTGAACCCTACTAATTAATCCCTAATTTCGAGGTTTGGGGTTGGAAATTTGAAGAAATTGGGAATTTTGCCCGATTTCGAGGAAGTTGGCGCGCTTTTGAATGTATCGCACATTCGCACGCGTGCTCGTTTTGATACAAGGTTTTCGATGCATACTGATATTTTGAGGTGACATGATCCGGTTTAAAAAAATCGGTTTGATTTAATTTCGGTTTGAGTATGAGGTGTATTTGATTTTATAATGTCTTTAGTGTTGTAAATAGTGTGAATGTTCATTGTAAATGTGAGCAGAAGTACAATTCTTACATTTACAACGTGATCAAAGAAAGTAGTTTGATATGTTTGTTAAGTTAAAAGACACTTTGCCTATGAAACAATCATCTAAGCAAAAGAGAGGAAAGAAAGAAATCGAACGGAAGAAAGAAAAGATAGAAGAGATGCAGAAGAAAAATATCAATGAGTTACCAAACTCAGAGAGGAGAGAAAATAATGTAAGTTATTTTGTACTCTTATTATTTCAGATAATGAAATAAAGTACTAATGCTAGATAGCACTTGCCAAATTTCATAAATATTTTGTTTTATTTATTTTATATTTCACTACACACATCACGTCGATCTCAAAACATTTAAGGTTTTTTTTTCGGAGGCGACTCATGTGATGTGCTTTGATCACTCCCTTCATGCAATTCACGTATTTTTTTAACTGATACACATGCCCTTAACATCTCATACTTTTGCATTAAGATGAGTCAATTTAGCTTCAAGCAAGTTGATAATTGGAGATAGCAGTCGGACCGAATACTTTTGGTTCTAATAAATTTGTGAAACGATTGGTTGAATTAAAGCTAAAAAAACGTAAAAGAACCCTTTTTTTTTTGTTTAATTTGATAGGTTACTTTTGGTTCTAATAAATTTGTGAAACGATTGGTTGAATTAAAGCTAAAAAAACGTAAAAGAACCCTTTTTTTTTTGTTTAATTTGATAGGTTTCATTTTATAGTGATTGGGAGCATTCGATTTAATAATTAACTGTAGCAACAAGAAATGTTACTCTCTTATAACCGAATAGTCATGAATTTGAGTCATGAGTTCGAGTCCTGGAAACAGTATGTTGGCAACGTAAAGATAAGACTCCGTACGATAAATGTTCACCTCTCCCTCCCTCCCCTCCTCATCCAATCCCGCAAAACAGAGAACCTTGTTGGCTTAGGGTCGCCCTTTTAGGCTGTAACAATAGAGGAAATACAATAATCCTAAATTTGTCAAAAAAAATCCTAAATTTGTTAAGAAAAAAAAAACTAAAAAACCAAATCAAACTAAACCAAACCAAATCAAACCGATTCATTCCGATTGTTGGTGGTTTAACCAGTCGTATTTGGCAAAAAATCCTGCCCCATAGCTAGTCTAGGCTTAAGCTGAGGCCAATGTAAGTGGGGGTTCTGGTTCGACCCAACCTTATACTTTCAGAGCCCAAACCCCAACCAAGGTAAAAATGAAATGACAGGGTGGCTAGTTTGTTTTTTGGTCAAGTATAGGGTAGCCATGTGATTGGTCAGTAAAAACACCAACTCTCTCTCTCTGCTCCAAACACTCTGTCCGTCTCTGTCCCTCTTCTCTCTATCACCTTCTCTGCTACATCAAAATCCCATCTTTTGGGTTTCTTAATCTCGTGCGTTATATAACCCAGTTATTTTTCCTGGAAAATTAGAGCCAGAAAGCGTAAAAACCCGTGTTTGGATTTATTTTGATAGTTTTGGTTTGAGGGTGTTTGTGGGATCGGATTGGTTTTTGCTTCAGAGGGTATAACAATGGCGGGAATAGCAATAATCCTTGATCTGTTGAGGAAAAACCCAAGTCCTAGTACAGTCCAAGCGTTACACTCTGCTGGGTATTTCTCAGCCAAAGCCGCCGCTTCTGCCGCTGCTGCGTCTGTCGCCGCCGGTGCTCCATATGCTTATAAGGCACTATTTGGGTACTCTCTCCATCTCTCTCTTTGTCTCTCCCTAAGTTGCTTTTATAATTATTTGATATGGAGTTTGGAGATGTAGACATGATATAAGTGAGTGGTATCGCTTATCGGTGCATTTATATTTGAGAATCGGAAATTGGTGGGTTGATTATTTTGTTAATTACCCATTAGTATACATGTTATTTGTTGTATGGTCAGTATTGGAATTTGATCATACCCTGAAACTCAATTTAGGGTAGGTTTCATATTGATTTGGGATAAACTATAGGATGTGAACAAGTTTGAGTGCGGATAAAGGTTCACTCAGGCTGTTTTTCCGGTTGAACATTTCAGGGAAGTTCTAAACTTATCAAAGTTATAGGGGTGGCCTTTATGGTTTTGGTTGATTGTGTTTGATTTGATTAATAACTTTCTGAGGTATAGTACATTGTTGGAATCTTTTATGGTTGAAGCTGAAGAAAAATTATATTCGGGATTGTTATTCCGATGTAGGTAATGCAAAATCTTGATATCAGGACACCAAAACTTTGGCGCCAGTGGGTTTTATTTTCAGTTGTTTCGGTCCTTATATTCTTTCTTGAGCTTGCTGCATACACTTGACATCAATTGGTCGTGTAATATTTCCCTTTTCGTACTTTCCCTTGTCAATCTTATCTCTTTATAACTTTGAGGAATGAAGATACCTCATATTCTTTGTTGTCAGCCGGCGTTTGACTATGTACTAACTTTTTAGTGCTATGAAACAGTAATTTTAGGGTACCGGTTGCCTATTGCGATGCTGGGACAGCATGGTCTGAAGATTATGTTTCTAATATACGAAGTGCATCTCAACGAATCTTTCAGAGTGACTCTCTGAATTACAGTACCAAGGAATACAAAATTGAGTTAAAGCCTCTATTCTCAGCTTTTGAATGGAGGACTCTAACTATGACATCCGTGAGGTCATTTTTAATGTTCTTTTTACCTCTTCTGGAGCCTCGTACAAACTTGGAAGAGGATGATGATGACTTCCTGTCGGACACTGAAGAAGTGCAACCTGTAGATTATGTTGTTCCTCTTACAAAATCAGTAGTGCAAATTATTCGTGAGGTGAGTTGTTTTGCCTGAATTCTTGTTTCTATTTTGAATTTAGTTGAATGAAATTCCGATCATACACAATGTCCTGAAATAAGTTCCGTTGGTTCCATGGTGTATCTGAACAGTGTTTTTTGGGCTTAAAAACTGTAATGATATTTTTTTACACTTTGTTGGTCATAACACCAGACTAGGATATGCCTCAGATGGTTTGACTCAAAGGTTTTGTCTGTGAAGGACTCATTTGAATGAAGATACCTCATTTGGAAATTATAATATCCTGTGAGGGCTTGATAACATTAATCTTGTGGGATGCCTTTCTGAAATAATTATACTTATTAATCAACATGTACTACGCATCATAAGCAGCCACAACAGTTATTAGCAGTTTATGGATCTTTGAAGGTGGATTACACGTTAACAGAATTATGTGCTTATTTTCAATTTTTTTGTACTTGTAAATCAGTATGTGCTGCTTGTCTGCACCATATATAATAAGTAGCCACGAGAGTTGTTTGAAATTTATGGATCTTTTATGTAGATAAAAATTTACGGAATTATGTGTTTAGATTTTTTTCTCTTGTTGATGTGTGTAGTTCTGCTGGTTTATAGACCAGATGCAAGTGTGTACCACTAATCACATTTATTCTGAGAATCAATTTGATCACGAAATAAGATAGCTCTGAAAATGTGATGGAGATGTCCGTTAGTTGTCAAATCAACACCCAGTTGATTTGCTTCTTCGCATTCACATATTCGTTTCTTTTACCTTCTGTATTTACTTTTTAGCACAGGATAATTTCTTTTACCTTCGACACATAGTTGCTCTCTCTCCCTCCCACCCCGCACAACACACAAGACAGCTTTCACCTGAAGCAGTTGTAGGGTTTTTTTTTTCTTTTTTTTCTCAACTGTAATTACTTAAATAAACAGCATAGAAAGTTTTGCACTTCTCAGGATTGAAACTTATTCTTGTACGCAACAAAGCTTTGCATCTTCCAGTTGAGTTACTTTTTGCATCCATTGCAGACTACTGTTGTAACCACGAGACGGATTCTGGAACGAATTTGTGTCCATTATGTTTCAGAGAGAATGGCATGGAAACTTCTCAAAGGTACTTTCTTTCCATAAAATTTAAATCTAGTTCTGTTTGAGAAGAATAAGTTCAAAAAACAAGTGTTACATATGATAAATTTAGTTAGCTATGTGTTTTGCTTCTTCAAAATATGCGAGTGACTGACATACAAAATTTACAGATGTTCCTAAGTCCGCCACGAGGAAAGCTGGAAGAAGATTGCCTACTTTAGTTTTCTTCTTCAGTGTTAGCAAAACAACTTTTAGAGGTAATATTCTAATTCATGTATTCTATTGAAATTGAAAGAAAAAATTGTGTGGTCTCGTTGTTGTTGGTTGGTTGAGCTTTCAGTCTCACTGTGCCTTTCATGTTTATTGTTTACTCAGGACACTTTCTAGGTGTGGCAGCGTCGTGGCTCGTCCAAGTGGGCATTGAAATCTACCGATATTTTTCTCATACGATAAAGTCTAGGGAAGAGGTTGATGACATTGATACGGCAGAAAAAGCCAAGATTCTGGGGAAGAAGGTTACAGTTACTACTCTCCGGTGTGGTGCATCACTAGTTTTTGCTTCCATTGGGGCAGGTATTGGTGCCTTGCTCATCCGCCCTTCATCTGGCCAGTGGATTGGTAAGTGATTTTCTAATTTGTCTATATCCATTGGTAAGTGAATTGTCTATACATGTATATAATTTTTCTTTCTTTTTTTTTCGCAGGCTGTCTTTTGGGGGATTTGGCAGGGCCTTTTATTGTAACAGCTTGCCTTGGGAGAGTTTACCACGCAGAACTTTGAGCACCGGGGATGACTTGTCTGACGTCCTTGCATTTGTGCAAATTTTAGAGGTTTAGACGAGACAATTTTCATTGTGCGATGGTAGAGTTCTTAACAGCTATACCACCTTGAAATCTATTAAAGCGGGCGGTAAAGGAGAAGTTTTTGCAACAGTTTCTCCTTTCTGGAATCATGTCATTCCGTTTGTTTACGGTGAAGTTTGTCAAATGGTGTTTATACTTTGGTGTTAATTATCATGATTTGTGTGATTTGGTGAATAATGAACTCTGCATTGATTGCTTGAACTGCATATATATGCCAATTTTTCTCATGGCTTTGTGGCCAACTTTTTTAATTGCGCTGTTTGGTCCCAAAATTTAGTCATTGTCAATATTTAGCATTATTTTTATTTTTACATTTTTACAAGCGATATTAAGGGTAGGATCGAACGGACATTGAGTACATGATGAATGCGGTTAACTACTTGAACGGCAAGCTCCTTGACACGATTATATTAAGTGTCCCAGATCATGGCAACTGATACTACTCCGATTCCAAACAACACAGCCAAAAACTTGTAGTGGGGAGTGTCAACAGAGACTGACTTGTGAGCTGTATAACCCTTTGACAGCAGATGGTTTATGGATACATATATGAACACGCCGCATGCCAGACCTATCGATATGGCAGAGATCCAATCTGCTGTTCTACCTTGAGTTGTGGCATCTATCATGATCCCAACTCCGATACCAATTGGACTGGAAATGGCAAACAGAAAAGCATATGCCGCGCATGATAAGAAGGGACGGTCTGGAATCATTCGGAGGAGAGCAATGGCCATGGCGATGGCTGCAAAGATTTTGTGCAGACTGACCGTCCACAGAGCCTTCCAAGCTTCAGCTTTCGTGCTGGCAACTCCGATGGCGATACCCTCAAAGAAAGAGTGGAAACACAAGGCTACGATCAACAAGATGCTATCCCCAACTGAACCAACTGTTGCAGGGTGGTCACCATGAACATCATGGCCCTGCAGTCAAAGCATACATTAAATAAAATATTCTCTCAGTTTTGGAATCACAAACTAGACAATCTAACGTGTTATGTTGCGTCTTGAGATTGAGGTCCGTCTGGGAATGCTTTTGAAAAGCACGCCCAAAGCGTTTATGATCATGTTTGGCAAAAAAAAGTTAAATACTTTGCTAAAAAGAGAACTTGCATATTTATTAAATATTTCTAAACAGCGAGTGTTTTTTCTTTAAGAAGCAATTTCTGAAGAGTCATGAATTAGGACCGCCGATAAAGTTATATTCCGGTTCAGTTTTATTCAATTTGAAAACCATAGCATATTGAATATGTGGCGATATACCAAATTTCTGCTAGTAAGTTAGTAACTTGTATATTCTACTCAGATAATATAAAACCTACGTATCTCACCTTTTGAACGGCCTTTCCTGTAACATAACAAGAAAATCATAAAATCAGAATCTTCACCGAATCGAAAGAACTGAAAACAAAATGGTTAGCAAAAGGTTCACAGCCTATAACAGTGCTTAGCAAGAGCACATATCATTAATTAGCACCTACTTTGAACTTCAGGGTCACTGTCCTTCTGCTTAGCATACACATATGAAACCACAGAATCCGCAAGCATGGTGATCAAGAACCCCAGGCTCGCCATCATATATGCAAAAGGGTATTCCTTCTCAGTCAAGCTTTCGAAAGCCTTGTTTGAATCACTTAGAAAGTGCATGAGAGCTGTTCCCAGAAAAATACCGCCAGCAAACTGCGTTCCTAGAACCAGAAACCCCTCGTTCCACTTTAAGAAGTAGGGAGACATTCCGGCTGCAAATGTCCCAACAAAAACCAAAACCATGCACCATATCTTTACGAGCATTAGAGGCTTAGAGTGAAGGCTGCGAGCGTCGTTGTTCTTGTTGGTTTCATCACCGTCGTCGCTGCTGTAGGCCAAGGTGGAGAGGGTGAGGAAGAGGAAGAGAGAAAGCTTGAGAAGATTGTTGCCAGCCATGTTGTACTGGTGCATGATAAAGGTTCAAGGTTTGGATGTGTTATTATACAACTGGTGTTTTGGAGTTTACCTTCGCTATATTCGTACGAGTAGTAAAAAAACAACAATCAGTGACTAGTCTGAAATTGATTTAAAGCATTTCTTTTTCTTTTACCTGTTTTAAAAAGCATTTTTGGTCTTACCAAATCGAAGCATGCAGTCTTACTGTCTTAGGTCATATAAATAATTTAGGAGAATCTGATCCTTGTTGTGATTAAAAGAAGCAAATGCAGTTATCACCATGAGACAACATTTCATAGATGAAAACTACGTTGGCACCTAATCGGGCTCTGATTGGTGCAATTGGTAACAAGTCAAAGACAAGAAAGCAACGGGAAAAAATAGAAAACAATTGGTAACTTTTAGGTTATCGTTATTTATATTTTTATATTTCATGTTATTTATATTTATATTTTAATTTCATGATTCTTCTTTTTCTAAGTCTACACTAGTTCATTTTAACATATTTCAGTGCAAATATTTAGGTACACTAATTCATTATTAATATATTTTGGTACAAATAGGTATATAAATTCACTACAATATAATTCGGTACAAACATTTAGATATACTAATTAATTATAATATATTTCGGTACAAACATTTAGGTACGTACATTTAGACACATTAAATCCTCATAACATATTTTGGTACAAACATTTAGGTACAGTCATTCGTGTACACTAATGTATTTAAATATTTTTCTTATGGGTCATCAATTTCTTTTAATGTTCTTTCATTTAAGTTTATTTATAATTTGTAGAACTAAAATGTGTATATTAATAAAATCAAAATTTTAATGTGAAGACATTAAATGAAAATACACATTGCATAACGAAAATAGAATACTAGTTTACAGTATTGAAGTGTATCTTAGTAGGTATCAGACCTTGCAGCCGTTAAGTATAACAAACTAACCTATCTGTCTATAGAGAACTTCTTCTGCAAGATCACTGTCATCTTCTCTTTTCAATTTCTCATTCATTGCAAGTGGTATACTCACAGACTTGCAATCTTTCAAACCAAATTTGTCCAAAAGTGCATGATCATACTTCTTTTGATTAATAAAGATGATATACTAGATTTCATTTTGTTTAGTGAAACTGATATTTTGTTCATCATTTTCAGACATCATGGCATAGTATGCAACTGTATGCTTGGCTTGAATGTGCATGTGATTGCAAAGCACAAATGCGAAAAGATTATGCATTTGGATTTCTATAATTCTGCATCCAGTTTGACTAATAGTTGTCTTTGGAGAGAAGGTTGTTGTATCCTTGTTTCAGTGGTCAATGTGCTTCTTTTTGGAATCAAATTGTTGTTATCGACACTCAAAGTGGGAGAATGTAAGATTAATGTTGAGTTGTCAATTGTTATGAATCGAATTACTTGAAAGGATGATCACTTCAAGTTATGTGAATTTTAACGTGATTCAATATTGATTAGCAAGAATTATGGAAACAAGAGATACTTTAATTGACTATTTGGAACCCAAATTAAGACAGACATATTGTACATGCCTTGGTGGGACAACATTTTAATTTAATAGTGATTTGGCATATCTCTCTATTAGCTATACTAGGTGGTTTTAGAGGAACCCTAATCATTATATTAAGGGTGTCCTTGCTTATACAATATACACGTTTGATTCTAAGCAAACCCTATTATTGCTGGAACACTTTCGTTTGCTAACAGTAGAAGACTCTTTTATCATCTGCAGGAGCTATGTCTTTCGTATTCTACGAATAAGTTTATTTCTATTTCATGTTGATTTAATTTATCGCATTTGTGATCCTAATATCTTGTTGTTGCCGTTGTTCTTATGATTTCAGAAAATATCTTACTACTCTCACACACACTAAATGAGAGAGGAAAGTGACGGGGTTACAAATTTGCACATTTCACACGCCTCACACACTCATGTACCTTACACGAGTAATATTAAAACAAACTTAGCTGCTATGATAGCTGGTACAATCCTAACCTATGAGCTAGCCTACTCTCAGCCAGAGAAAATCTCGGTTAATAGAAATGTGGTGGTAGTATTTTAACAATTGAAATGGACATGAGGAGTTCAAGAGATGAACACCACAGATAGGAGGAGAATTCAACATGAGGATAATTAAGTCTTTTCAACTTCAATTTTAGTTAATTTTATAAGAATAAAAAAAAATGCTATATTTCATTAGGTGGTTATCAAAATGACTATTTTTCTAAATTTTCCTTACTAAAAAAAAAGGGGAAACTAATATTTCTCATCTCACTTTAACCTGGAAATAGATTCTTAATAACACCATCAAGTAAAAACAGAAGGAGAAAGCTGGAAAATGGGAAGTCCGTCTGCCCCAGTGGATTGCGATTCACCCAAGCTCAATTTATGCACCCTCAACTTGAAGCCACTTTTAACCGAGCTCAAATATTCTGCACTCAGTTTTACCAATATATATATATTCTGCATTCAAAATGAGCGTGATCTTTGTGAGCTCCAGTTATTGACTAACACGTGTTTGTTTATAAACTTATCTTTTTTTTACTTTGTTATCATAAGACTTAATATGTATCAAATAACAATTGGGGCCATAAAGAGGCCACACCCATTTTGAGTGCAGAAGATTTGATCTGCTTTTCACCTTCATTTGAGATGATTGGTGTGAAGAAGAATCCTAATGGTCAAATGTATACCTCTCCTGGTGTCTTGGCCAAGGTTTTGTGGTGGTTGCCATTTGTGGTGTTGTATCTATCTTTTCTTTTCTTTGTGGCTGATGCAGGGAAGTAGGCTCAGGTGACAAATAATCCAGACAACGATGGATGCCTTCATGCTGTTCTTCCCGTCTAAGGGCATTGCTTGCTTGATGATTCTAAAGATATTTGTGGCTAGCATTTTTCACTTTTTTCAACTTTTTCTTTTAACAGACGATATTATCAACAATAAAAGATGGACGTGACCTCACAATGGATTAACAATAATATAGTTCAAATTCACCTTTGACGAGAATCGAACTAAACCTTTCCACTTACAAATGAAGAAAAATACTACTAGACCGTAGTACTAAGTGGCTTTTGTTCAACTTAATTCCCAAAGAAATCCAATTGTTCTTTTGTTTAACGATCAAATATCGGGCTAGCATTTTTAGTATACATTTTCTGTGCACTCATTGTGAATTCTAATTTCTACAAACCCAAAAGATGAATCACAAAGTCTGCAGGTAAAACCCAAAAATCACCGGACAAGTTATTTACATGAAAATACAAGTAAATCAGCCCGAAACATGCTTCTCAATGGATGCTGGAAAACACAAAAATAGCCGAGTAACTTTTGAGAAACAAGTTACAAATCATTTATTCCATTCCGGGGTGTTACAAAATAACAATTGCTGTGAGCAAAAATTCTGCTGTTTGTAGAAATTTATGGCCAAAAAATACGATGTCAACAGCAGAGCAGTCACATATAGTAACGTTAAATCTATGCTGCAAAAGAATTATGATCAATTCCAAATTTCTTGGTAGCAACTTTAACACTGACTCGAAAATCATTTCGCCAGTTGTACTTGAAAACATCACCTAGTCTTTACAATATTCTTGACTCGGCATCCTGACCTCAACGTCTCCATAATCGACCCTGCTGCTTCTGATTTTGCATCCGCCTGCAATGTCATTACAGTTCTGTTCAGCATTATGGCAACTTGTAACATTTTCTTTTTAAGAACAAATTTTTATTGCAAAGAAGCAAAGTTTTGTTAGAAATTATGGCAACTTGTAACATTATAAAGAGACAGATTCTCACATCGCACAATAATAAAATCAGTCGTATAAGAATTATGCAAGGAATCTCAGACATGTCTTGCAAGTACGAATAGGAGAGCATCTTCTCTCAACAGTAATACAGCTAATGTGTGGTTAATCACTAACGTAGAATTAAGTGAATCAACATGAACATGACACAGTTGACCTTTTTAATTACAAAGATTAAACACAAAATGAAGACTTACTGTTGATGCTCTTTAGATCGCCTAATGAACTCTGCAGGAATATCACGCCCTTCATATGATTCCAATACTTGCCTGATATCTACTGGAGGATTACGGGCAACAACTGCACATAAACAAAGCACAATGAGGCGGTAATGCATTTCTCACGAGCTTCAGGAGCTGAATTAACACAAATGATGGGAAGTCAACTGGTGCTAGAAGAAATGAAAATCACATGACTTACACTCAAGAAATGGTATGAAATCCACAAGAGCTGTGTCATCCAACTCATACTTATATGGCTTTATTATGGCACCATTTTCGGGCTGGAGACTATTTTCTCGTGCATGGGCACTCAGATAGATGATCTTTTTTGGATCTCGGTTAAGTTTTGAAAGGTCCTGCCAAGAGAAACTAAATCTCATATCTTTACCAATCACATATATCGAAACCAGATATAGAACATGAACAGAGAGGAAATTGGTTTGGAATCAATGCACATTCGAGTTTATCAATTATTTCACGGTTTGACATGGCACACCAGTAAACTTCTTAGTTGCAGGATCGTTAATTGTAGTAACATAGCAATCAGCTTAGAGATGCTGCATTGGCAGGGGCTAGAGCCACAAACCGTACAAAATAAATACCACGCTAAAGGATCATTGCAAAGATATAAATCAACAAAAAGGTACACAATAGAGGAAATCGAACATCATGTAGTGAAACAAAATTCCCAAAAAACTGACCCTATAATGTTGTCCATTCTGATACTTAGTGGCAGCCTTTCCCAGCCTATATCTTACAAAATTCTTGGTGTCCAGTCTCTCCATTACAGGATCTACATACTACATTTACCAAGAAACAGCCCGATTCTGTCAGTAATTTAAAAAAGAGAACAAAAGGTAATGACGATGTATAAGTGAATTATTAAATACCATATTTGAATAGTCTGAATACACAATGATTTCATAAAACTGAGCAAGATGTTCCAAGAAGGCATCAACTCCAGGTCTTTTGATAGTCTGCCAGCCCTTTTCTCGCTTTATACGCCAAATAAAAAAAAATGGATGTCAGTAACCAAACCAAAATGACAAAAAAAAAAAAAAAAGAGCCTTCAAGGTCTGGACTGTAATGCTAAACACACTTTAGATGACATGAACAAATGGGGAAAAAATTAATTTCTTAGAAATCTTGAGATCACATAAACATGAAGTACCAAATAAATCTTCTAAGACCATGCTAAATCTTGCCAGCATAAGAGTGCAACGTCTTAAGTTGGAGACAAAATGCCTCCACCACCCTTACCGTCCAATAAGAGTACAGTAATGTCTCCTGGAGATCCAGAACAAGGGTAAAAACATGTTTCTCCATGGGATGCAAATCTGGGAGAAGCTTCTCTGCGTATGGTTCAGTATAACCCTATATAAGAGTAAGAAGAATTTGAGTCAAACAACAGTCAGCTCTTTAGACAAGAGTCACATCAATCAAACCACAACATTAGTCTGTGGAAGGAAGCGGAGAAAAAACTCTAAGAGAATAAAAAACACACTCGAATTTGTTCTTCAATCGTCCTCCTTGCATCAATGTAAGCTTCAGCTGCTTTAGCAGGCACTGAAATATAGGACAAAAAAGAATCAGCATACTATCAGTAACAACGTGAGAAATAATTGATCTGCTGCTAAACGTCAAGCTCATCAGGTGACAAGTTAAACCAAATAAGCTCTGTCAAATTTTATAGCCTAGGCGTGGGCATTAAAGAATATGTTTCATCAATATACCTTTTTGAAAATACATCATCAAAATATACATAAAATGGTTCAGTAAACAATTCATTTCTCTGTGATAAAGAGTTGGATCAAAAGATTAATGACTAGTTCTGTCATCTTCTGATGTTGGTTATAAGGTAACTATATGCTTAGTAGTTAACATATTTATACTACCAAACAAAAGTAAAAGCAAAAGATGATTGAGGTTAATTCAATACATTGTCTACACAACAGGCTCCAGAATAAAGTAAATTAACAGATGCCAACAACGATAAAAAGTTCTCAGACTGCGTAGTTGAGGACCTCACCTGTAACTGCAGAAGAGTATGCCCAATTTTTAAATTTCTGCAGAAGAAATAGATTGTTAAATGTTAGTCTACTGAAAACTCATCCCTTTCAGTTGTGGAGGTAATAATGATAATATAATGCATCATAAAAAGCAAAGCCAAACAACTTCATACGACGCGAACTAAATGCAACCTACTACTTATCTGTCTTCTGTAGCTGACAGATTAGAACACACTTCTATGACGAACAACTGTTAAAAGATTTAACTAATAAACAACCCAGTTCATGCAAGCTAAACCATAGAATATGTGTATACAAGACTGGATAGGCTGATTTGACTCCTTGAATAACAATCCTATATAAAGGCTTGGACCATTTTTTTTAACAAAATACTTTCCTTCATGGTTCAAGCCCTCCCACTGGACTGACCACAGCTAGCTAAAAGGTATTAGTACTTGGTCGAGATATCCCTGATTTTCACTTGAATCAATCAGATGACCGGGTCAAAGAAGTCGACCAAACACTAATGGCAGTTGAAAGACATCCTCTGTACAGGTCAGGAATTTTCAAGTCCTATGTGTCTAACACTCATATGACGTACATTAAACTCGCTAGAAATGAATTCAACATACTAAAATGACAGGATATACTTTCCAAACCATGTCAATCAAATGCTTAGACTATTTTCATCTAAAACTTGTTTCGCATCACAAAACAAAAGAAGCCGTACATTTCATTCTTTCCCTTCCTCATCTCTTCTTCAGGTTGAGTTACTTGAATATAATTGTTATTTTGCACTATTAAGTCATGCGGACAGCTAAGTAATTGTGTTCCTAAAACAAAGTTCCAAGTCATACTTACTTCAAGAGCGGATGCATCATCTGCCAACCTGATAGTTGAAGGTGCTGCTCGGAGAGCCTTGGTCTTTTCATCGATTTCTTCCAAAGAGTAAGCTGCAAAATGGATGCAATCCAAGATTCACTCTTTCACATTAACCAATATTACAAGCACAAAGAATAGCTGTTTGGCCGAAACCCACATCAAATTTCACTTCTACAAACCAAAAAGAAAAGGAATAAGAATGAGAAACCCAAATATCACGATCAAATCAAATCCCAAATCTTATAGTTCGACATTGTTCAATCAATTCGCCGACAAATACAAATTCCTCATCACAAATTAATCTAAAACGCCCAAACCCAAGCCTTTCTTAATCTTTTCAGCCAAAACCCACGTCAAATTTCACTTCAAAACCCTGAGAAAACACCAAGCAGTATAAAATGAACCAGCATTGCCAGAGCAGCATAGCTCATACCATACGAGACATAACCAACAGAAGCAGTGGCTCCAGTGATCGCGCCAATGAGCGAGTACTTGAGAAAGTTCCAAGATTTGCTACTTGAAGCGTTCGGAGCGGGAGTGCTTTGAGGTGGCGGTGGAGGTGGAGATGTGAGATCGGAGACTAGGGATTGGGCTCCGATGAGCGGTTCTTTGGAAGGGGTTGAAGCCACATCGGAGCTCAATAGGCGTCGATTGCGCTTGAACAGCCAGGAGACTGAACGGGACCGAAGCAGTATCGAGGACATTGCTAGGGTTTTAGAGAGGTTTTGGTTGTGATTGCTGTGGTTTGGGATTGGAGTAGGGTTTTGAGGAGAGAGAGAGGGATGGAGAGGGAGACGCCCGGGGGGGGAAGGAACAGAGAAGGAGAGACAAGGGGCTGTTTGGGTGTTGGAATGGAATTTGTTCGGAACCTTCGAGGGGTTATACGAGGGATGTTTGGACGTCGGTTCTTCTTTAGTTGTTTCTAGTTTAGTCAAGAAACTCTCTGTTTGGCTTCCGACTTGCATTGCCTTGATTTTTGTGTTTGTCCAAAATTCAAATTGTTTTCCAAAAAAACAAAATACACATTGTACACGTCATGCATGTTAGTCTACATTTTTTTGTGTAGGATTAGCTTGGATATGTATTAAAATGTGGCACTTGTATTTTTTTTAAGTGAAGATAAAAAAAAATAGATTAGATATGAAGAAAACTAATCCCTACTAAGCCTATAAAAATGACAAGATTGCGAGGGATACGTTCTTCCTATGACTAGTTCATCTTCTATTTTCACCTGGACAAAAAAATTGTGGAAAAATGCTTACAATCAATAAAGTTGTATTTTCTCAAAATATTCTCCATGTAGTGTGACTGATCAAGAAAAAAACCATCACATTTTTTGAATTTTTCATTTCCAAAATAAAATTAGCTTCACTAAGATCCTTCATATCCAAGAATATTTTTTGTTTCATTAATCACAATAAATTTGAGCCAAAAATTAATAAACCATCAACATAGACGAGAATAATTACATGTAAATCATTTCACGATTTATAATATATGCACTTGTCACTCTCATTACTTTTATAATCATTGTTAATCATGCATGAATCAAATTTTTACGCCACTGTTTAGGTGTCTGCTTTAAACCATGAAGAGATTTAGTCAATTTGCATGCTTAGTTCTCTTGGCTAGGTTCAACAAAACATTTGGGTTGGTTCATATAGATTTCTTCATTTAAATCTCCATTCAAAAATGAATAAAAGTAATAGCAATTAGCAATTTAATAGATGGTACTCTAATACCTGGAAAAAAAACAAAATATCATAGAAATATAGATCAATTTTTTGTTTAAAGCCTTTGCAACAAGTCTAGCTTTAAGTTTATCTACACTTCCATCTAGTTCTCGTTTCTTTCTAAGCACCCATTTACACCGTATATAGTTTTACAACGTAGTGGTAAATCTACCAGTTTCCAAGTATTATTGGAAATTAGTAGTTCTATTTCATCATTAACACCTCCTTCCCAAAAAGCAAAAAATAGCATAAGGTGTGGTTAAAGCACCCTTCAAATTATGTGAATTTTCCTCAACATTATAAACAAAATAATCTGGGCCAAAATTTTTTTGAATTCTAATTTTTCACTCCTTGGTTCAATCTCAATGTTTTCTTCATCCTTAAAATTAGGAGCAGAAGAATCAGGTTTATATAAATTATTTTGTTGCCCCCATTATTTTTATTTTTAGAAGGAAATTTTTCTTCGTCAAAGATAGCATCACATGATTCTATGTTCACATTATTTTCAATATTAAGAAATCTTTAAGTTGTACTATTCAAAGCATATCCAGAAATAACAAAAGTAGTAGTTTTAGCCCCCAATTTAGGACTTTTTTATTAGAATTTTTTTCGACACTTTTATGAGGTTTTTTTAGTGATTTTAGTTTTACTACAACTTTCACATTTTTCTCAGTCTTTTTTCATCATTGGAATTAAATATAAACTGCTCATGATTCATACATATTTGCTATTTACAATTTTATATAACATAAACAAGCATGCCAAAAATTTAGAGAAGGAAGGGAATAACCTGAAGTAGAAGCTTTATTATCATTCTCAACCTTTATCTTGAACATACCATCACAAGCATAACCCTTGCACACAAATACACTCTTTTAAGTTTGATTTTCGTCAAAGACGAATTTGAACCACAATATTGCTAGTCTATTGTAAGGCTTAGTCTACTCTCTCACCCCCTTAATGTAGATAATATTGTTTGTTAAAAACAAATTGATAGTAGAAGCAAATCACTCGGTTAAGCTTAAAAAAGAGTAGTGATTTATTTTATCCTTACACATTTTAGGTTAAAACCTTAATTTTTTTTTAACAAACGATATTACCTAGTGGGGGTTTAAAAGTGAAAAAGGAAATTGGTAGGTATATTAATGATGCATGTAACAGAAACGAGCTTCACTGGAGGTGTCCCTAAGTTAGGACTTAATTAAGATCAAAGCTTCCATTATGAAAATGGATTACAGGAAACAAAGAGCATGATATATATTTGCTTAAAGTTGAAGGATTGAACACCATCCAAATTCAAACCCAAGTTTAGTCCAAGCAACAACAGCAAGCATAATTTTCACCTACTAAATATGACAATTGACAACCCTTTGCAATTTGTAAATTGTGTGTTTGTATTTTTCTTTTCAATGTTGGAAGGAATTTCGAATCTTCCTTTTTTTTCGTTGATTGGAAAGAAAGAAAAAAGGAAATTATATCTCTAATTGAAAATATGACCACACACTTTACTTTCCCTTTCATACATCCATGTTTCACCTTGTTCTTTTTTTATTTGATTTATTTAATCGGATGATTAAAAGTTTAATATAAAGGCATATAAGAGGACAAAAATGATATGTAAGTTGTGTATACGTTGATCTCACATATATTAGATATGTAAATTATGAAGTAATTTTCACATACTTGTGACAATGATTTTAATTAGGCTCTCAATCTTGGATTATTTAAGCCATGCTGCTACCATGGGTTTGTTATAGAACATAGTTTTGATCAATATCTAATTTGTTTCGTGGTCCCACTCGCAGATGATTGCCACCTCTCTCTCTCTCTCTCTTTCTCTCTTTCTCTCTCTCTCTCTCTCTATAACGTAGTTTTGATCAATATCTAATTTGTTTCGTGGTCCCACTCTCAGATGACTGCCACCTCTCTCTCTCTCTCTCTCTCTCTCTCTCAATCAAGTTTTATAAGGCAACCAAACCTCAAATAGTGAACATGAAGATTACTCTTGCCTGATGCCTCAAAGGGGTGACAGCTAGAAAGTTCCAAATAGTCGAGTAAATAACAAGTCAACATCCCTCCTCCCTCCAAATAGAAAAAAAAAACTATTATGCACTCAGTTGTCTCACGAAATTAGTTCATATATTTGCTATATTATCATGTGAGTAGTATATGATTATGAATGTGAGATAACCGTTTTATACAACGGATGCATGAAAGTTTTCATTCTTTACAAAGAAAATTCATGTATATCGGATGAGCATTTAAAAAGAAAGACTCACATGAAATGGATTCACCATCACGTGTTGTTCCTAAACTTATATATACATGATAATAGATTATTAGACAAGGGCATCGCATTTGCAGTGAACTTGTTTCATGTCAATTACTCTCGTATTTAAGAGTCCTCAATATGTATATACACACACTTGTTAGAAATGTTTTTGAAAGCAGACTTGAATATAGTTGACTAGAACAATGTGTTTTTACCATCTTATCAGAGTTTGAAACTTCGCCCAATAATTTATATTACATTAATTAAAATGTCACAACCTAAAATTTCTTTAAGCCTAGACTACTATATATAACTCTCCATAATCCATGACTTCCACATATATATATATAGAATATACACCACCTTTGGCAAGACCACTCGGCAAGACCACTCCAACAATCGAAAGTTCAAACTAATCTCTCCACCACCCCATATATCTTTCTCAATTTTCCAAAGACCTGCCTTTTTATACCTCTTTAGCAATTAAAACTAGCTAAAGAGAAAATGGATGATCAAAACCAACAAACCTTGACAAATTACTACTGCAACTCCATAGACAATCAGCTCCTGAAAAAAATTGCCAAGTTTTTGCTTTCAGCTTTTGTGTTTTCATTCTGCTTTTCCCGCTCATACATGCTCTCATTCCTCCATTCCTTCAACTTCTACTTCTCAACATTCCCTTACCAACTTTTCACTCACGCCATTAACAAGAACTTCATATTCTTCATATGCAACTTGCTCTTCGTTGTCCTTGCAAAACACTCGGGCTTAACCCAGCCTCCGTCGACCTGGTCTTATACTAGCAATGACGAAACGAGCTTCAAGAATATAGAAGGTGGTTCGGATTTCGGTTCCCCAATTTTAGACACAGAAGAGCCAGTTTTGCCAAAGGATAATACAAAAACGGGAAGGATGGACTCACTAGAAAATGTTGCTGGAGAAGAAGAACATGAAAGTGCGCCTTTGATCAACCAAGTGGAAAAACATGCAGAGAAGGAGATTGTTGAAGAACATGAAGAACAAAAAGAACAAGAACAAGAAAGTATGTTGTTAGTTTCATCATCATCATCATCATCATCATCATCATCAGAAGAAGAAGAAGAAGAAGAAGAAGAAGAAGAAGACGATGAGGATGATGATGGAAAACTTGCCCAGGAAGATGAAGATGTAACCGGAAGGTTTGGTAATAGTACTGAAGAATTGAACAAGAAATTTGAAGACTTCATTAATAGAATGAAGGAAGAATTAAGGATTGAAGCACAGAGACAACTAATTATGGTTTAAGGATGTTTTAAATTATGTTGCGTGAAAAGGTTTTATTCGCTACATTATTAGTTGTGTAAATTTATGTATTATTAGCATAGCCTTAATGTTTTTTTTTCCTTAATCTTTTACTTAATTTGTCTGGGAGTTGCCTTTGGCTTCGTTTGTAATGAATCTGAATCGTTTACATAATTAGTTGTGTAACCCTATGAACTTAATTTTGATGTAGTAAATCTGTTCTTTTGTTTAAAATAGAAAGTAATAAGGAGAGGACGAGGAATCAAAGACAAAAACTTGAGCGGAGTGATGAATGCTCTTAACCGATGTGATGAAATTGGTGATGGTTTCTTATATTGAGTGGAGTTGCTTTCTCTATTTCCAACTAGTTTTTTATAGAATCTTAACTTTTTTCATTGTATTAAATAAAATTATTCGTGTGTCGATCACAATGATCCAGGTGCTCTCATGTCATTAAAATATGAGTTCTCCATGCATTAGACTTAAAACGACTGCTTGCAGCTTTTAGGAACATTAGATACATGGACAATTAACTAAACTTGTCTAGTACCGAGGTATTTAAAGTTTTGATATCAGACTGCTCATGTATGGTTGACCCCATTGACTTAAAATCTTTCTGTTAGGTGCAAACTGACAAATTATGTAATTAACTTCTTAGGGATAGGGAAATTATTTTCGCACCCCGTATTCTCCTCTTGCAGTCTTTCTTGTTTTTAGTCGTAGGCTTAAAATTGAATAAGCTAAAGGAGAATTAATGGACAAAAATAAGGGCACCAAGGGGTTCAAGGATGTTCTTATTGAGAGTCACACCAAGTTAGTCATTGATTCCATCATGAGCAAATGCAACACTCTTTGGAGATTTCATGCCATCCTTGAAGACATTCTCTAGGTTGCAAATGATTTTACTTCAGTTTCATGGAATGGGTCTATCCAAAAGCTACTATTCTTAAGAACGCCGTTATTAGTGTAGGCCACAAAATCCAAGTAATTCTTAGGCCTGTCAATTTATTTTACAATCCATTAATTCGGCACAAAACGATACGAAGATAAAAAAAGATTTTGGGTCACTCGTTACCTTAACGGATCAGGTCGTTATTGCGTCACCCGTTAAGATAACGGGTCTGACATGACACAATCGGTTAAGATAACGAATATGACACGAAAACGACATAAACACGATGAACACAACCCGTTTGCCAACTAATTCTTTGCATCTTGAAATAATTGGATTCTGCCACTTAATCACCCTTATTTTCCCAAATGGAACATTAGTGGAAAGGTAAATTAGCACAGAAAGGCAGTACTAAAGTGGCCGAAAAGAAATAGAATAACAAATAGAATTTAGGAATATTATAGCCTTATAGGAAACCCTTGCCGTAAAGAAATTATGCTGCAAGATACTCCTACCCTTTTTTAGTGTTATCCTATATACTCAGAAACATGGAAGAGAATTCCAGAAACAGAATAGTTCATTACATCTGCTATTTATTCATGCAGTCAATCAAAATAAATCATCAAAATACAAGATTCACTTCCCCAAAATGAGTAATCCATTTCAGAACTGTAATCATCTTGCACCAACTATGTGGACAAAACGAAGACTAACACGTCATGGCCTACGGACAAAATATTTCGTGTGAGTCATTCATCTGACGAGAAAGATAAAGGAAAAAAAAAATTAAAAATACAACCGAAGATATGCGAGTATTTTAATGGCCAGAAGATGACTCACCTACATTCCTTGTCAGTTATCAGGGAGTGAAAGCAATAACATATTTCCCATGTTTCGATCATCCGATTTCTTGACATCCCAAATAACATTATCTGTTTTAATTTTCTTACGTGTCAAGAACTCAAATGACAGAAATTTTGTTTCAATTTTTGAAAGGGACTGAATCTGTCTCTTACTAGTGTTGTATGTATTGGTACACTTGGTACACAGGTGGATGATGAATCCTTAAGGTCTTTACACTTGTGTGGTTGGAAACTTTGAGCTTTCGTTTTCACCCCTTACCTGAGAATATTTACACCACAAAACAGGTAGGTTCTTCATAAATGATAAATGTGTCCTTCCCTCCTTCCTTCAAATTGAAGTTAATTTCAAATTGATTTGACTTGTTGGATTCTCATATTCCATATGCCACTCAATGAAGAGACCCCTCTAGGATTTGGTGGGTGGGGGCTAATCATGGATATATACCGGAATAAGTGCTTTCCAATATTCACCCGAGATTGCTTCATTTGTTTCTAAACAAAAACAAAATATACATATTTCATTACTCTTGATTCCCAAGCACAAATAATGACATTAGGTTTGAGTAAGGAACAAGTGTTTGTGCCGGATTATTGATTTTTGAAGAATGTTATAGTCAGTCGTTTACACGCATATGAATACATGAATTGCAACTATTAATGATGGGAAAAAAACAATAACATACGTGTAAATGATTAACTATAGCATTCTTCAAAAAACAATAACATACACACTTGAATAAATTGAGAATAAATTCATTTACGTCAACTGAAATTGTGTCATATCAATTCAGTTTGCTCAACTTGCTACTGGATTCAATAACGATTGATTTGCCCTAAAAAAATCTGAACCATCCACCTAGATCCAGTACTGCAATGATATACTGACTGTAGTATCAAATAGCTAGCTAGTGAAACTGACGTGTAACTAATCGACAATTCAATGTTATTGAATGCAGTGATGTATACTTGCACATAAATTTGCTTCACAAATTACAATCTTCTCAAGTTGCAAATCCCATTACACCAAACCTCAAAAGAGTTTGGAGATTCAGTAGATTAATCATTAACTTGTAAGTATCTAATTGTCGTGGCGGCAAATAATGATTAATTAAGAGAATTGTTATTGACATTCTAAAAATCTCATTCCATACTCCAAACTTTCTATATTTGGAAAGAAAAATACACTTGTGAGGAGTATAGAATGAGATTATTGAAGTGCCAATAACACTTCTCTTAACTAATATGTACTACAATAATACACAGCATTGCTAGCTGCCGACTAAGTCCCAAGTTCTTTTCGATGGGTATATTATGATTTAACTCTTTAGTAACAAATAATGTGCTTAAGCGATCTTAAGTTTGAATGTATGAAATTTTGTCACATTATTTAAAATTTAATAATGATTGACGCAAGTTTGAAAGAGCATATTAGGAGAGTGATTTTCATTGAAAATAGTGAGCATGCGGTGAATAGTGCATTTTTAGTAGGTGTATATATTTTAATCATGTTATCATAATATTATTCAATTAAAAATCTACGCTTATGGTGTATCAAAATTCATTTTAAGAGTGATTACTCATAAATTTTTTTACCCGTAACTTCAGTTGTGTCACAAATCATTGCATTCTTTTGCTAATACAATATCCACATCTAATTTCTTTAATATTTAAACCAAAATTCTTTAATCATGAATTTATAAGGGGAGAAAAAAATTAATTCAGAATTATCAGGAAATTAATTAGATACTGAATAAACAATAAGCACTCTAGCATCCCTACACTTGATGCAACACCCTACATAATACAACACTTCGATTTCTCATCCGTTGGTTTCCCTACTGTCTGTGCAACATTGGTTGCCGGTGGCAGTGGTGGTGGCGCCTGATTTGGTGGTGCCGGTGTTTTTGGCTACTGTGGTGGCACTGACTGTGATTGTAATTGTATTGGCGTTGGTGGCTGAGACTGGCACCGATAATGATGACGAAGGCGGTGGCAATTGCGGTGGTGGCGGCGGCAGGGTTGGCAATGGCATCATTATGAGAGGACTGGGATCATTCCAGTGGTAGTCATACCCTCCATACGGCGCATAATGATAAGGTGGCGGTGGCACTACCCCAGGGTGATATCCATATCCAGCTCCAAAATAATCGTAGCCCCCACCCCAATCGTCCTTGACGTCACCATCGAACGTAACACTTTTTACATCTGCATGTTTCCCTGACCCTTCCAGCACCATTTAAAGTGTACTTGGAATTTACTTTCCCTGAAATTTTTACCGTTCCTCCCTCTGCATCTATGTTAATTTTTTACACACCTAAATTTCACAAAGACATAGTAAAATAAATGAAATAAATAAAAGGTAAGCAGTACGAATATTATATTTTCTTTTCTAAAAAAACAAAGAGGCAAAACATTGGAAAATATATACCATAAATATTCTGCAAGACATCATAGATCTTGTTCCTGCATGCCTCACAATTGATGTTTACTTTCAGAACACAACTCTGCAAAACAATGAAATTCATATCAAGTTAAACCAAGTGATATGCTAAGATAAAATAAAAAATCACAATTAAAAACAAATGAAGATAACATATGCAAGTTAGTCAGTTCAAACTTTCATTCCATAAATTAACGTAACTTAAAATATCGTTTTGTTAACAAAAATTACGAAGATAGAGTATTGAGAGTATTATATTCTTACCATTTGTGCAACAGAAGAATTCATCCGAGCTTCTGATAGAATTTCTTGGTAGCTCTTCTGGATGGTGTTTTCTTGCACTGACAGTGTGACCTATTTTTGTCTCGTTTATATACATTATTTTTTAAAAGATAATTACTTATGAATTTACATATTTTATAGTTCTATTTTGGCTGTTACATTCCGGATCAATTTCATAAAAATCTCTCATCCCGAATATTCCATGTAATTTTGATCCGAACGGGAAATATTATTTCCAGTTGTGAAATTACTGTTTCTAAAATTTCACCTCTGCTAAAAGTAAAACCTTACAGAAGAGGTAAAAAAAACACGTGGTATTGGATGGCTTGCCTAATACTGTCACGTAATTTTAAGATTCGAATTTTGCAAACTAAAATAAATGATTTGGGAATTCTACGGAGCTCGACTGCCTCGACAACAATGGCAGCAAAATTGGGTTCCTTCAATTACAATTTCCAGGAGAAGAGAAAGCGGTTGCTCTTCGTCCAGAAGGGCTGCTCCTACTCCGACCTGGGTGGCTTCCTCCACACCGAGGAGCAAGACCCGTCGTCGGGATTTCCCCGCTGCTGCACTTTCCGATCAGTCTCCGACCGAATCGTCGTCTGGTGTCGAACAGTCTCTATGACTCTGTCATCTCTCTCTCAGCTTAGTTTTCATACCCATCAGTTCCTGGTTCATTGGTAACTATCCAATCTTTGTTCACATCGGTCGCAGAAGAAATTTCGTTTCTCTATGTACCCCTCCTATGAGAATCATGAATTCCAGCTCAGCTTCATCCCTGCTGCTCAAGACAACAGAGGGTGAAGAGTTTGTACGTTTAGTAAAGAGAATGTTAAAAAAGAGTAAATATCATGGATAACCTTTCAATGGAATTGGAATCGGGCCGCTGGCTCTTTTTCCTGTCTGGAAATGGAAGAATTCCAAGATCATCACTTTTTTTTTTTTTTTTTTTTTAAAATTAATTTTTTTAGTTTTTAATTATTCAAAAATAAAATTATTTTTTATTATTCAAATATTTTTAATCCACGTGGCAATATTTGAACGGACTTGTGACGAAAGGAGCATATTGATTTGCAACATCTATTTTCAGGGACTACAGTGTTTGATTTTCAATTTTAATGACCATCTTGATGGGGTGAGTCAATTTCAAGGACCATTTGTGATAAAAACCCTTTAATTTATTTTTTATTTTTTTAGCACAACGATATATTTTACACTAAGAAAAATGGAGAGTTTGACTAGCAACCTAATTTGGTATCGAATTCGCCATCCACAAGATTTGAACAAGACATCTCATTTATAAGTGAAGAGGAATATCACTTGCCAGAAAATAGTATCATTGGCCATTTTTTAATGTTGCACACTAAATAAGAAGACCTAGGTGTAGTTAGATTAATTAAAGCAATATGCTCTTTTAGTACATAAGCTAAAATCCTAATTCTAATTTATTTTATATATATGGCTAGAAACTTTCTTGGAATCAATTTATTGATCCACGTTTCAAGAGAGTTTCTCTCATGTAAACAACATAAACAATATGTGTAAAAATAATAATGATATTCTTACCATTTAAATATACCACAGTTTCATATCATCTTATATGACAATTTATGAACATAGAATTGTAGTAAATTTCTATGGTGAGAATATAATTATTGTTTTTTTATTTCGAGTGATGGTGGTTTACCCAAACCTAAAGCCTTGAATACAACGTATTAGTTTACCTAAAACCATTGGAGTTTCAACACATTGGTACTCACAAGGTTCATCACATTTCACCAAATTAAACACAATGCCTTGCAATCTGTCCAAAATCCTGTTTCTGCAGGATCACGTCCAAAAGCGAAGTAGGATTTTAGCCCCGCCAAGAACAGGGACTCCGGGTGCAGTTAAATGACGTTTATAAAGAAGAACTAGTTACGAGTCAGTTTCCAGACATCGCTAATTATTGAGGCATTCGAGTTTTGTGTTCTCGGATCATTGTTTGTTCACTTAACAATGTTTTGAAATGCAACTGCTGATTATGCTCTGCAGAAATAATCCTCACATTTCTTTTACCCTACAAGCTAAGCAATACAAGCTTAGATGGTGTTAGATGTGGACTCCACCTTGAATTTTGGATGGTATGTACACCTCCGACAAAAAGTTAATTTCGTGCACAGATAACGCTTCTAATTCAAACTTCACTCCTCTTTCCAGCATCAACTGTAGCTCCAATCTATCGTCAGAAAAGAGTAAACCTATCGAATGCTATTTAATCCACTCGTACAAAGATGAAACAAGAAAGACAACAGAGTCTTACCTCCACTGTGGTGCTTCTCTTTGTAAGTAGCATCGAAGTAGCATTGCCTCCGTTTTCCTCTTGTCTGACATGATTATAAGGAACCTCAGGAAGGTTGCAAACAAAAGAATGCCAATGTAAAGCGCCATATCTCTCACCTTCTGCTGTCAAAGGAAGGAGGCACTGTTGTGGAAGACTATACTTCTCTGAGTCCGAAGGGAAGGCTCCAAGCCAGAGTACCTCGGGGACGCGTAGAAATTTTGCATCATAGGCCATTTGCTTGCATAACAATGGGAGTGCGTTAATTTGAAATAACTTGAGCTTCATTACAATGTACAAGTAGTCTACAAAACAATTGACTTATTCAGTTCTTAATCTTCAATATGTGCAGTGCTCCTAGGTAGTTCACATGCTGGTCAACTTTGCAAAATGTAGATAACCATTTAATGGATTGATTAGAAAGCCTAACCATAGAACCAAACCGATATATGGAGAGGATGTCAAAACCGTATGGATCACAATCTACCAAGCAATAGATAGGGAGATGCAAAGTATCCACCAGGAGCCCCAAAAACCTAGCAAACATGATGGAAATTAATAAGAACTAAACAGACAAAAGGGAAATGAACGTGCAAACAGCATATAAGGAAAGGCACTCCCTATATGAAGTTTGAAGGGGACTCTTCACCTTCTTGTGGGAATATCAGGATAGCCACGTCCCTGTGAAGAAAGACACCCGTAAAAAAAGTTTAATAAAAGCTGTTGCAAGAACCAGAGAGAGTTAATATGGACAAAGCAAAAGGTGTAGGCTTACAGTGATAACGATACAATGGTTTTTGTTGCAAAACTGGTCATCTGCCAATCGTTGAAAAACTGTACAAGATATATAAATGATGGTTTGTTGATAGAAGCACACATCAAAATCCAGCTCTATCATGCTGAAGTGTCAGAGTTGTTATAAAAAAGAGTATACCTGATTCTTTCTCCACAACAAGTATGCACCGAGCTACACTGACAATATCTGGATGTTAGAATTAAAGGTTTGAGTTTTTTTCTTTAGACACTTAGGGTTGATCTATAAGAATTAGCAATGCATTTGTAAACTTCACATTATCAAAATTGAATAACATTGTTTCCAAATACAGAAAATTTTAAATATTCTCTCTTAACCATCTGGATACCTTTGACCTCTTCAACATGAATAGGGACAGGGAAGGCCTGTATGTGAACCAGATGCAAAGTTTTAAGTTCAGACACAGTAAGGTAACGATGAAGAAGATATCATAAAATAATATCACAAAAATCAAATTAGATCCATTCTTACTGTGTTTGGCCTGTTTATGCAATCAAATACGTTTCCAGCTTCTGAAAACCTTAACCAGCCCATTACCAACCTATAAAGCATGTCAATTAACATTCTGACTTGACAATACGTGAATTGTGATCATTGTTATCAACGCAATGAAAAATCTGATCCTACCACAGGGAGGAAGTTGATCAACTCCAGATTAACAAAATATTCAAATAAACCAGAAATGCACACATTTAAATGTGAATAATTATTGGCATTGGTCATTTTCATACGAAATCAAACAGGAAAGCACATCATTATCTTCTTTCTTAGGACATCCAGTGAAAATTTTCATACGTACCCCTTTCCTACAGACACCTGTCAAAAGGAGGGAACATGAAATAAATAACACAAACTGTGAGCAGCTTATCAAGTTATTAGAAGCTCATGTGGTAATTCAAATAGCTTAGATAATGCCACTATACTAATCATACATAACAGGCTCCAGTACCCCTAATATAAATAAAACAGCAATGAAATTAAATGAGGAAAATATCGGAGTACCCACCACATTCAAATTGTGGCGACTACACTGCAGAAGGATACATATGTCATTGATTGCACGGTCTACTACTGACTGATCTGCATTGTACATTAAGCAGAAAATATTAGTACTTACATGGAGAAAGTGTGGAAATAACACATCAAGAACTCAAATTATTAAAGATCAAGTCCAAACAGAAATGCTGTGTTCTACGTAACATCTTTAGCACAAAGAATTAGGCCTCGATTTCACTGCTCATGATGATGTCAAATGTACAATTTGCAAAGAATTCCATTTATCATAATCCAAGTTCGAGGTCTCATAACGAACTACATCATATAAATTATATAGTAAGGATTATTCTTCAACACTGGAAATCAAAATATAACTCAGATCACCTGAAAATATAGAAGGATGCATGTAATAGATATCCCTCTTAGACCCGTGTCTGTTTTCTTGCAGAAGTTGCTGAACAATCAATAGAACCTTGAGCAAAACATCTGACACAGATTCGGAGAACTAGGTAATCAATCAATAACAAACGTAAATCTCTTACACATTTCCGACAGCGTTATATATTTATGAAGTTGAAAGTCTAACAACTTAACATGCTTTGCTAGACCAAGGCCTAGATTCGAGTCCCGCAGCCAGCAATCCCTCTTGCTGGGCGATCTGTGAAAACCAAAAAAGGGGCTAAGACCCCCTCTGTAAGTCCTTGAAGAGGCTTGTGGTATGCACTGGCTCTGGATGGGTAGCCTCCCTTCCCCGTAAACTTAAGAAAAACATAACATGCACGACTCTATGGCATACCACTTCTCTGATAAATTTGTTTGTTCATTCTTGATAACAAATAACAAAATGCGTTTCGAGGTGAAAAATATTATTCCATAGCAAAGCACAACGTATCCTACCTAATCTACGCACATGGCTTGCCCTTCGAAGCGTGAGAATCTCCTGCCATTTTGGTGAATCGAAGCTACAATAGCTGCGATAACAATTTCGATAGCTAATCAAACAAAAACGTAGCAATAACGTATCAATGAGTACTGAAGCATAATGTTAACAACTCTGTGTTGATTTTTTGGTTGCTGAGAAAATAGATGAAAATCTGAACAATCAATCAAAATCGAGAGAGTAAGCTAAGGATCTAACCAATTTGAATCGGGATTCGTGCAGTAATTTCTGAAGCGATCGATGATAATCTCCGGAGACCGTTCATTGCTAAGATCTTCAACCATAGCTCGAGTAAATTCTGGGCACCCAAATAAATTCCCAAAAAATTGGAAATGTATAATTAGAAATTAGCGTCTACTCGAAACAACTGAATTCCGAATTTAAAATCTTGATATGATTGGGAAACCTCAAATCTAACCTCTGACTTTTCTTAGCAGATCGCACGGCCGCGGCTGTGAGCTCCATCTCCAGTGCTTTCCCTCCATAATGCTTTGCGTTGTGTTGATGGAAATTTTTGAAAAATAATTTTGGGAGTGGACTTATTTATATGGTTTCTATTGGGCCGGGTCAGTCAAGTTCACTTGGGAGGAGGCCTGCACAGTGTTTTTTGAACTTGGGCCTTGCTGGATCAAACCGTTAACTTTAGTGCGACAATTATACCGTCATGTGATGATGTTTATTTAATTATTAAATTGCATCACAGGTACTACTCTCATGCATGATCTAACTTTACGTTTTTCGAATTATAGATTCTACGTAAATTGTGTATGCATTATATCCATAATTGTTGAATTATGTGAATTTGATATTGCCATGAATTGCATCAAATATCTGCTTATGCATCAAATTATTTTATGAATATGCATTGAATTAATCTAGAATTGCAACAAAAAAAAAAAAAAAATGATGATAAAGTTTTTTTTTTAGGGTTTCATTGAAGACCCATCCATGTCGATGGGCTTCTTTTCCCTCGAGTCAAGAACCCAAAACTGGAGCCACAACTCTAGGCCTAAGCCCTAACCCGACACCCAGATGGCGTTGCTTCCCTTGAACCGTCGAGTAGCATGGCAAGCAGCCATGCATAGCCATCTCCGGCTACCTCCCCGTCGACTTGCAGTCGTCACCGACGAGTCTTTGCCTAAAGTTCGATGTTTTTCTTTGAAATTCAAATTGCAAATTTCTAGGGTTTTACAATGTTGAGAGTTTTTCACTCTCCATTCAATTTTATGGGTTGTCGTTGTACCCACGGCTTTCGCTATGATTTTTGCACCATAACATGATTGGCTAAAATGGTGGCGCCAGTTTTCTTCTCCGACGAGTTCAACTAGCTTGAGCTGGGGTGTCTAGATCAAAAACCCAAGCCCATTTGGACTTGGCTTATTTCTTGGCAAAGTTTCAGCCTTTTGGGCTTTGACATTTCTCTCGGCTTGCATCACAGAGCCCAAATGGGCCTCTGTTAGACTCAGCCTATGACACCAGCCCATGGCTTTGGTGTCCCCGTGTCCCCATCGTGGCAGAACCAAACCCTTGAAGCGTTCTCCAAGTTCCTTGCACCCAACTGCATCAAATCCCAGCTCGTAGCTGGTGATTCGGTACACCTAGCCTGTGATACACTTGATCGTGCCCCCCCTTGGGAACACATATGCTACAAAGCAGCGGATCTGTGCCTATCTATCTCAGGCCTGTAGCCCAGCCTAATTTTTGGGTTTGGGCCGCACGTTCAAACTATTCAACCCACCTGTGGGCTTTAGCCCATTACTTTGGGCCTCGAGATTTAATTGCCTATTTTTAGGCACGTTGGTTATATATATATATATATATATATATATATATATATTTTTTTTTTTTTTTACCCACACTTTAAATTTGGCCAGAAGTCCAAATAATTAATTCAATTATAATTATAGACCTGAAGTTCTATTTGCATATTTTTATTGTTGCATATTTCTGTATATATATTTGTGTCTGTCTGTAGGAACATATGAACCTGAAGTTCATAATAGAAACATGCCTAGTTTGAAAACCTGAAGTTTTCCTTAAAAACATCACCCATGAAAACCCAAAGTTTTTTTCATGTAAATTTAAAAGAATGCATGTCTATTAGAACCTGAATGTTCTACTCCTATGTGAATGTGAATGGATTGATATTCTTCTCCATTACACTAATCACTTATTGTCCATTTATTTTGTGATAGGAACATGTTGAATTTGAACAAACTCGACTTTACCGCTTTAGAGGTATTTGGAAGGAACTACCTCAAGTGGGTCCAAGATGTGAAGCTCCACCTCACTGCAAAGAATTTGCGTCTCACCATTAAAGATGAGATGGACAATCCGGTTAGCGAAGCTAAGAAAGCCACTACCATGATCTTCATTCAAAGACATATTCATAACGCATTACAAACCTAGTACCTTGTTAAGGAGGATCCACTAGCACTCTGGGTTCTTTTGGCTTATCGTTTTGATCACCAAAAGGACATCTTCTTGCCTGAAGCAAGACATGACTGACAACATTTGCACTTCCAAGACTTTAAGTTTGTGAATAAATATAATTCTAAAGTTTGTCAGATCCGATCACTTCTCAAGTTCTGTAACGAGACCTTGACTGAAGATGATCTCCTGAAGAAGACCTATTTGACATTCTCAGCTACTAATATTGTCCTACAGCAATAATGTAGGGCTTAGACGTTTACTAAGTTTTCAAATTTTATCTCTGTTTTACTTTTCGCTGAAAAGCAGAATCAGCTGTTGATGAAAAATCATCAAGCTAGACCTATTGGAGCGACTACTGTGCCTAAAGCACACTGTAGCACAAACAAACGCCCAAAACGCCAACATAGGCGTGGTAGGGTAGGCTAGAAGCCACTCTGTCAAGGTCAATAAAGTCAAGGCCTATCTAAGGGAAGAAACCAAGCCTGAAGCGCCATAACCTTGCCCCCAAGGCCCCAAACTTCAAGAATAAGGGCAAAGCACCTGAAACCATGGATGCGGACATGTGCTATATCCATGGTTCAAAGGACCATTGGTCCCCTGTTTGCAGTACTCCCCAGAAGGTTGTAGCTGAATATCATTCTCATCATAAGAGCTTTGAATCAAACTTTATGCAAGTGGATGAACCGCAAAGTACCAAGATGGAGGTTTTTGAATTTCAAGAGGTTGTTACCCCTATGGAAGATTAGAATCTTAGACACAAACTATTTTTTCTAGTTGAAAATTAGACATTGGGGCCGAATTCCACCTAGTGGCCAAACCCCCCTTGTTTTTGGTTAAATTTTGAACAATTTTCCTTTATGTTTGGATTATTTGTGGTGATTTGTTTTTGGATATTAAGTTTTTCATTAACTACCATCCTTGAATACTTAAAATTATTTTGAATGGATATTTATTTTTAGAACTTTTATGCATGTGACCGATTGAAATTAATTTTCATTCTAGGTATGACTAGTGGGAAGTTAGTTGTCTAGCAGATAGTGCAACCATGCACACTATTTTGTGTGAACACATCTATTTTACTAACTTCATACCTAAGAATGCATCTCTAACAACCTTTTGAGTCCCATCCAACCTGATCGAAGGATACGGTAAGACACATACAATGTTGTCCAATGGTAGAATTTTAACCATTGATGAGGCACTTTATTTGTTTAGTTTCAAGGACATTAGAGATAATAATTACCATGTTGAAACCTATGTAGAAAATGGAGTTATGTGCATCACTTACCACGTTGAATTTATGTGCATCACTTCCTACGAATATGGCCAGAAGTGTATTCTAGAGAAGATGGAGCGTATCCGAGTGGTCTGTATACTATGACCATACGCCCTATAGAAAGCCACTATGTGGCCAACCCTACCTTTGGGACCGTGCACGAAATTACACTTTGGTATGATCGTTTGGGACACCCTAGATGAACAACGATGCGTTGTATCCTTAAATCATTACACGGGCATCCATTACCAAAGTTTAGGTTCAATTCAAGGAATCGCATGTCAAACCTGTTTTATGGGAAAACTTATTATTAAGCCTTCTTATGACAAGATTCATTCGAATCCTCCAATTTTTCTACAAAGGATTCAGGGGGGTGAATATTTTGCTGCATCATTTGGACAATTCCATTTAAACTGTGAGATCCGATTTTAAGAAGCATTTTCAATTTGATGCGAAAATTATACGCACACAAATTAAACCCTCTTTTTGTCAATTGTAGTATAAGTATAAGTAGGGATCGTTCAGGACCGGGGATTAGGAGGGATTGTTAAGCACTTGGATTTGACTCAAAAACGTAAAAACACAATATAAAACACTATACTAGACTCAAAGAATGCAAAACTAAACACTTAAAACACTAAAACAAACCAAAAGACTCAAACATCACCCAAAACACTCAAAACTGCCTTAAAAACACTTTCTGGGCAGTTTTGAGCACTTTGGTGAATTTGGACGAATTTGTATAACAAATTGAATCAAAACACTTATAAACACAAACTAAAACACTTTCTAACTAATTTGGACATTAAAGTAAGGGGGAATTGAGTTTTGGACGAAATTAAACTAATTGCACAGATTCTAATTAAAACAGATTGTAAGTATGAATGTGATGGATTGCTAGCTAAGGGGTTCATCTCCACACATGTTACACTTGCATAATAAAAAGATTTCCAATTGCATTTCAATAAACCATGAATTCTCAACACCCCAAGTTAACCGTGATGTACTAATTAACCTTCAAATCTTCCTAACGTTATTGAATTGGATGATTGCATACGATAACCCAAAACATTCCCCACAAGTCCCCTACATGATTGCATAATAGAGATACAAGCAAGAATCATTACGCTCTATGAAAATTATAAGTGTTGACGAGGCATTCGTTACTATGATTGCATGAAACTTATGCCAAGAATTCGTTTAACGCGATTGTTTATAAGCAACATCCACTACTTGTGAATATAAGTTCGTAACTATTAGGTGAAACTCACTTATATTCTAGCGTCATATTCATGCATGAAAATTAAGCGTGTACTCTCAATAAACATACATAAATAAGTTATCAATCAAACAGTTAAACAAATTGAATCCACAACTTATGAAACGCAATTAGAAGTAATCAAATCAAAATGCAAGCATAAACATATATTTCGAATCCCCCCTAGCCAAGGTGGGGTTTAGTTCCTCATACGTACAAAACAAAGAGAATTGAAATTAAACATTGGAATCGAGGAAAAGAAACACCTAAACATTCCAACAACTCAAACTTGAATTGTATGAACGTTTAGGCACTCTTTTCCTCCTCTTTGTTGTAGCACAAGGTCTAAGGTGAGTTTTGGTGTGTTGAATGGATTGGGGAATTATGGAAATGGATGAGGGAGGCCACGGCAATGGGATGATTTCTGGTGGTGTTTGGATTGGTAGGGAGACTCACGGCACAAAGGGCTCTCTTTGGTGAATTTCTGAAAATGGAAGAATGAATGAATGTTGTGTGAAGTGTGTATGGTTTTTATAGGGAGATGAATGGATGGGAGAGGGAACATGACAGCTAGGTAAAGTGAATGCATGTGCAAAACAGCTAGGATGGCTGAAATTGTAAGGGGAATGCATGTGCAATGCTGGAAATATGATGGGAACTCACGACATGGGTATTTTCTGCAATGGTTGCAATGATGAAATGGATGGGAGTGCATGTGGCTGATTTAATTGAATAGGAAAGCATGTGGATTTAATGGATTAAAGGGTGCATGTGGGTTGGAAAGCTGGAATGATGAAGTGGCTGATTAGAATCTAGGGTGCACGTGTTGATGGTTTATGGAGATGCATGTGGATTAAAGGAATGCATGTGCAATGACAGCTAGGTTAAATTAATTAAAGGGACATGTGGGTTGGAAATGCATGTGGGTTGAAGTGGAATGACAATGAGTGCATGTGGAATGCTGGAAATATGATGATATGCATGTGCACGGTTTTTGGGAGAAAGGTGGATGCATGAGCATGTGAATTAGGTTGTGAAAGCATGTGGCTTGGCTGGAAAGCAAAGGGGGAAGTCACGGCAATGATTGTTGTTGTGATAAGTGAAATGTATGGTTATGGTTATGATAAGTGATAAGTGAATGGTTTGATAAGTGATAAATGAATGGTTTGGTCTTCAATTTCGTCCATCTACTTGGCTTTAAGCATATGCAATCCATTCTACTCTCTAATTTGCTCCAAAAGGCTCCAAAAGGCTCCAAAAGGCATCCTTTTGCATACTTTGCCCTTAGAACCTGAAAACACACAAAAGAAGCATAAAGGACTAAAATAACTAAAGAAACATAACGTAAATGTACGAGAACAAGCCATTTAAGTCGCATGAATATGCTCCTATCAAATACCCCCACACTTATCTTTTGCTAGTCCTCGAGCAAAACAGAAAGAAAAACAAAACAAAACGAAACGAAACAAAACAAGTAAAACACAACCTAAACCTTCCAACAATCGTCTTAGGGATTTCCAATGCACATGACATGTTAAAAATCATCATTCCCACAGATTTTAGTCATCTTCACACTTAATTACATTCTTAATCACAGTCACCACATACTATTTCACAATTAAGCATTTAACACCATGTTTTGAATGTAGTAACATGCCTTAGAGAATTTGCTCAATTCCTCACAAGATATGCACTCAATTTTTACTCAGATTTTCTGACTACACACCCTACACTAAGTATATGTGAGAAGATTGATGTAAACATGAAACCGAACACTCACATATATGTATCACAAAGAACGCAATTTCTGGAGTTAATAAGCATGTTTAGATATGATCTCATGAATGGAATGCTACTACTTAGACGCGAGAACCAGTGACACCATATGCTCATACCAAGTTCAAACTCCACAAATTGAAACACATAACACTCAAGATTGAAGTCACGGGTTGTAATGGGGTTCAGGGTGTGTGGATAACAAAGAAGGGATATGGAAAACAAAGGTTCTTAAAGAAATAGTGAGCAAAGCACTTGAATTAACTTAGAATTCACTTTTAAATGAAAACTCAACTTTTGAACAAAAAGGGAGAATTTAGACAATTTACGGCCAGAATTGGTGTTTTGGACCCTTTCTTCAATCACTCATTCTTTCATTTTTTTCAAGTTTTTTTTTTTTCTCTTTCTTTCTTTCTTTTTTTTTTTTTTTTTTTTTTTTTCTTTTGAATCTCAAAACATACATAAACACTTAAACATTCTCTCCCCCACACTCATTTTCTTTCATAATGTAACTCAAAAGGAATTCAATTAAGTCATGCTCACTATCTTTTAAGAACAAGGGTGGGGATTGTCCTAAACTAGGCTAGGTGAAGAAAATGTGGGTAAACAAAGAATAAAAGCTAAACAAGGCTCAACGGGGTTAAAACTTACAACATATACGAAATATGGGAAGTAAGGCTATTTGGCTATGGTGGTGGTCACTACACAACTTCTTCTTGAATATGTGTTATGCAAATCAATAACATGCTTTGAATGAAATGGGCATGAGTTCTAGCATTTGGAACTATATGATGAAACGCCTTCTAAGTAGTAACCAAGCAAAGAATAATGAGATCATGCAACGACTTTAGAAAACAAGAAATCACAGATTATACTCTCCAAAGAACGTTATAGGCTCAAGTCTCTCAGGGTTGTAGCGTTTGTTTGAGTTCCTTCCTTCAGGCATGTTACAAAAACGAATTTTTCTTTTATGATTGCATGTGAAGTCATACATTATAACCATAACCAAGCATATACCAAGAGTAAATCAAACTTTTCTCTATGTTTATAACTCTTTTTAACAGTCATGTACTTACAAACCAAATCCTTATCATTGTGTTGGAAGGTACCCTAAGACACAAACACACACACAAAAACAACTTTAAAACAACTCTTTTTGGGTTTTTCAAAACAATTTTTCAAATTTTTATGGGATTTTCGAATTTTTAAGTCAAAACACACTAAAACAGTTTAAAAACATTTTAAAACAGCAAGGAACAACAATTGAAGTTATGGGTGATAAAATCCAACGAATTTGCATCAACATACTTAGTTACCCCCCCACACTTCAATCAAACATTGTCCTCAATGTTTTAAGCTTAAAACACACCAAACAAAAGTAAACATATAAAAAGCAACTAAACATACTCAACATGGCAGAATGTATCTAACAAAGAGAAGAGTTTAGGGATGCAAATCTGGTTATGGAGTGTAAATTCCATCTTTTCCTTGGTGATTGCAATGAGGCTTCATCTTGAGTTTTTCCACAGGCTACTCTTGAACTGAGCTGGAGATTCTTTTGGTTTCCTCCGATCGTTGATTTTCCTTTGTGCTACTCTTGAACTGGGCAGCAGGATTCTTTTGGTCTCCCCCGAAGGTCTGAGCTTACTCCTTTTATCTGTTTCTTTGTTCAATCTCTCCAATTCGTATTGAAGAGGGTTAGAGGATAGCTCAGCATATGCTTGTCTCCTCATGCTTCAATGTATCATTTTCCTTTGCCCTACTTCCTCCCCTTTGCAGAAGTGGTCCCTTCTCTGGAAGTGTATCAACCGTTGAAGATGACTACTCGAGAGCAACGCTAGGTAAGCAACCAGGGAATAGAGTCCAGGTAGACTCCAAGTGCCGGCTGATTGCTTCTTTCACTTTGCCATGCAAGTAATATCAAGGACAAAGGAAAAGACAGGGAAAGAGCATGATATGAGATACCTTTGCTTTCGCCCTTGATGATATGAGATACCTTTGCTTTCGAAGAGGCAGCGAATGTCTCCACATGCTTCGATCCACCGTTTCCTCTTGCCTCCTTTGTACTCCAGGCATTTGGTATCTTCTTTGGGGGATACATCCATGGTTGAAAATGTGTTCTCAAGAGAAGGAGAAAACTGAGCATGTTTGAGAGGGTTGGTTGCAGCTTACATTTTCGGCCAAGAAGGAAAGTTATGCGTTTGTGGGTGTATGCCTTGCCATGAATGTTGATGTATATAGGAATTGTAATGGCAAATGGCAGTGCGGATGCGGCAATGTCCTCCACGCGTCTTCTGAGAAGCCGGGAGCTTTTGACAAAGTGGCACGCGTCTTTTGAAAAGCCGGGAGCTTTTGACAAAGTTGCACTCGCTTTCTGGAAAGCCGGGAGCTTTCGGCTTTGTCACCCACGTTTGTCGGTTAAAGTGTGTAGTTGCTTTCTCGGCCTCCACGCGTCTTCTGAAAAGCCGGGAGCTTTTGACAAAGTGGCACACGCTTTCTGAAAAGCCTGGATTGTGTCTGAAGAGCTGGCGATCTTTACGCCGAAAAATCCGACTTTAAAGAGTGGTGTCTCTTCATTTCTGAATCGGTGAACGCCTCTCTTTTAATAGAGGTGATCGATCACCTCTATCATGCACACTCTGAAAATTGCCCAGAAATCGTCTCCGGCCCGTCGAGATTTCGCTCCATCCAACCCTTCTCTTTTAACTTCTTGAAAAATGGCTAGCTCATCTAACCCATCGAACATTTGCTTAGATTTGAGTCTAAGCAATGATCCGGTTGCGCCGCGTCAGGATAAGGTATGGTGCCCGTCTTTCTTATCTTCTCATGGCCCTCTTACAGGTGAGGACTCTGTGATGACGGATGCAACAACGGCTACGATAGTAGCTCGGAACCTCCTCACTCCCAAAGATAGTCAGTTGCTTTTAGGACTGTCCGATGAGTTGGCTGTTCAAGAGTCCTTGGCTCGGACTCTTAGCGTTCAGTGCGCTGGCTCTGTGTCCAACATGGGCCAACGCCTACTTGCTCGCTCCCGTCAGGTTGAATCCTTGATGGCGGAGGTGGAGAGTCTTAAGCAGGAGATCAAACAGCTTAAGTACGAGAACCGAAGTTTGCACGTGCTTGCCAACAATTATTCGACAGGCATGAAGACGAAGCTTGATGAGCTTGATGACCGTCAAAGGCTTGCGGCTTTTTTCCAGAGGCACCTTTTTCCTGGGTCATCCAGCGTTCCACCAAGGATTGGGGCCTTGAATGATCTATCTTCGGTGCCTCCCGCTCCTATGCCTCTCGCTCCGATGCCTCCTGCTTCGATGCCTCCTGCTCCTAGAGTGTTGCCACGTAGTGGGGCCTCACGTACACAACCCTTGTGAAGGCTCCATCTTTCTGCCATGTTTAGATACAATTGTAATTTCTCGAAAATTAATGCTACAGCGGATTTGTGTTTTACTTTTTTTAGTAATTTTATTTATAGCTTGATGGGTTATCAGTGAGTGAAACAGATACAAAAAATGAAAAAGACAAAAATAATAACCGAAAAATATTTTCTGCTGCTAAGAGTCGAACCTAGATGAACAAATCAACCATGTTTTGTTGTGCTACAGCGGATTTGTGTTCTAATTTCTACAGAAAGTTTATTAATTTCTTTATGGGTGATTAGTGAGCAAATAGATATCAAAATTGCAAAGAAAAAAGGCCAAAAAAACATTTTACGTTGTTAGGTATCAAAACTGGCAAAACTAATTAGCCAATAATAGTTTTGCTATAACAAATTTGTGTTTTGTTTTGTTCTATAATTATATTTATATCTTTACACGTGATTGGTGAGTGGAATAGATAACCAAATCGAAAAGAAAAAAAAAAAAACCAGGAGTCTTACCTAGAAAAACAAATTAGCGAAGATTAGTTTGCACAACAGATTTGTGTTTTGTTTTCTTCGGTAAAGTTATTTATATCTTAATGGCTGGTTTGTGAGTCAAATAGATATTAAAATTGAGAAAAAAAAATAACCAAAAAAATATTTTCTGCTACTAGTAGTTGAACCTGGAAGAACAAATTAGCCAAGTTTAGATTTGCTACAACGGATTTGTGTTTTATTTTTTTTTCCAGTAATTTTATTTATAGCTTGATGGGTTATTTGTGAGTGAAACAGATATAAAATACAAAAAATACTAAAAAAATAACCGAAAAATATTTTCCAATGCCAGGAGTCGAACCTGGACGAACAAATCAGCCATGTTGGGTTTTGCTACAGCGGATTTGTGTTATAATTTCTTCAGAAAGTTTATTTGTATCTTTATGGTTGATTAGTGAGTAAATATATAATAAAATCTAAAAGAAAAAAAGCCAAAAAAATATTTTACATTGTTAGGTATCAAACCTGGCTAAACAAATTAGCCAATAATAGTTTTGCAACAACGGATTTGTGTTTTCTTTTGTTCTATAATTATATTTATACCTTTAGATGTGATTGGTTTGTGGAATATATATCCGAATGGAAAAGAAAAAAAAAAAAACTAGGAGTCTAACCTAGAAAAACAAATTCGCAAAGAATAGTTTGATTCAACGGGTTTGTGTTTTATTTTCTTTGGTAAAGTTATTTATATCTTTCTGGGTGATTAGTGAGTGAAATAGATATTAAAATTGAAAAGAAAAATAACCAAAAAAGTATTTTCCGCTGCCAGAAGTCGAACCTGGAAGACCAAATTAGCCAAGTTTAGCTTTGCTACAGTGGATTTATGTTTTATTTTTTTCCGTAATTTTTTTATAGCTTGACGGGTTATTAGTGAGTGAAACAGATATAAAAACGAAAAATATTAAAAAAATTACCGAAAAATATTTTCCGCTACTGGGAACTTAACCTGGATCAACAAATCAACCATGTTTGGTTTTGCTATAACGGATTAGTGTTCTAATTTCTTCAGAAAGTTTGTTTATATCTTTATGGGTGATCAGTGCGTAAATAGATATCAAAATCCAAAAAAAAAAAGCCAAAAAAACATTTTACGTTGTTAGGTATCAAACCTAGCTAAACAAATTAGCCAATAATAGTTTTGCTACAACGGATTTGTGTTTTGTTTTGTTCTATAATTATATTTATATCTATAGACGTGAATGGTTTGTGGAATAGATATATGAATGGAAAAGAAAAAAAAAAAACCTAGAAGTCTAACCTAGAAAAACAAATTCGCCAAGATTAGTTTTGGTACAACGGATTTGTGTTTTTTTTCCTTCGGTAAAGTTATTTATATCTTTATGGGTGATTAGTGAGCAAAATAGATATTAAAATTGAAAAGAAAAATAACCAAAAATTTTTTTTCCGCTGCTAGGAGTTGAACCTGGAAGACCAAATTAGCCAAGTTTAGCTTTGCTACAATGGATTTGTGTTTTGTTTTTTTCAGTAATTTTTTTTATAGCTTGACGGGTTATTAGTGAGTGAAACAGATATAAAAAATGAAAAATACTAAAAAAATAACCGAAAAATATTTTCTGCTGCCAGGAATTGAACCTGGATGAACAAATCAGCCATGTTTCGTTTTGCTATAGCGGATTTGTGTTCTAATTGTTTCAAAAAGTTTGTTTATATGTTTATGGGTGATTATTGAGTAAATAGATATCAAAATGCAAAAGAAAAAAAGCCAAAAAAAGCGGTTTACGTTCTTAGGTATCAAACCTGGCTAAACAAATTAGCCAATAATAGTTTTGCTACAATGGATTTATGTTTTGTTTTGTTCTATAATTATATTTATATCTTTAGACGTGAATGGTTTGTGGAATAGATATATGAATGGAAAAGAAAAAAAAATAAAAAACTAGGAGTCTAACCTAGAAATACAAATTCGCAAAGATTAGTTTTGGTATAACGGATTTGTGTTTTGTTTACTTCGGTAAAGTTATTTATATCTTTCTGGGTGATTAGTGAGCGAAATAGATATTAAAATTTAAAAGAAAAATAACCAAAAAAGTATTTTTTACTGCTAGGAGTCGAACCTGGAAGACCAAATTAGCCAAGTTTTGCTTTGCTACAATGGATTTGTGTTTTATTTTTTTCAGTAATTTTTTTATAGCTTGATGGGTTATTAGTGAGTGAAACAGATATAAAAAATGAAAAATACTAAAAAAATAACCGACAAATATTTTCCGCTGCCAGGAACTGAACTTGGATCAACAAATTAGCCATGTTTGGTTTTGCTACAGCGGATTTGTGTTCTAATTTATTCAGAAAGTTTGTTTATATCTTTATTGGTGATTAGTGAGTAAATTGATATCAAAATCCAGAAAAAAAAAAAAAAGCCAAAAAACCATTTTACGTTGTTAGGTATCAAACCTGGCTAAACAAATTAGCCAATAATAGTTTTGCTACAACGGATTTGTGTTTTGTATTGTTCTATAACTATATATTATATCTTTATACGTGATTTGTTTGTGGAATAGATATATGAATCGAAAAGCAAAAAAAATAAAAAACTAGGAGTCTAACCTAGAAAAACAAATTAGCAAAGATTAGTTTTCAACTACAGATTTGTGTTTTGTTTTCTTCAGTAAAGTTATTTATATCTTTACGGGTGATTTGTGAGTAAAATAGGTATTAAAATCGAAAAGAAAAATAACCAAAAATGTATTTTCCGCTGGCAGGAGTTGAACTTGGAAAAACAAATTAGCCAAGTTTAGTTTTGCTATAGCGCATTTGTGTTTTATTTTTTTCAGTAATTTTATTTATAGAGTGATGGGTTATTAGTGAGTGAAACAGGAAAAAAAAAATACAAAAAAATTAACCGAAATTTTTTTTCTGCTGCCAGGAGTCAAACCTGGATGAACAAATCTGCCATGTTTGGTTTTGTTACAGCGGATTTGTGTTCTAATTTCTTCAGAAAGTTTATTTATATCTTTACGGGTGATTAGTGAGCAAATAGATATCAAAATCGCAAAGAAAAAAATCCAAAAAAACATTTCACATTGTTAGGTATCAAGCCTGGCCAAACAAATTAGCCAATATTAGTTTTGCTACAGTAGATTTGTGTTTTGTTTTGTTCTATAATTATATTTATGCCTTTACACGTGATTGGTGAGTGGAATAGATATCCAAATCGAAAAGAAAAAAAATAAAAAACCAGGAGTCTCACCTAGAAAAACAAATTAGCAAAGATTAGTTTGAACAACGGATTTGTGTTTTGTTTTCTTCGGTAAAGTTATTTATATCTTCACGGGTGATTAGTGAGTGAAATGGATATAAAAATTGAAAGAAAAAAAACCAAAAAGTATTTTCCGTTACCAGGAGTCGAACCTGAAAGAACAAATCAGCCAAGTTTACTTTTGTTATAGCGGATTTGTGTTTTGTTTTTTTCCAGTAATTTCATTTATTGCTTGATGGTTTATTAGTGAGTGAAACAGATACAAAAAATGAAAAATACAAAAAAAATAACCCAAAAAATATTTTCCGCTTCTAGGAGTCGAACCTGGATGAACAAATCAGCCACGTTTGGTTTTGCTACAAAAGATTAGTGTTCCAATTTCTTCAGAAAGTTTATTTATTTCTTTATGGGTGATTAGTGAGCAAATATATATCAAAATTGCAAAGAAATAAGCCAAAAAACATTTTACGTTGTTAAGTGTCAAACCTGGCTAAACAAATTAGCCAATAATAGTTTTGCTACAACGGATTTGTGTTTTGTTTTGTTCTATAATTATATTTATATCTTTATACATCGTTGTTGAGTGGAATAGATATCCAAATCGAAAAGAAATAAAAAATAAAAAACCAGCAGTCTAACCTGGACGAACAAATCAGCCATGTTGAGTTTTGCTACCACATATTTGTGTTCTAATTTCTTCAGAAAGTTTATTTATGTCTTTATGGGTGATTAGTGAGTAAATATATAATATAAAAAAAAAGCAAAAAAGCCAAAAATACATTTTACGTTGTTAAGTTTCAAACCTGGCTAAACAAATTAGCCAATAATAGTTTCGCTACAAAGGATTTGTGTTTTGTTTTGTTTTATAATTATATTTATATCTTTATACGTTATTGGTTTGTGGTATAGATATCCGAATGGAAAGGGAAAAAAAAAAAAAAAACTAGGAGTCTAACCTAGAAAAACAAATTAGTAAATATTAGTGTGCTATAACGGATTTGTGTTTTGTTTTCTTCCATAAGGTTATTTAAATCTTTATCGGAGACTAGTGAGCGAAATAGATATTAAAATTGAAAATAAAAATAACCAAAAAAGTATTTTCCGCTCCTAGGAGTCGAACCTGGGAGACCAAATTAGCCAAGTTTAGTTTTGCTACATGGATTTGTGTTTTATTTTTTATAATTTTGTTTATAGCTTGACGGGTTATTAGTGAGTGAAAAAGATATTTAAGACGAAAAATACTAAAAAAATAACCGAAAAATATTTTCCGCTTCCGGGAACTGAACTTGGATCAACAAATCAGCCATGTTTGGTGTTGCTACAGTAGATTTGTGTTCTTTCTTCAAAAAGTTTATTTTTATCTTTATGGGTGATTAGTGAGTAAATAGATATCAAAATCCAAAAGAAAAAAAGCCAAATAAACATTTTACGTTATTTATATCTTTACGGGTGATTACTGAGTGAAATAGATATTAAAATTGAAAAATAAATAACCAAAAAATTATTTTCCACTGCCTGGAGTTGAACTTGGAAGAACAAATTAGCCAACTTTAGTTTTGCTACAGCGCATTTGTGTTTTATTTTTTTCAGTATTTTTATTTATAGATTGATGGGTTATTAGTGAGTGAAACAAAAAAAAATGAAAAATGAAAAAAAATTAACCGAAAAATATTTTCCGCTGCAAGGAGTCGAACCTGGACGAACAAATCAGCCATGTTTTGTTTTACTATAGCAGATTTGTGTTTTGTTCCATAATTATATTTATTAGTGAGTGAAATGGATATAAAAATTGAAAAGAAAAAAACCCAAAATGTATTTTCCGCTGCCAGGAATCGAACCTGGAAGAACAAATGAGCCAAGTTTAGTTTTGCAATAGCGGATTTGTGTTTTAATTTTTTAGTAATTTTGTTTATAGATTGATGGGTTATTAGTGAGTGAAACAAAAAAATGAAAAATGCAAAAAAATTAACCGAAAAATAATTTCCACTGCCAGGAGTCGAACCTAGATGAACAAATCAGCCATGTTTGGTTTTGCAACAACGGGTTTGTGTTGTAATTTCTTCGAAAAGTTTATTTATATCTTTATGGGTGGTTAGTGAGTAAATATATAATAAAATCTAAAAGAAAAAAAGCCGAAAAAACATTTTACGTTGTTAGGTATCAAACCTGGCTAAACAAATTAGCCAATAATCATTTTGCTACAACGGATTTGTGTTTCGTTTTGTTCCATAATTATATTTATATATTTATACGGATTGGTTTGTGGAATAGATATTTGAATCGAAAAGAAAAAACAAATAAAAAAGGAGGAGGCTATCCTAGAAAAACAAATTGGCAAAGATTAGTTTGCAACAACGGATTTGTGTTTTGTTTCCTTCGGTAAAGTTATTTAAATCTTTACGGATGATTAGTGAGTGAAATACATATTAAAACAGAAAAGAAAAACAACCAAAAAAGTATTTTCTGCTTCCAAGAGTTGTACTCGGAAGAACAAATTAGCCAAGTTTAGTTTTGCTATAGCCGATTTGCGTTTTATTTTTTTCAGTAATTTTATATATAGATTGATGGGCTATTAGTGAGTGAAATGGGAAAAAATGAAAAATACCAAAAAAATAAGCGAAAAATAGTTTCTGCTGGTAGGAGTCAAACCTGGATGAACAAATCAACCAAGTTTGGTTTTGCTATCGCGGATTTGTGTTGTGATTTCTTCAGAAAGTTTATTTACATCGTTATGGGTTATTCGTGAGCAAATAGATATCAAAATTGCAAATAAAAGAAGCCAAACAAACATTTTACTTTGTTAGGTATCAAACCTAGCCAAACAAATTAGCCAATAATAGTTTTGCGACAGCGGATTTGTGTTTTGTTTTGTTCTATAATTATATTTATATCTTTACACGTGATTGGTGAGTGGAATGGATATCCAACTTGAAAAGAAAAGAAAAATAAAAAACCAGGAGTCTTACCTAGAAAAACAAATTAGCGAAGATTAGTTTGCTTCAACGGATTTGTGCTTTGTTTTCTTCGGAAAAGTTATTTCTATCTTCATGGGTGATTAGTGAGTGAAATGGATATAAAATTTGAAAAGAAAAAAAACCAAAAAGTATTTTCCGCTGCCAAGAGTCGAACCTGGGGGAAGAAATTGGCCAAGTTTAGTTTTGCTACAGCGCATTTGATTTTTATTTTCTTCAGTAATTCTATTTATAGATTGATGGGTTATTAATGAGTGAAACAGAAAAAAATGAAAAATGCAAAAAAATTAATCGAGAAATATTTTCCGCAGCCAAGAGTCAAACCTGGATGAACTAATCAGCCATGTTTTGTTTTGTTACAGCGGATTAGTGTTCTAATTTCTTCAGAAAGTTTATTTATATCTTTATGGGTGATTAGTGAGCAAATAGATGTCAAAATCCTAAAGAAAAAAATCCAAAAAAACATTTTACTTTGTTAGGTATCAAACCTAACTAAACAAATTAGCCAATAATAGTTTTGCTACAACGGATTTGTGTTTTGTTTTCTTCGGTAAAGTAGTTTATATCTTCATGGGTAATTAGTGAGTGAAATGGATATAAAAATTGAAAAGAAAAAAAACCAAAAAGTATTTTCTGCTACCAGGAGTCGAACCTGGAAGAACAAATTAGCCAAGTTTAGTTTGCTACAGTGGATTTGTGTTTTATTTTTTCAGTAATTTTATTTATAGCATGATGGGTTATTAGTGAGTAAATATATAATAAAATCTAAAAGAAAAAATGCCAAAAAAACATTTTACATTATTAGGTATCAAACCTGGCCAAACAAATTAGCCACTAATAGTTTTCCTACAGCGGATTTGTGTTTTGTTTTGTTCTATAATTATAATTATATCTTTACATGTGATTGGTGAGTGGAATAGATATCCAAATCGAAAAGAAACGAAAAATAAAAAACCAAGAGTCTTACGTAGAAAAACAAATTAGCGAAGATTTGTTTGCTACAACGGATTTGTGTTTTGTTTTCTTTGGAAAAGTTATTTATATCTTCATGGGTGACTAGCGAGTGAAATGGATATAAAAATGGAAAAGAAAAAAAACCCAAAAGTGTTTTCCACTGCCAGGAGTCGAACCTGGAAGAACAAATTAGCCAAGTTTAGTTTTGCTACAGCGGATTTGTGTTTTATTTTTTTCAGTAATTTTATTTATAGATTGATGGGTTATTAGTGAGTGAAACGGAAAAAAAATGAAAAATACACAAAAATTAACCGAAAAATATTTTCCGCTGCTAAGAGTCGAACCTAGATGAACAAATCTGCCATGTTTGGTTTTGCTACAGCGGATTTGTGTTCTCATTTCTTCAGAAAGTTTATTTATATCTTTATGGGTGATTAGTCAGTAAATGTATGATAAAATCTAAGAGAAAAAATGCCAAAAAAACATTTTACATTAGTAGGTATCAAACCTGGCCAAACAAATTAGCCACTAATAGTTTTGCTATAGCGGATTTGTGTGTTGTTTTGTTCTATAATTATAATTATATCTTTACATGTGATTGGTGAGTGGAATAGATATCCAAATCAAAAAGAAACGAAAAATAAAAAACCAAGAGCCTTACCTAGAAAAACAAATTAGCGAAGATTTGTTTGTTACAACGGATTTGTGTTTTGTTTTCTTTGGAAAAGTTATTTATATCTTCACGGGTGATTAGTGAGTGAAATGGATATAAAAATGGAAAAGAAAAAAAGCCAAAAAGTATTTTCCGCTGCCAGGAGTCGAACCTGGAAGAACAAATTAGCCAAGTTTAGTTTTGCTACAGCGGATTTGTGTTTTATTTTTTTCAGTAATTTTACTTATAGATTGATGGGTTATTAGTGAGTGAAATGGAAAAAAAAAATGAAAAATTCAAAAAAATTAACCGAAAAATATTTTCCGCTGCCAGGAGTCGAACCTAGATGAACAAATCTGCCATGTTTGGTTTTGCTATAGCGGATTGTGTTCTCATTTCTTCAGACAGTTTATTTATATCTTTATGGGTGATTAGTGAGTAAATGTATGATAAAATTTAAGAGAAAAAAAGCCAAAAAAACATTTTACATTATTAGGTATCAAACCTGGCCAAACAAATTAGCCGCTAAAAGTTTTGCTACAGCGGATTTGTGTGTTGTTTTGTTCTATAACTATAATTATATCTTTACGTGTGATTGGTGAGTGGAATAGATATGCAAATCGAAAAGAAACGAAAAATAAAAGACCAAGAGTCTTACCTAGAAAAACAAATTAGCGAAGATTTGTCTGCTACAACAGATTTGTGTTTTGTTTTCTTTGGAAAAGCTATTTATATCTTCATGGGTGATTAGTGAGTGAAATGGATATAAAAATGGAAAAGAAAAAAAACCAAAAATTATTTTCCGCTGCCAGGAGTTGAACCTGGAAGAACAAATTAGCCAAGTTTAGTTTTGCTACAGCGGATCTGTGTTTTATTTTTTTCAGTAATTTTACTTATAGATTGATGGGTTATTAGTGAGTGAAACGGAAAAAAATAAAAAATACAAAAAAACCAAACGAAAAATATTTTCCGCAGCCAGGAGTCAAACCTGGATGAACTAATCAGCCATGTTTTGTTTTGTTACAGCGGATTAGTGTTCTAATTTCTTCAGAAAGTTTATTTATATCTTTATGGGTGATTAGTGAGCAAATAGATATCAAAATCCTAAAGAAAAAAATCCAAAAAAACATTTTACTTTGTTAGGTATCAAACCTAACTAAACAAATTAGCCAATAATAGTTTTGCTACAACGGATTTGTGTTTTGTTTTCTTCGGTAAAGTAGTTTATATCTTCATGGGTAATTAGTGAGTGAAATGGATATAAAAATTGAAAAGAAAAAAAACCAAAAAGTATTTTCCGCTACCAGGAGCCGAACCTGGAAGAACAAATTAGCCAAGTTTAGTTTGCTACAGTGGATTTGTGTTTTATTTTTTCAGTAATTTTATTTATAGCATGATGGGTTATTAGTGAGTAAATATATAATAAAATCTAAAAGAAAAAATGCCAAAAAAACATTTTACATTATTAGGTATCAAACCTGGCCAAACAAATTGGCCGCTAAAAGTTTTGCTACAGCGGATTTGTGTGTTGTTTTGTTCTATAATTATAATTATATCTTTACATGTGATTGGTGAGTGGAATAGATATGCAAATCGAAAAGAAACGAAAAATAAAAAACCAAGAGTCTTACCTAGAAAAACAAATTAGCGAAGATTTGTCTGCTACAACAGATTTGTGTTTTGTTTTCTTTGGAAAAGTTATTTATATCTTCATGGGTGATTACTGAGTGAAATGGATATAAAAATGGAAAATAAAAAAAACCAAAAAGTATTTTCCGCTGCCAGGAGTCGAACCTGGAAGAACAAATTAGCCAAGTTTAGTTTTGCTACAGCGGATCTGTGTTTTATTTTTTTCAGTAATTTTACTTATAGATTGATGGGTTATTAGTGAGTGAAACGGAAAAAAATAAAAAATACAAAAAAACTAACCGAAAAATATTTTCCGCAGCCAGGAGTCAAACCTGGATGAATTAATCAGCCATGTTTTGTTGTGTTACAGCGGATTAGTGCTCTAATTTCTTCAGAAAGTTTATTTATATCTTTATGGGTAATTAGTGAGCAAATAGATATCAAAATCTTAAAGAAAAAAATCTAAAAAAACATTTTACGTTGTTAGGTATCAAACCTAACTAAACAAATTAGCCAATAATAGTTTTGCTATAACGGATTTGTGTTTTGTTTTCTTCGGTAAAGTAGTTTATATCTTCATGGGTAATTAGTGAGTGAAATGGATATAAAAATTGAAAAGAAAAAAAACCAAAAAGTATTTTCCGCTACCAGGAGTCGAACCTGGAAGAACAAATTAGCCAAGTTTAGTTTGCTACAGTGGATTTGTGTTTTATTTTTTCAGTAATTTTATTTATAGCATGATGGGTTATTAGTGAGTAAATATATAATAAAATCTAAACGAAAAAATGCCAAAAAAACATTTTACATTATTAGGTATCAAACCTGGCCAAACAAATTAGCCACTAATAGTTTTCCTATAGCGGATTTGTGTTTTGTTTTGTTCTATAATTATAATTATATCTTTACATGTGATTGGTGAGTGGAATAGATATCCAAATCGAAAAGAAACGAAAAATAAAAAACCAAGAGTCTTACGTAGAAAAACAAATTAGCGAAGATTTGTTTGCTACAACGGATTTGTGTTTTGTTTTCTTTGGAAAAGTTATTTATATCTTCATGGGTGACTAGCGAGTGAAATGGATATAAAAATGGAAAAGAAAAAAAACCCACAAGTCTTTTCCACTGCCAGGAGTGAACCTGAAAGAACAAATTAGCCAAGTTTAGTTTTGCTACAGCGGATCTGTGTTTTATTTTTTTCAGTAATTTTATTTATAGATTGATGGGTTATTAGTGAGTGAAACGGAAAAAAAATGAAAAATACAAAAAAATTAACCGAAAAATATTTTCCGCTGCCAGGAGTCGAACCTCGATGAACAAATCTGCCATGTTTGGTTTTGCTACATCGGATTTGTGTTCTCATTTCTTCCGAAAGTTTATTTACATCTTTATGGGTGATTAGTCAGTAAATGTATGATAAAATCTAAGAGAAAAAATGCCAAAAAAACATTTTACATTATTAGGTATCAAACCTGGCCAAACAAATTAGCCACTAATAGTTTTCCTACAGCGGATTTGTGTTTTGTTTTGTTCTATAATTAAAATTATATCTTTACATGTGATTGGTGAGTGGAATAGATATCCAAATCGAAAAGAAACGAAAAATAAAAAACCAAGAGTCTTACGTAGAAAAACAAATTAGCGAAGATTTGTTTGCTACAACGGATTTGTGTTTTGTTTTCTTTGGAAAAGTTATTTATATCTTCATGGGTGACTAGCGAGTGAAATGGATATAAAAATGGAAAAGAAAAAAAACCCAAAAGTGTTTTCCGCTGCCTGGAGTCGAACCTGGAAGAACAAATTAGCCAAGTTTAGTTTTGCTACAGCGGATTTGTGTTTTATTTTTTTCAGTAATTTTATTTATAGATTGATGGGTTATTAGTGAGTGAAACGGAAAAAAAATGAAAAATACAAAAAAATTAACCGAAAAATATTTTCCACTGCCAGGAGTCGAACCTAGATGAACAAATCTGCCATGTTTGGTTTTGCTACAGCGGATTTGTGTTCTCATTTCTTCAGAAAGTTTATTTATATCTTTATGGGTGATTAGTCAGTAAATGTAAGATAAAATCTAAGAGAAAAAATGCCAAAAATACATTTTACATTATTAGGTATCAAACCTGGCCAAACAAATTAGCCACTAATAGTTTCGCTATAGCGGATTTGTGTGTTGTTTTGTTCTATAATTAAAATTATATCTTTACATGTGATTGGTGAGTGGAATAGATATCCAAATCGAAAAGAAACGAAAAATAAAAAACCAACAGCCTTACCTAGAAAAACAAATTAGCGAAGATTTGTTTGCTACAACGGATTTGTGTTTTGTTTTCTTTGGAAAAGTTATTTATATCTTCATGGGTGATTAGTGAGTGAAATGGATATAAAAATGGAAAAGAAAAAAACCCAACAAGTATTTTCCGCTGCCAGGAGTCGAACCTGGAAGAACAAATTAGCCAAGTTTAGTTTGCTACAGCGGATTTGTGTTTTATCTTTTTTCAGTAATTTTACTTATAGATTGATCTGTTATTAGTGAGTGAAACGGAAATAAATGAAAAATACAAAAAAATTAACCGAAAAATATTTTCAGCTGGCAGGAGCCAAACCTGGATGAACAAATCTGCCATATTTGGTTTTGCTACAGCGGATTGTGTTCTCATTTCTTCAGAAAGTTTATTTATAACTTTATGGGCGATTAGTGAGTAAATATATAATAAAATCTAAAAGAAAAAAATGCCAAAAAAACATTTTACATTATTAGGTATCAAACCTGGCCAAACAAATTAGCCAATAATAGTTTTGCTCCAGCGGATTTGTGTGTTGTTTTGTTCTATAATTATAATTATATCTTTACATGTGATTGGTGAGTGGAATAGATATCCAAATCGAAAAGAAACGAAAAATAAAAGACCAAGGGTCTTACCTAGAAAAGCAAATTACTGAAGATTTGTTTGCTACAACGGATTTGTGTTTTGTTTTCTTTGGAAAAGTTATTTATATCTTCATGGGTGATTAGTGAGTGAAATGGATATAAAAATGGAAAAGAAAAAAACCCAACAAGTATTTTCCGCTGCCAGGAGTCGAACCTGGAAGAACAAATTAGCCAAGTTTAGTTTGCTACAGCGGATTTGTGTTTTATTTTTTTTCAGTAATTTTACTTATAGATTGATGGGTTATTAGTGAGTGAAATGGAAAAAAATGAAAAATACAAAAAAATTAGCCGAAAAATATTTTCAGCTGGTAGGAGCCAAACCTGGATGAACAAATCTGCCATATTTGATTTTGCTACAGCGGATTTGTGTTCTCATTTCTTCAGAAAGTTTATTTATAACTTTATGGGTGATTAGTGAGTAAATATATAATAAAATCTAAAAGAAAAAAATGCCAAAAAATCATTTTACATTATTAGGTATCAAACCTGGCCAAACAAATTAGCCAATAATAGTTTTGCTACAGCGGATTTGTGTGTTGTTTTGATCTATAATTATAATTATATCTTTACATGTGATTGGTGAGTGGAATAGATATCCAAATCGAAAAGAAACGAAAAATAAAAAACCAGGAGTCTTACCTAGAAAAACAAATTAGCGAAGATTTGTTTGCTACAACAGATTTGTGTTTTGTTTTCTTTGGAAAAGTTATTTATATCTTCATGGGTGATTAGAGAGTGAAATGGATATAAAAATGGAAAAGAAAAAAAACCAAAAAGTATTTTCCGCTGCCAGGAGTCGAACCTGGAAGAACAAATTAGCCAAGTTTAGTTTTGCTACAGCGGATTTGTGTTTTATTTTTTTCAGTAATTTTACTTATAGATTGATGGGTTATTAGTGAGTGAAATGGAAAAAAAATGAAAAATACAAAAAAATTAACCGAAAAATATTTTCCGCTACCAGGAGTCGAACCTAGATGAACAAGTCTGCCATGTTTGGTTTTGGTACAGCGGATTTGTGTTCTCATTTCTTTAGACAGTTTATTTATATCTTTATGGGTGATTAGTGAGTAAATGTATGATAAAATTTAAGAGAAAAAAAGCCAAAAAAACATTTTACATTATTAGGTATCAAACCTGGCCAAACAAATTAGCCGCTAAAAGTTTTGCTACAGCGGATTTGTGTGTTGTTTTGTTCTATAATTATAATTATATCTTTACATGTGATTGGTGAGTGGAATAGATATCCAAATCAGAAAGAAACGAAAAATAAAAGACCAAGAGTCTTACCTAGAAAAACAAATTAGCGATGATTTGTTTGCTAGAACGGATTTGTGTTTTGTTTTCTTTGGAAAAGTTATTTATATCTTCATGGGTGATTAGTGAGTGAAATGGATATAAAAATGGAACAGAAAAAAAACCAAAAAGTATTTTCCGCTGCCAGGAGTCGAACCTAGAAGAACAAATTAGCCAAGTTTAGTTTTGCTACAGCGGATTTCTGTTATATTTTTTTCAGTAATTTTACTTATAGATTGATGGGTTATTAGTGAGTGAAATGGAAAAGAAATGAACAATAGAAAAAAATTAACCGAAAAATATTTTCCGCTACCAGGAGTCGAACCTAGATGAACAAATCTGCCATGTTTGGTTTTGCTACAGCGGATTTGTGTTCTCATTTCTTCATACAATTTATTTATATCTTTACGGGTGATTAGTGAGTAAATGTATGATAAAATTTAAGAGAAAAAAAGCCAAAAAAACATTTTACATTATTAGGTATCAAACCTGGCCAAACAAATTAGCCGCTAAATGTTTTGCTACAGCGGATTTGTGTGTTGTTTTATTCTATAATTATAATTATATCTTTACATGTGATTGGTGAGTGGAATAGATATCCAAATCGAAAAGAAATGAAAAATAAAAGACCAAGAGTCTTACCTAGAAAAACAAATTAGCGAAGATTTGTTTGCTACAACGGATTTGTGTTTTGTTTTCTCCTTTAATAATGAATTCTGAAAAAATGCTTTGACGTCTACATCAAGCAATTGTGGATTGGAAAAGTTATTTATATCTTCATGGGTGATTAGTGAGTGAAATGGATATAAAAATGGAAAAGAAAAAAACCCAACAAGTATTTTCCGCTGCCAGGAGTCGAACCTGGAAGAACAAATTAGCCAAGTTTAGTTTTGCTACAGTGGATTTGTGTTTTATTTTTTTCAGTAATTTTACTTATAGATTGATGGGTTATTAGTGAGTGAAACGGAAAAAAAAATAAAAAATACAAAAAAATTAACCGAAAAATATTTTCCGCTGGCAGGAGTCGAACCTGGATGAACAAATCTGCCATATTTGGTTTTGCTACAGCGGATTTGTGTTCTCATTTCTTCAGAAAGTTTATTTATATCATTATGGGTGATTAGTGAGAAAATATATAATAAAATCTTAAAGAAAAAAATGCCAAAAAAACATTTTACATTATTAGGTATCAAGCCTGGCCAAACAAATTAGCCAATAATAGTTTTGCTACAGCGGATTTGTGTTTTCTTTTGTTCTATAATTATAATTATATATTCACATGTGATTGGTGTGTGGAATAGATATCCAAATCGAAAAGAAACAAAAAATAAAAAACCAAGAGCCTTACCTAGAAAAACAAATTAGCGAAGATTTGTATGCTACAACTGATTTGTGTTTTGTTTTCTTGGGAAAAGTTATTTATATCTTCATGGGTGATTAGTGTGTGAAATAGATATAAAAATGGAAATGAAAAAAAACCAAAAAGTTGTTTCCGCTGCCAGGAGTCTAACCTGGAAGAACAAATATGCCAAATTTAGTTTAGCTACAGCGGATTTGTGTTTTATTTTTTTCAGTAGTTTTGTTTGTAGATTGATGGGTTATTAGTGAGTGAAATGGAAAAAAATGAAAAATAGAAAAAAAATCACCGAAAATTATTTTCCGCTACCAGGAGTCGAAGCTGGATGAACAAATTTTCCATGTTTGGTTTTGCCACAGCGGATTTGTGTTCTCATTTCTTCAGAAAGTTTATTTATATCTTTATGGGTGATTAGTGAGAAAATATATAATAAAATCTAAAAGAAAAAATGCCAAAAAAACATTTTACGTTATTAGGTATCAAACCTGGCCAAACAAATTAGCCAATAATAGTTTTGCTACAGCTGATTTGTGTGTTGTTTTGTTCTATAATTACAATTATATCTTTACATATGATTGGTGAGTGGAATAGATATCCAAATCGAAAAGAAACGAAAAATAAAAGACCAACGGTCTTACCTAGAAAAACAAATTAGCGAAGATTTGTTTGCTACAACGGATTTGTGTTTCGTTTTCTTTGGAAAAGTTATTTTTATCTTCATGGGTGATTAGTGAGTGAAATGGATATAAAAATGGAAAAGAAAAAAACCCAACAAGTATTTTCCGTTGCCAGGAGTCGAACCTGGAAGAACAAATTAGCCAAGTTTAGTTTGCTATAGCGGATTTGTGTTTTACTTTTTTCAGTAATTTTACTTATGGATTGATGGGTTATTAGTGAGTGATACGGTAAAAAATGAAAAATAAAAAAAAGTAACCGAAAAATATTTTCAGCTGGCAGGAGCCAAACCCGGATGAACAAATCTGCCGTGTTTGGTTTTGCTACAGCGGATTTGTGTTTGCATTTCTTCAGAAAGTTTATTTATAACTTTATGGGTGATTAGTGAGTAAATATATAATAAAATCTAAAAAAAAATGATGCCAAAAAAACATTTTACATTATTAGGTATCAAACCTGGCCAAACAAATTAGCCAATAATAGTTTTGCTACAACGGATTTGTGTATTGTTTTGATCTATAATTATAATTATATCTTTACATGTGATTGGTGAGTGGAATAGATATCCAAATCGAAAAGAAACGAAAAATAAAAAACCAAGAGTCTTACCTAGAAAAACAAATTAGCGAAGATTTGTTTGCTACAACGGATTTGTGTTTTGTTTTCTTTGGAAAACTTATTTATATCTTCATGGGTGATTAGTGAGTGAAATGGATATAAAAATGGAAAAGAAAAAAAACCAAAAAGTTGTTTCCGCTGCCAGGAGTCGAACCTGGAAGAACAAATTTGCCAAGTTTAGTTTTGCTACATCGGATTTCTGTTTTATTTTTTTCAGTAATTTTATTTGTAGATTGATGGGTTATTAGTGAGTGAAATGGGAAAAAAATGAAAAATAGAAAAAAAATAACCGAAAATTATTTTCCGCTGCCAGGAGTTGAACCTGTATGAACAAATTTTCCATGTTTGGTTTTGCTACAGCGGATTTGTGTTCTCATTTCTTCAGAAAGTTTATTTATATCTTTATGGGTGATTAGTGAGAAAATATATAATAAAATCTAAAAGAAAAAATGCCAAGAAAACATTTTACGTTATTAGGTATCAAACCTGGCCAAACAAATTAGCCAATAATAGTTTTGCTACAGCTGATTTGTGTGTTGTTTTGTTCTACAATTACAATTATATCTTTACATGTGATTGGTGGGTGGAATAGATATCCAAATCGAAAAGAAACGAAAAGTAAAAAGCTAAGAGTCTTACCTAGAAAAACAAATTAGCGAAGACTTGTTTGCTACAACGGATTTGTGTTTTGTTTTATTTGGAAAAGTTATTTATATCTTCATGGGTGATTAGTGAGTGAAATGGATATAAAAATGGAAAAGAAAAAAAGCCAAAAAGTATTTTGCGCTGCCAGGAGTCGAACCTGGAAGAACAAATTAGCCAAATTTAGTTTTGCTACAGCGGATTTGTGTTTTATTTTTTTTAGTAATTTTGTTTATAGATTGTTGGGTTATTAGTGAGTTAAACGGAAAAAATAAAAATAGAAAAAAAATTAACCGAAAAATATTTTCCGCTGGCAAGAGTCGAACCTGGATGAACTAATATGCCATGTTTAGTTTTGCTACAACGGATTTGTTTTCTCATTTCTTCTGAAAGTTTATTTATATCTTTATGGGTGATAAGTGAGTAAATATATAATAAAATCAAAAAGAAAAAATGTCAAAAAAACATTTTACATTATTAGGTATCAAGCCTGGCCAAACAAATTAGCCAATAATAGTTTTGCTACAGCGGATTTGTGTTTTGTTTTGTTCTATAATTATAATTATATATTCACATGTGATTGGTGTGTGGAATAGATATCCAAATCGACAAGAAACAAAAAATAAAAAACAAAGAGCCTTACCTAGAAAAACAAATTTGCGAAGATTTGTTTGCTACAACTGATTTGTGTTTTGTTTTCTTTGGAAAAGTTAGTTATATCTTCATGGGTGATTAGTGAGTGAAATGGATATAAAAATGGAATAGAAAAAAAACCAAAAAGTAGTTTCCCCTGCCAGGAGTCGAACGTGGAAGAACAAATTGGTTTGTGTTTTATTTTTTTTCAGTAATTTTATTTATAGATTGATGGGTTATTAGTGAGTGAAACAAAAAAAAATGAAGAATGCAAAAAAATTAACCAAAAAATATTTTCCACTGCCACGAGTCGAGCTTGGATGAACAAATCAGCCATGTTTGGTTTTTGCTGCAGCGGATTTGTGTTCTAATTTCTTCAAAATGTTTATTTATATCTTTATGGGTGATTAGTGAGTAAATAGTTATCAAAATCCAAAAGAAAAAAAAGCCAAAAAAGCATTTGACGTTGTTATGTTTCAAACCTGGCTTAACAAATTAACCAAGAATAGTTTTGCTACAGCTGATTTGTGTTATGTTTTGTTCTATAATTATATATATATTTTTGATACGTGATTGGTTTGTGGAATAGATATTTGAATCTAAAATAAGAAAAATAAAAAACTGGGAGTCTAACCTAGAAAACTAAATTAGCAAAGATTAGTTTGCAACTAAGGATTTGTGTTTTGTTTTCTTCGGTAAAGTTATTTATATATTTAGGGGTGATTAGTGAGTGAAATGGATATAAAAATTGAAAAGAAAAAAAACCAAAAATTATTTTCTGCTGCCAGGAGTCGAACTTGGAAGAAGAAATTGGCCAAGTTTAGTTTTGCTACAACGGATTTCTGTTTTATTTTTGTTCAGTAATTTTATTTATAGATTGATGGGTTATTAGTGAGTGAAACAGAAAAAAAATGAAGAATGCAAAAAAATTAACCAAAAAAATATTTTCCACTGCCAGGAGTCGAGCCTGGATAAATAAATCAGCTATGTTTGGTTTTGCTACAGCGGATTTGTGTTCTAATTTCTTCAAAATGTTTATTTATATCTTTATGGGTGATTAGTGAGTAAATAGATATCAAAATTCGAAAGAAAAAAAGCCAAAAAAGCATTTTACGTTGTTAAGTATGAAACCTGGCTAAACAAATTAGCGAATAATAGTTTTGCTACAATGAATTTGTGTTATGTTTTGTTATATAATTATATATATATATATATATATATTGATACGTGATTGGTTTGTGGAATAGATATTTGAATCGAAAATAAAAAAAATATAAAACTAGGAGTCTAACCCAGAAAACCTTATTAGCAAAGATTAGTTTGCAACAAAGGATTTGTGTTTTGTTTTCTTCGGTAAAGTTATTTATATCTTTACGGGTGATTAATGAGTGAAATAGATATTAAAATTGAAAAGAAAAATAACCAAAAAAGTATTTTTCGCTGTCAGGAGTTGAACCTGGAAGAACAAATTAGCCAAGTTTAGTTTTGCTACCGCGAATTTGTGTTTTATTTTTTCAATAATTTTATCTATGGCTTGATGGGTTATTAGTGAGTGAAAGAGAAACAAAAGAAAAATAAAAAAAATTAACCGAAAATTATTTCCGCTCCCAGGAGTCGAACCTGCATGAACAAATCAACCATGGTTGGTTTTGTTACAGCAGCTTTGTGTGCTAATTTCTTCAAAAAAACTATTTATATCTTTATGGGTGATTAGTGAGCAAATAGATATCAAAATCGCAAAGAAAAAAAGCCAAGAAAACATTTTACGTTGTTAGGTATCTAACCTGGCTATACAAATTAGCCAATAATAGTTTTGCTACAACGCATTTGTGTTTTGTTTTGTTCTATAATTATATTTATATCTTTACACATGATTGGTGAGTGGAATAGATATCCAAATCGAAAAGGAAAAAAAAAAAAAAACAGGAGTTTAACCTAGAAAAACAAATTTGCGAACATTAGTTTGCCACAACGGATTTGTGTTTTGTTTTCTTCAGTAAAGTTATTTATATCTATATTGGTGATTAGTGAGTGAAATGGATATTAAAATTGAAAAGAAAAAAAAACCAAAAAGTATTTTCCGCTGCCAGGAGTCTAGCCTCGAAGAACAAATTTGCGAACTTTAGTTTTCCTACAATAGATTTGTGTTTTATTTTTTTTCAGTCATTTTATTTATAGCTTAATGGGTTATTAGTGAGTGAAACATATATGAAAAATGAAAAGTGCAGAAACAAAAATTAACTAAAAAACATTTTTGCTTCCATGAATCGAACCTGGAAGAACAAATCAGCCATGTTTGGTTTTGCTACAACGGATGTATATTCAAATTTCTTCAGAAAGTTTATTTATATCTTTCTGGGTGATTAGTGAGTAGATATTAAAATCGAAAAGAAAAAAAGGCAAAAAAACATTTTACGTTGTTCGGTATCAAACTTGGCTAAATAAATTAGACAATAATAGTTTTGCTACAACAGATTTGTGTTTTATTTTGCTCTATAATTATATTTATATCTTTATAAGTGATTGTTTTGTTGAATAGATATCCGAATCGAAAAGAAAAAACAAATAAAAAAGTAGAAGTCTAACCTACAAAAACGAATTAGCAAAGATTAGTTTGCTACAACGGATTTGTGCTTTGTTTTCTTCGGTATAGTTATTTATATCTTTATGGGTGATTAGTGAGTGAAATAGTTATTAAAATTGAAATGAAAAATAACCAAAAAAGTATTTTCCGTTGCCAGGAGTTGAACCTGGAAGAATAAATTAGCCAAGTTTAGTTTTGCTACAGCGGATTTGTGTTTTATTTTTTCAGTAATTTTGTTTATAGCTTGATAGGTTATTAGTGAGAGAAATAGGTATAAAAAACGAAAATACTAAAAAAATAACCGAAAAATATTTTCCGCTGCCAGGAACTGAACCTGGATCAACAAATCAGCCATGTTTGGTTTTGCTACAGCGGATTTGTGTTCTAATTGCTTCAGAAAGTTTATTTATATCTTTATGGGTGATTAGTGAGTAAATAGATATCAAAATCCAAAAGAAAAAAAGCCAAAAAAGAATTTTACGTTCTTAGGTATCAAACCTGGCTAAACAAATTAGCCAATAATAGGTTTGCTACAACGGATTTGTGTTTTGTTTTGTTCTATAATTATATTTATGTCCTTATACGTGATTGGTTTGTGGAATAGATATTTGAATCGAAAAGAAAAAAAATAAAAAACTAGGAGTCTAACCCAGAAAAACAAATTAGCAAAGATTAGTTTGCAACAATGGATTTGTATTTTGTTTTCTTCGGTAAAGTTATTTATATCTTTACGGGTGATTAGTGAGTGAAATAGTTGTTAAAATTGAAATGAAAAATAACCAAAAAAGTATTTTCCGTTGCCAAGAGTTGAACCTGGAAGAACAAATTAGCCAAGTTTAGTTTTGCTACAGCGGATATGTGTTTTATTTTTTTCAGTAATTTTGTTTATAGATTGACGGGTTATTAGTGATTGAAACATATATAAAAAACGAAAAATAGTAAAAAAATAACTGAAAAATATTTTCCGCTGCCAGGAATTGAACCTGGATGAACAAATCAGCCATGTTTGGTTTTGCTACAGCGGATTTGTGTTCTAATTGCTTCAGAAAGTTTATTTATATCTTTATGGGTGATTATTGAGTAAATAGATATCAAAATGCAAAAGAAAAAAAGCCAAAAAAGCATTTTACGTTCTTAGGTATCAAACCTGGCTAAACAAATTAGCCAATAGTAGTTTTGCTACAATGGATTTATGTTTTGTTTTGTTCTATAATTATATTTATATCTTTATACGTGATTGGTTTGTAGAATAGATATTTGAATCGAAAAGAAAAAAAAATAAAAAATTAGGAGTCTAACCTAGAAAAACAAATTAGCAAAGATTAGTTTGCAATAACGGATTTGTGTTTTGTTTTCTTCGGTAAAGTTATTTATATCTTTACGGGTGATTAGTGAGTGAAATAGATATTAAAATTGAAAAGAAAAATAACCAAAAAAGTATTTTCCGCTGCCAGGAGTCGAACTTAGAAGAACAAATTAGCCAAGTTTAGTTTTGCTACAGCGGATTTGTGTTTTATGTTTTTCAATAATTTTATTTATAGCTTGATGGGTTATTAGTGAGTGAAACAAATATAAAAAAACGAACAATACAAAAAAAAAAACCAAAATATATTTTCCACCGCCAAGAGTCAAACCTGGATGACCAAATCAATAATGTTTGGATTTGCTACACCGGATTCGTGTTCTAATTTCTTCAGAAAGTTCATTTATATCTTTATGCTTGATTGGTGACTAAATAGATATCAAAATCATAAAGAAAAAAAGCCAACAAAACATTTTACGTTGTTAGGTATCAAACCTGGCTAAGTAAATTAGCCAATAATAGTTTTGCTACAACGGATTTGTGTTTTGTTTTGTTCTCTAATTGTATTTATATCTTTATACATGATTGGTGAGTGGTATAGATATCCAAATGGAAAAGAAAAAAACAATAAAATACCAAGAGTCTAACCAAGAAAAACAAATTAGCAAAGATTAGTTTGCACAATGGATTTGCGTTTTGTTTTTTTCGGTAAAATTATTTATATCTTTATGGGTGATTAGTGAGTGAAATAGATATTAAAATTGAATAGAACAATAACCAAAAAATATCTTCTGCTGCTAGGAGTTGAAGATGGAAGAACAAATTAGCCAAGTTAAGTTTTGCTACATCGGATTTGTGTTTTATTTTTTTTCAGTAATTTTATTTATAGCTCGATGGGTTATTAGTGAGTGAAACAGATATAGAAACGAAAAATACAAAAAAAAACCAAAAAATATTTACCGCTGCCAGGATTCGAACCTGGAAGAACAAATCAGCCATGTTTGGTTTTGCTACAGCAGAGTTGTGTTCTATTTTCTTCAGAAAGTTTATTTGTATCTTTATGGGTGATTTGTGAGTAAATAGATATCAAAATCTAAAAGAAAAAAAAGCCAAAAAAACATTTTACATTGTTAGGTATCAAACCTGGCTAAACAAATTTGCCAATAATAGTTTTGATACAACGGATTTGTGTTTTGTTTTGTTATATAATTATATTTATATCTTTATACATGATTGGTTTGTGGAATAGATATCCGAATCGAAAAGGAAAAAAAAAAAAAAAAACTAGGAGTCTAACCTAGAAAAACAAATTAGCAAAGATTAGTTTGCTACAACAGATACATGCAGAAATTCCCTGCTCACAAAGACACGTTCTAAGATTAGGGTTCTATCACCATAAGAACATAAGGCTTTCAATGAGTAGAAGAGTTTTCTATAGCAACCATTGACGATGTCTTCCTCAGGTAAAAATGCTTTGATCATTCATCTCTTATGTGACTAGTGTTATCAGTTAAGTGTGTGAATCTTCCAACATTTGGTATCAGAGCAAGCTTAACTGGTCCTAGTCCATAGAAGTGTGTGAATCTTCCAACATTTGGTATCAGAGCAAGCTTAACTGGTCCAAGTTCATAGTTTTGTATTTTTAATTTTTTTTTTGGAATTAATGAATGGTGATTCAAAACTCATAAAGTGTCAACATTCTTTTCTAAAGAGAAGTATACATGAATTGTCAAGAGTTTTAATCAGTGTATTGGGCCATATTGATCAATCTATGTGTTAGTCCAAAGACTCGATTAAAAAAAAAATTACATAGACGATCATGTGAATGGTGGCTGTACAATGAGGAAATAATGGCAGTTCATATCTCTAGCCTAAAGGCGTGATATAAACATGCATTTGAATAATTTAATTTGTTTATTTTGATGTCTTCCTCAGCTTTGAACCTGTCTTCCATTGAACCATTAAGCGGAGGGAATTACAAAAAGTGGAGAGAAGATGTTGAGATCGTGCTAGGGTTAATGGACCTTGATTTGGCCTTGAGAGAAGATGAACCAGTACCATTAACTGATGATTCAACTCCTGATCAGAGGATGAAATTTGAAAAATGGGAGAAGGCTAATAGAATGGCTTTGATGGTGATGAAGAGGACTATGAGTGATATAGTGAGGGTTGGCTTCAACATGTGACAAAGCTAAAAATTTCTTGGAAGCTATGGGAGCGAAGTTCAGAGAGTCTGAGAAGGCACAAATGGGAGATTTGATGACGACCCTGACAACCCTGAAACTTGATGAGAATAAGAGTGTGAGAGAGCACATTCTTAAATTTGTTGAGACTGCTGTAAACTTAGAGAATTGGATGTTCCTATTGACAATGCATTCATAGTCCACATGGCCCTGAATTCGTTGCCTCCAAAGTTCAACCAACTGATGATCTCCTATAATACTTAGAAAGAGAAATGGGCACTGGATGACTTGATCTCAATCTGTGCACAAGAATAAGCTAGAATCAAAAGGGATGAAGTTTTTCACCCCATTAATATGGTGCATGCTGACAAGGGTAAGACAATGGCTTACAACTCTGGTAAGGTCCCTAATCTTGACAATAATTTCACTTCTGCACCATATGCATCCTCCTTTAAAGGACCCATGACACATATGGATTACATGGACAAAATCAAGTGTTATTTTTGCAAAAAGCTTGGGCACATGAAAAGGAATTATGACAAACGAAAGATTTGGAAAAATAAGAAAGGTACAAATTTTGTTGAAATTTTTCTGTGTTTTGAAACTAATCTTGTTGAAGTCCCTCCAAATTCTTGGTGGTTTGACACTGGTTGTTCGGTTCATATCACCAATTCGTTGCAGGGGTTCATAAGAGGAACTACAACAAAAAGAAGTGAAGATTTTCTAGAGCCTGAAGACAAGGTTGCTAGTTTCTTCAAAGTTCACGAATTGTCGACGCTGGGTTCAGTCTCAGTAATTATATTTGTGCAAATATAAGTATGCCAAATTGGAACAGACTGTACGAACACAAATACTCGAAAAAGATAAGTGTCTTGATTGTAAATGTGGTTCAGCCGTCTGAATGCCAAACTCTAAAATGTACTTGCAAATATCCAATAATAAAATAAACTCGGCTTTCAATGTGTCAAGCCTGGTAACACCACCATTCGCTGAGAAGGTTGACGAGTTGACATCTTCTAACAAGGACTCGAAAATTCTATTGATCGAAACTTGGATAGATAATCAATCAATCTTGAAGAATACTGTTTGTCCAAACTAAATGTGCTCCTTGGTCGGTTGATTTTAAGGCTTCAGTGTTGTTTATCCAAACTTAATATTTCGCTAATTGCCTCCACAATGTTGTTTATCCAAACTGAAGATGTATTGGCGGGAAAAAAGAAAATAAAAATCTCAAGGTGTTTGAGAGGTTTGTACAAGGCAGTTGTGTGTTGAATTGGAGGGGTTTTCAATGATGCACTCCATTCTCTAATTATAGTAACAATTTCCTTGATAACCGAGTTAGCATTTTACTCGGACTGGAATTGCTCATGCCAATCAGATTTGGTCTTGGCCAATTCTAACTCTTATGAGATTCTGAACCAAGCTCATTGATCATTCAGATTCAACCCTTGACTTTCGGCATCTTTTCTGATTCGAAGCCTTTTTAGCTTGTGAAGAACCCTTATTGTACTAGGATTCGACCACCTCACCCTTATCTAGGCAAAACCATCTTCTGATAGGATACGGTCGAACTCTATTGGGCCAGGCTCAAAACATAAAGATACTCCTAATGCTTCTTATTGGACTAATCACACTCGTGGGCTAGGCTCAAAATATTATTTTAGGACCAAACACAAGGAAAGGAAAGAACAAGTCAAAGCTTAGAAAACAAATGAAACCTAGGCAAACTCAAAGTTATATTAATCAAATTGCATGTGCATACAGTTGGTTAAGAACATTCATCTTCTATACCGGACGATTTTGAGAGTGTGTGCTCTTATTTTTTGAAGCAACCAATGCATTTTCCGGCCAGATTGATGGCCACTGCATATTCCTTTATGAACCTCAACAATTGCTTAAATGGCTTCTTCTAGGGCCGAGACATAGCAACAACAAACCATCCTCGCCTTTTCGGTACAAGACGTCACTCGGCAAAGATGTCACTCGTGTTAGAATTACATTGTATGGTTTAAGATTTTATTGATTAACCAAGGCCAAGTATGGACGCCGATCAACTAGTACGATTCGGCCTACCTCGCCCCTTAGGAGTTGTGCTCTGGATGCGATTTGAGCCAACTTATCAACATCAGTATTCTAAATTCAAGAGATATGCTTGAATGTGATGCCTGCAAATGATTCAACTAAATAGTTGGCAACCATGTGATAGGGTATACACTTTTGACATCACCAACACATTTTCCGACCAGATTGATGGCCACCGCGTATTCCTTCATGAACCTTAGCAATTGCTTGAATGACATCTTCTAGATTGAAACATAGTAACAACAAGCCATCCTCACCTTTTCGATACAATTCATTCTGGTATACCACATAATTTGTAACGTCTACCCTTGTCTTGCGTTCATGTTTGCCACTAAGATTATTGAGATATCATATGATCGACCTTCTCCAATCATCTGATAACATTTCAACTATATAGATACCTACGAAAGTCTCCCATTTGAGTAATAATGGCAAAGACATCATTCATGTTCGAATTACACTGTCCAATTTGAGAGTTTGTTGATTAACAAAGGCCAGGTATGGACGTCGATCAACTAGTGTGACCCAGCCCACCTCGCCCCCCAGGAGTTGTGCTCTAGAGACGATTTGAGCCAACTCATCAGCATCGGTATTCTGAATTTGAGAGATATGCTTAAATGTAATGCCTGCAAATGATTCGGCTAAATAGCTGACGACCATATGATAAGGCAACATATACAACTCATGCAACAGAAAGTCTCATTGAGCTAGTTAATCATAAGCTCTAAATTGCCGAAGACAAGTACTCGAGCTGCTTTCAAGTCATGAAGAATATTAAGGCCGATAACAAGGGCATCGTATTCGACCTGGTTGTTGATACATTCAAAATTGAGGCCATCGTATTCGACCTGGTTGTTGATACATTCAAAATTGAACTTGAGAGAAAAATACCATCTGTAGTGGTTAGGTGATTGGATGACAATGCTGACACCGACTGAGGTCTAACCTTTGACGGCTTTTTAGGACACATACTGCTAAATTTAGATAAAGCCATTGTCCATTTTCCAATGCAACCCTTGACTATTGGCATAGTAAGCATGTAACGAATAACATCAATTTGGGCAATGACTTAAGTGACAAAGGGGAGCATGTAATCCCTGAGCTTGGATGCAGAAAAGAATAGAGCCAAGCAAAGTTTCTCGACTGCCGACTAATTTATTTCAGTAGAGTTGAGATTTCAGCTGAGATAAAAGATGGCTTGTTCCCGACCGATGTCGTTATCTTGTGCTAGGAGACAACCAATGGATTCTTCGATAACTGAGATATACAACTTGAGAGGTTTGCCGTGCTGAGGTGGCATGAGAACATGAGGGCCAGTGAGACAAACCTTAATTTATGTAAAGGCATTCTGAGAGTTTTTCTCGCCATTCGAATCGGTCGAAATCTTTGAGGTTTAGGAGCATAGAAAAGCTTTCATTTTTCCCACAGAATTAGAAATAAATTGGTGAAGAAAATTGATCTTACCGAGCAAGGATTAAACTATTTCTTTGTCGTTAGGGATGAAGCATCGATAATTGCATAAGCCTTGTTCTTATCCACCTCGATTCCTTGATGATGCACAAGGAAACCCAAAAAATTTCCTACAGATACGCCAAAAGCACAGTTAGTAGGGTTCATTTTGAATTTATACTGGTGCATGCAGAGGAAAGTTCACCGAAGATCCTCTAAATGTGTTCGACGGCATTTAAACTTGATTATGACATCGTTGATGTATACTTCAACAGTTGTGCCAATCAGGTCGTGAAAAATGGTATTCATGACACATTGACATGTGGCACTAGCGTTCTTAAGTCCGAAAGGCATGATGACCCATTTGTAAGGCCTTAGTGCCCCAGGGCATCGAAAAATAGTTTATGAATATCTGCTTCAACGATAAAAATTTGATTGAAACTGAAGTGGCTGTCCATGAAAGATAAAATCTTGTGGTTTGCTATGGCGTCGATTAATAAATCTGAAATCTGCATTGGATATTCATCTTTAAGGTTGCCAAATTTAAATTAAAAGAATCAATGCAGATGCACAAGCACCGTTTTCCTTCAAGATTAGGATAATATTTGATGCGAATTTTATACGCGTACAAATTAAACCCTCTTTTTGACAATTGTAGTATAAGTATAAGTAGGGATCGTTCTGGACCGGGGATTAGGAGGGATTGTTAATCACTTGGATTTGACTCAAAAACGTAAAAACACAATATAAAACACTATACTAGACTCAAAGAATGCAAAACTAAACTTTAAAACACTAAGACAAACCAAAGACTCAAAATGCTTTAAAAACACAAACTAAATTGATTTCTAACTAAATTGAACAATAAAGTAAAGGGGGATTGAGTTTTGGACGAAATTAAACTAAATGCACAGATTGTAAATTAAAGCAGAATGTAAATATGAATGTGATGGAATTTAATGGATGGGAAACTAGCTAAGGGGTTCATCTCCATACATGTTATACTTGCATATAAAACGATTTCCAATTGCTTTTCAATAAACCATGAATTCTCAACGCCCCAGGTTAACCGTGATTGCACTAATTAACCCTCAGATTTTCCTAACGTTATTGAATTGGATGATTGCATACGACAACCCAAAACATTTCCCACAAGTCCCCTACATGATTGCATAATAGAGATACAAGTAAGAATCATTACGTTCTTTGAAAACCATAAGCATTGACAAGACATTCGTTACTATGATTGCATGAAACTTATGCCAAGAATTCATTTAACGCGATTGTTTATAAGCAACCTCCACTACTTGTGAATATAAGTTCATAACGATTAGGTGAAAATCACTTATATTCTAGCGTCATATTTATGCATGAAAATTAAGCGCGCATTCTTAATAAACATTCATAAATAAGTTATCAATCAAACGGTTAAACAAATTGAATCCACAACTTATGAAATTCCAACCAAATATAATCAATTCATATTGCAAATATAAACATAGTTTCGAATCACCACCTAGCTAACTAGGGGGATTTAGCCTCTCATAACTTTGAAATCAAAGAAACACCTAAACATTCCAACAACTCAAAACTTGAATTGTATGAACGTTTAAGCACTCTTCTCTTCCATTCCTTATACGTACAAAACAAAGAGAATTAAAATGAAACTTTGAAATCAAAGAAACACCTAAACATTCCAACAACTCAAAACTTGAATTGTATGAACGTTTAGGCACTCTTCTCTTCCTCGTTATTGTAGCACAAGGTTTAAGGATAGGTTGGTTGGGGGGATGGAAGTGTGGAATGGAGTGGAAATGGAGAAGATGGAGAAGGGGAAGTGTTTGTGTATTACAATGGAAAATGAGATGATTTGGTGAATGGAATGAATGGGTATTTATAGGAAGAGAATGGGTGTTAATGGATGTTTGTTTAAGGTATTTGGTGGAAGGGAAAAGGTGTGGATGGTGGGAATTATGGTGGATGGATGGTTTAGTGGATGTAGTTTAGGGTTTATTTAGGTGAATGTGGATGCATGGTTTAGTGGATGTAAAGGATAATGGGATGGTGTGGAATTAAAAGCTAAAAAAATGGGATAATGGGCATTTAAGTGTGAATGGAATGGTGGGATGCACTAATGGAAATTATGGAATGGAATGGTGGGATGCACTAATTAGGAGGAAGAATTAGGGTGAAGGGCTTAATGCATGGATTTTGGGCCTAAAATGCCCCCCCCTTGCATGGCAAGGGAAAGGACTTGGGCTAAAGCCCACGGCAATGGCTCTAAAATGGGCTAAGGTTAGGGTTTAGGTGCGGCATAGGCTTAGGGTCCACAAAGAGTTAGGGTTTAGGTCATCTAAAAGCCCAAAGCCAAGAATAGAAACTCACGACAATGGAAACCTCCAAGAATAGAAACTTCCAACTTTAGAAACTTTGGTTGCCAATTCCGACTTCTTTGCTCTTCACTTTCATTTCTTCATTTCTTGAACTCCTTTGACCTTCAACCACGTTCATTCCTCGTGCTCCATTTACATACACCACATTCCAGCTCAGTTTTGCTCCAAAAGCTCCAAATTGCATCATTTCATGTAATATGTCCTTTAAACCTGAAAACACATGAAAGTAGCTTAAAAGACTACTTTAAGGAAGAAAACATAACAAAAATGCATAAGAACTAGCTAACTAAGGCGCATAAATATGCTTCTATCAAATTCCCCCACACTTAGCTTTTGCTAGTCCTCGAGCAAAACAAAACAACTAAAGTAAACAAGCTGAAACAAAATAAACAAAACATAACCTAAACCTTCCAACGGTTGCCTCAGGGATTTCCAATGAAAAATGACATGTCAAAAATCATTACTCACATAGCTTTTAGTCTTACTTCCCCTCAAGCACATACTTAATCATAGTCACCATTCACTAGTTCGCATTTAATCAATTAAAACACATTTTGCATGTAGTAACATGCCTTAGAGAATTCCCTCAATTCCTCACTAGTTATGCACTCAATTTTCATTCAGATTTTCTGACTACACACCCTACACTAGTTATATGTGAGAAGATTGATGTAAACATGAAAGACTAGTACTCACATAGGTTATAACAAAGAATGCACTTTCTGGAGTAATTAAACGTGTTTAGATATGATCTCATGAATGGAATGCTACTACTTAGATGCGAGAACCAGTGACACCATATGCTCATACCAAATTCAAACTCCACAATTGAAATGCACAACACTCAAGATAGAAGTAGAGGGTTGTAACGGGGCTTGGGGTGTTGGCTAACAAGGAAAGGTAGGGATAAACAAAAGTTCTTTCAGCAATAATAAGTAAAGTAATGAAATTAAGACCTAGAATTCCCTTAGAATGCAGAAATCAACTTTTAAACAATTAGGGGAGATTCAAACAACTCGTAGGGCCTAATTCATTGTTTTGGGCCCTTACTTCAACAAACAATACTTTGGAACTCTTTTTCAAATTTTTTTTTTTTCTTTTTCTAGCCGTGCCTATGGCACATCAACTCACATCAATAAAAATTCCCCCACACTTATTTCCTGCAACACATTAATCAAAAGGAATTCCTTGCTTACTATGCTTCAAGAACAAGGGTAAGGATGGTCCTAATCTAGGCTAGGTGAGGATAATGCGGGTTAACAAAGAATATGGGCTAACACGGCTCAATGGGTTTAAACTTAAACACAAAATGAGTGAAGGGCACATGGCTGTTTGGCTTTGATGGTAGTCACTACACAACTTCATCTTGAATATGTGGTATGCAAATCAATGACATGCTTTGAATGAAATGGGCATGAGTTCTAGCATTTGGAACTAAGTGATGAAACGCCTTCTAAGTAGTAACCAAACAAAGAATAATGAGATCATGCAACGACTTTAGAAAACAATGACGCACAGATTATTACTCTCCAAATAACTTTTAGGCTCAAGTCTCACAGGGATGTAGCGTTTGTTTGAGTTCCTTCCTTCAAGCATGTTACAAAAACTAATTTTTATTATTTGTGATTACATGTGAATTCGTAAACTATAACGACAACCAAGCATAAACCAAAGAGTATATCAAACGTCCATCCATGTTTGTAACTTTCTTTAACCATCATGCAATTAAAAACCAAATCCTCATCATTGTGTTGGAAGGTGACCTATGACACAAACACACAAAAACAACTCTTTTTGGGTTTTTCAAAACAATTTTTCAAATTTTTATGGTATTTTCGGATTTTTAAGTCAACACACACTAAAACAGTTTAAAAACATTTTAAAACAGCAAGGAACAACACTTGAAGTTATGGGTGATAAAATCCAACAATTTTGCATCAACATACTTAGTTACCCCCCCCCCTCCACACTTAAATCAAACATTGTCCTCAATGTTTTAAGCTTAAAACACACCAAACAAAAGAAAACATATAAAACAACAACTAAACATACTAAACATACTAAACATGGCAGAATGTATCTATCAAAGAGAAGAGTTTTAGAGATGCAAATCTGGTTGTGGAGTGTAAATTCCATCTTCTCCTTGGTGATTGCAGTGAGGCTTCATCTTGAGTGATTCCACAGGCTTACTCTTGAAATGCGCTGCTCCCATCGTTGATTTTCCTTTGTGCTACTCTTGAACTGGGTAGCAGGCTTCCTTTGGTCTCCCCCGAAGGTCTGAGCTTCCTTCTTTTATCTGTTTCTTTGTTTAATCTCTCCAATTCGTATTGAAGAGGGTTAGAGGATAGCTCGGCAAAGCTAGGTAAGCAACCAGGGAATAGAGTCCAGATAGACTCCAAGTGCCGGCTGATTGCTTCTTTCACTTTGTCATGCAAGTAATATCAAGGACAAAGGAAAAGACAGGGAAAGAGCATAATATAAGATACCTTTGCTTTTGCCCTTGATGATATGAGATACCTTTGCTTTTGAAGAAGCGGTGAATGAATCAGCACATGTATTTGTGGTGCTGTTTCCTCCTGGGTCATCTGTACTCCAGGCATCTGGTATCATCTTTGGGGAAGAAGAAAGAATGGAGTATTTCGAAAGGCTTTGCTGGGAGTGCACCCTCAGAGGTGAGAAAGAGTTGGGCATTTTCTTCAGTTCTGTCTTGCCAAAAAAAAAATGAAGGTCGACATATATAAGGAATTCAATAGCAAGTGGTGATACTGTTCTTTTACCGTTGTCGACAAACATTTTGATCCCGCAAATCCGGCTTTTTGGAATAGTGACGACTCTTCGATCTTTGAAGACGCCTCTTCGATAAAGCTGCACGCGTTTTCTGAAAAGCAGATAAAGCGTCGCCGAACTTTGCGCTTGTCGGCTAAAGACGTGTAGTTGCGATGATGGCCTCCACGTGTTGAACGCGATTTCTGAAAAGCCGAGGCTTTTTGAATTTGTGGACGCGTTGCCTTGGCTTTTTATAGAGCTATCGATCACCGCCAACTTACACACTCTGAAGATTTTCCATTCTTGAAACTCGTCTCCGGCCCTTTTGAAAATCTACTCTGCCCACCCCTTTTCTTTTAACTTCGTGAACAATGGCTAGCTCATCCAACCCATTGAACCTTTGCTTAGATTTGAGTCTAAGCAGTGATCCGGTCGCGTCTCGTCAAGGTAAGGTATGGTGCCCGTCTTTCTTATCTTCCCATGGCCCTCTTACAGATGAGGACTCTGTGATGACGGATCCCATAACGGCTACGATAGTGGCTCGGAACCTCCTCACTCCCAAAGACAGTCAGCTGCTTTCAGGACGGTCCGATGAGTTGGCCGTTCAAGAATCCCTGGCTCTGAGTGTTCAGTGCGCTGGCTCTGTGTCCAACATGGGCCAACGCCTTCTTGCTCGCTCCCGTCAGGTTGAATCCTTGATGGCGGAGGTGGAGAGTCTTAAGCAGGAGATCAAACAGCTTAAGTACGAGAACCGAAGTTTGCACGTGCTTGCCAACAATTATTCGTCAGGCATGAAGAGGAAACTTGATGAGCTTGATGACCGTCAAAGGCTTGCAGCTTTCTTCCAGAGGCACCTCTTTCCTGGGTCATCCAGCGTTCCACCAAGGTTTGGGGCCTTGAATGATCTATCTTCGGTGCCTTCCGCTCCTATGCCTTCCGCTCCGATGCCTCTTGCTCCAATGCCTTCTGCTCCAATGTCTCCTGCTCCGAGAGTGTTGCCACGTAGTGGGGCCTCACGTACACAACCTTTGTAAAGGCTCCATCTTTCTACCATGTTTAGATACAATTGTAATTTATCGAAAAAAAATCAATGAACAAGCAAAAGTTTTATTTACTGTATTGGGTTGCCTCCCAAGTAGCGCTTGCTTTAACGTCTTGCAGCCGGACGAAGAACCCAATCACTCCAGGATATGTTCACGAATCGGATGAGAACTCCGAGTCATGAACTAGTACCTAAAACAAGAAACAAAACAAATTTAAGAATCTGGGAAAATAAAAACAAACGAAAATAAAACAATCCAAGGGATTAGCAAAATTGCTAATCCCCGGCAACGGCGCCAAAATTTGATGCGAATTTTATACACGCACAAATTAAACCCTCTTTTTGACAATTGTAGTATAAGTATAAGTGGGGATCGTTCTGGACCGGGGATTAGGAGGGATTGTTAATCACTTGGATTTGACTCAAAAACGTAAAAACACAATATAAAACACTATACTAGACTCAAAGAATGCAAAACTAAACTTTAAAACACTAAAACAAACCAAAGACTCAAAATGCTTTAAAAACACAAACTAAATTGATTTCTAACTAAATTGAACAATAAAGTAAAGGGGGATTGAGTTTTGGACAAAATTAAACTAAATGCACAGATTGTAAATTAAAGCAGAATGTAAATATGAATGTGATGGAATTTAATGGATGGGAAACTAGCTAAGGGGTTCATCTCCATACATGTTATACTTGCATATAAAACGATTTCCAATTGCTTTTCAATAAACCATGAATTCTCAACGCCCCAGGTTAACCGTGATTGCACTAATTAACCCTCAGATTTTCCTAACGTTATTGAATTGGATGATTGCATACGACAACCCAAAACATTTCCCACAAGTCCCCTACATGATTGCATAATAGAGATACAAGTAAGAATCATTACGTTCTTTGAAAACCATAAGCATTGACAAGGCATTCGTTACTATGATTGCATGAAACTTATGCCAAGAATTCATTTAACGCGATTGTTTATAAGCAACCTCCACTACTTGTGAATATAAGTTCATAACGATTAGGTGAAAATCACTTATATTCTAGCGTCATATTTATGCATGAAAATTAAGCGCGCATTCTTAATAAACATTCATAAATAAGTTATCAATCAAACGGTTAAACAAATTGAATCCACAACTTATGAAATTCCAACCAAATATAATCAATTCATATTGCAAATATAAACATAGTTTCGAATCACCACCTAGCTAACTAGGGGGATTTAGCCTCTCATAACTTTGAAATCAAAGAAACACCTAAACATTCCAACAACTCAAAACTTGAATTGTATGAACGTTTAAGCACTCTTCTCTTCCATTCCTTATACGTACAAAACAAAGAGAATTAAAATGAAACTTTGAAATCAAAGAAACACCTAAACATTCCAACAACTCAAAACTTGAATTGTATGAACGTTTAGGCACTCTTCTCTTCCTCGTTATTGTAGCACAAGGTTTAAGGATAGGTTGGTTGGGGGGATGGAAGTGTGGAATGGAGTGGAAATGGAGAAGATGGAGAAGGGGAAGTGTTTGTGTATTACAATGGAAAATGAGATGATTTGGTGAATGGAATGAATGGGTATTTATAGGAAGAGAATGGGTGTTAATGGATGTTTGTTTAAGGTATTTGGTGGAAGGGAAAAGGTGTGGATGGTGGGAATTATGGTGGATGGATGGTTTAGTGGATGTAGTTTAGGGTTTATTTAGGTGAATGTGGATGCATGGTTTAGTGGATGTAAAGGATAATGGGATGGTGTGGAATTAAAAGCTAAAAAAATGGGATAATGGGCATTTAAGTGTGAATGGAATGGTGGGATGCACTAATGGAAATTATGGAATGGAATGGTGGGATGCACTAATGGAAATTATGGAATGGAATGGTGGGATGCACTAATTAGGAGGAAGAATTAGGGTGAAGGGCTTAATGCATGGATTTTGGGCCTAAAATGCCCCCCCTTGCATGGCAAGGGAAAGGACTTGGGCTAAAGCCCACGGCAATGGCTCTAAAATGGGCTAAGGTTAGGGTTTAGGTGCGGCATAGGCTTAGGGTCCACAAAGAGTTAGGGTTTAGGTCATCTAAAAGCCCAAAGCCAAGAATAGAAACTCACGACAATGGAAACCTCCAAGAATAGAAACTTCCAACTTTAGAAACTTTGGTTGCCAATTCCGACTTCTTTGCTCTTCACTTTCATTTCTTCATTTCTTGAACTCCTTTGACCTTCAACCACGTTCATTCCTCGTGCTCCATTTACATACACCACATTCCAGCTCAGTTTTGCTCCAAAAGCTCCAAATTGCATCATTTCATGTAATATGTCCTTTAAACCTGAAAACACATGAAAGTAGCTTAAAAGACTACTTTAAGGAAGAAAACATAACAAAAATGCATAAGAACTAGCTAACTAAGGCGCATAAATATGCTTCTATCAATATTCGCCAACCATTTGACGTATCAAGTTGTCCGAATAAAGCCGGCTTTTAAAAGTTGAACAAGTTCATCTTTTATTCCAAGTTGAACTTCGGTTGAGAATCATTTTGGAGGTTGGTGGAAAGGTTTACATCCAGGTTTAATACACAGTTCGTGTTCAACCAGTGCTTGATCAAGTCCAGGCATATCATGGTAACTCCAAGCAAAACAGTCTTTAAATTCCTCAAGTAATTTACAAAGTTCGCTTTTCATAGGCTAAGGAAACAAGGAACTAATAAATAAAGGCCAAGGTTCATCAGCTGTTCAAACACTTGTCTTTTCAAAATGATCTTTGACTTCAGGCCGATTATCTTCGAGCTCGGCTAGTGCATCCTGAATTTTATCAAAGGACAGCTCTGGCCTTTATTCCCTTTGGCGAGGAACTCCACTAAGTTTACGCCAGAATTTGGCTACTTGAAAGTGGTGTACTAGTAGGCCATCAGCCGTTCCATTGTAGATAAAACTGTGACCCTTCGTTCGTCCTATTGTGTTGCGTCAGTCATTAGGACGATCAGCTAAATAAGCCAATCCAGGTCTCGCCAAATCATGTTGAATGGTTTCGGCACCAACCTCGATGGCTTTCTTGACTAGGATTCTAGTCGACCTTCATTCTTCGTTAAAGCCTTGTAAAGGAACATAGCCAACCTGGTCGTCGTAATAACGAGCTTGAATCATGTTGGCTTTGAACATGTTGTTATTGGCCGGATGAACTACGGCTGATTTGTTGTCCTAGAAAATAAGGACCTGGTATAGTGACGAAGGGATACAGCCAGTCTGGTGGATCTAGTCAGGACCGAGCAATGCATTGCACTCGATCTTTGAATCAACTATAAAAAAATGCAGTCATATGATTTCGACCTACAATATTTACTTCTAAAGGTATGACTCCTTTAGTCTGAGATTTATTGCCAACAAAGCTATTCATGGTCACTCCGGATGGAATAAGTTCATCTTTAAAGCGTCATAAAGCTTTCATTATAGAAACATGCATGATGTTAACTGTTGCCTCACAGTCAACAAAAACTTTGGATATCAAATATCCTTCCATATGAGCCACTACATACAACAGTTTCAGGTGATGAAGGTTGATGGCCGAAGAGCAGGGAAATAGCTCAGCTAAGGCTGTTCAGAGCTTGTCATCCTTGCTAATTAGTTCGACCTCTTCAATAGCCATGAAGTCGAATTATGTGGTCTTTTTGGAAACTACATCACCATCCAAAAAGCTTGGTTAAGACATTTTTTATAAGAATTATGTAGACAGAACATGGACCATGCTAATTTCCATGTTATCAAGGCCCAAGGGCCCATTAGATCGTAATCTCCATCTTCTGGATCGTTTGGTAGAATATCTTGATCTTTGATCACACCAACTATGTCGCATTCAACCATAGGTAAAATAGGTGCACCTAGTGTACCTGGTGTGGCCGTTTCATCTTCGGCTTCAGCAACTGTTTCGACTATCGCTGGGACTTAGTCCTGTGTTCGCAAAGCCTTGCGAATCTACTCCTGATATGCGATGCGAGCATCTCGTGTGTCTAGATAAGGCTCCAACCTTTGAACTTGCTCCATATCTTTGGTTGTGAAGCAGAATAAGGATACGACCTAGAAAACCTCAAAACGATGTCGCAAATATTGCAGATCATCTGAAAAGAATGGGAGGTCTGCAGGGTCTAAATCAGTGTATGGGTCGATGTCGAAGCTGTGAACACTAGCCTTATGAATGTGTTGGAATCTAGCCTTCATCCCCAAATCCAACCATTTTTGGATAATTAGTTCGACGTCAGTACCGATCAAGCTAAATCGAAATACTTTTAACATGTCTTTGGGAGGCTGTATAGGTCGTTTGTCGAATTCTGCTTGTGAAATTCCCACATGTATTCTAGTGCCTCTCCAAAAAATGGCGGATGGTGATTTCGTTGGACTTTAATCAATGGCTCTTATGGCGGTAATGGTGGAAGTTTGGTTTTGGCCTCCTTCTTGAAATGCTCGATGTTAGCTTTCATTTCCCTAGGTTAGAGGAAAAGTTTGATTCGTTTCTCATGTTCTTCAATCTCAGTTTCAAAATTGCGATTAATTACTTTCTTCCCTTGAAGCAACTCAGTCATGATAGCCGGAGTTTGTCGATCACCCTCTTTTTTCCCCCTTTTTTTAGGCTACCATTTTGTGACTGAAACTTCTTGTGCCACTTGACGATGGGCCATGCAGTCTATCCTTTGTCAGCAATGTTTCTAGGACTTAGACATAATGGTATATGCGTTGTTAGGGGAGTTGTAATTATACCAATGATGGTCACATGGCTCAGGTGGTTTAAAGGTACGTTGGGTCATATATGGACTTAAATTTCCAGAGTTGTGTACATAGTAGTCCTTATCATAAAAAGGCTTATCGAAATCAAGTCATCGTTTAGCTAAAGGCAGTTTGTAATTTTTCTGTTGAGTGTCGAGTCTGTCAAAAACCTTTTGTTGGCGTTGACCCGAGCCAAACACTAGTAAGATTTCGCTGAAACCGTAAGTGCGGGTTGTGGTGATTCGGCTGAAGGTTTCTGTGGTTTTGGCTCGGGGATAACGACTATTGATTGGCATCTACTACACAAGATCATTAGGCTTTCAAACTTATTTGAACAAGAGTCAGATATTGTCTCAACATAGGCTAGATTCGAGAAGAAACTAGGTGGGTTGTTTTGGGATAAGAAATCGACTTTCAGATGCGGTTGGGAGTTTTGTTTGTGGACGTGGTACATTGGGATGTACTCAGCTTTTCTTTTTTTTTTTCTTTTTTTTTTTTCTCATCCTTCGACAGATGGGCGTCTACCATACTCACCATTACCGAAGGAAAGTGATCAACATCAACCAACATTTGTGTCTTCTCTAGGAACTTCAGTTTGCCTTTGTCAATACAGCTTTAAGTGGCATCATGTAACATGATGCAATTATTCGTCGTGTGTTTATTTGAGTAGTGGTCGAAGATAGCATCAGCTTTGGTGATGTCAAAAGTGTATAACCTTGATGTTTTTACGACTGCTTCAATAGAGGCAGAGTGCATTTTGACATCTTCAGAACTAGCGTGAGCCAGTGCCTTGCATACATAAGGTTTGTCAATCATTATCTCGGCTACGTCTATACTGACATATTGGCATTCGTCACCCTGGCTATTAGAAATGTACCCTAAAGCCAATCATATGATGATACTTTATGGACATTTTACATGTTAAACTAATCTAGTTTAATATAAAGGGCAAAGATTATTGTTTAAAGCTATCTCATATAAATGTTATATGCTTAAACGATAAGTCCAAGGAATATGTAATTGGGAGAATGTGATCTAAAAAAGTTAGATTCATGAGACCATTCTCTTTCATATACATATCCTAAACGTTCGTGATCATAAGATAGCTAAGATCAGTACATGTTATCTCTTTTCTTATAGAGAGTGATTGGTCTCATTGGTGTGACTGACACCAAGACAAGCATGTAGGTGCTCAATAGAGAATGAGTCCACTGAACACGATCAACAAAGAGTTCTCATACTCATGTCACATGAAAACTCATGGTTGGGATAATGCAAAGTAGTCATTTGACCTCAAGCATCATAGTTGTTTTATGCTTAGGTCCTTGATCTTTGACTATGTCAAAGTCACTCCGTCAAAGGGTGTCATCGGCATAGTTCAGTTTAAGCCACTTAGCCATGGAGGCAAGTGAATGCACAACAAGGGATCTCTAACCTTTAAAACATTTGAGGGAGAATTCTCTATGATATGATTAAGAATCTCTGGCCAAAGTATGAATCAGATTTAGGAAGTCGTTCTAAATCACGTTCGGTAATCATATAAGTAAGAGAATCACATTGGATAGTAGACATGAATAAACTATCAAACCAAACAAACTAGTCAAGAGTATTATATTAGAGAAAGACCGTACTGCATTGTAATCCCAAACTGAATAGGTTCTCCACCTCTTCTAATTAGTTTGGGCAAACATGACATACTACTAGGTATTACTCATGGTTTGTGAAAGCCCTAAAGGTGTATAATCACTAAAGGGATAATTGAAAGTAAGTTTCAATTCACAATCGATTTGAACAGTTCTAATCGCCCACTTCCTCACTAAAAGGAACCTAATGGATCGTACATCGTGTAAGGTATAGATTTAAGAAATAACGGAGATGAGTAAGGATAATTAAATGGTTTAATTATTTATGGCTAGGATTAATTACTATGTTAATTGACCAAAAGAATAAGTTCGTTTTAGCTTTAGAGTAATTATTGGACCTCAAGGCCCAATGGGTTTAGGTTCGTCAAGCCTATTAACTTAAGTTGTATGACAACTTAATGACTAAAGACCCAAAAAGGGCCTAAACACTCCAAAGCCTTTAGAAGGCTGGCCATATCATGAATAAAAGGTTTTTTTTGGTTCTTTTAGTCACTTAAGTGAAGTGACTATATAAAGGACTTTATAGCCAAAAGTCATCAGGGTTCTCTCTTAAGGAAATTGAAGAGAACAAAAGCTCTCCTTTTTCTCTCTAGGAGACCGACCCCCTTGGAGGGGATTTATTAGTATCAATCCTCGTCCAAGGTCACTCATCTCTTCTTCAAGTCCCTCCTTTTCTTAGGAACTTAGAGAATCCATTCAACCATCCTCCACCAAGAAATCCATGGAGCTAAGAAGTAAGGAATGAAGGCCTCTCTTTTGGGTGATCAGCCTTTGCTTATGCAAAGAGGTGCTTCAAAGGTATAAAATTTTCTTAACTCTTTTCTTTAATATTTGAGTTGAGTCTCGATTTACCACAACTACTGGGCCTTGAATTTCATGGGTAAAGTTCTATTTTTGAGTGCCTACAAGCATGATTCTGCCTTTAATTGTTAATTGCATGCATAAATGTTGCTCAAATGAACTAGTTTAAAATAAATTTTTCCTTCACTGGCTGATGCATAACTTACCGTTAGATTCTTATAAATCGTCCCACAAGTTGGAGTGTTCGAGGTTTTTTCTTCTTTAAGCAAATAATCATATTGCTCGACGTGTTGAGCCAACTCATGCATATCTCGAAAGTTTGCTCTCAATAATTTCTTCTTGTATTCCACATCTAGGCCATTTTGGGTGAGCCTAACAAATTCGACCTCGAGGAAGGGTACTCGACATCAATTCCTAGCCGATGACTGAACCTGGTAAGAAATTCCATCTGTCACTCATCAGATGACTGAGCCATCCTAGCCGAAGAAAATACTGACACTTTCATTTCGATTTTTGAATAGAATTTGGTGGAGGGTTGATGTACCATGCGAACACCGTGCCTGTTAATGAGAAATTAAACACTTGTAGTTTATGGAAATCACTGTTGACATCTTAACATTGAGCGGTGAATCCAGCCACATGTTCTTATGAGGACAAGGATGATTCCCCAATGAAGAGACTGAAATCTAGGATCTTGAATCCTCGGGGATATTCAAACCTTTCAACAAAGGCCGGGTATGGATGGATAAACTTTGGGAATTTTGGCCCTTTTTTCAAGGCCGAATCGATCATTCCCTGGACTTCAACCATATCCACGGATGTCGTTTCTGTTCTTGTGAGCTTTGTTAACTAGAATTTCAAGCAACTTATTATTCATTGAGTTGTTCTCACGCACTGCTTCAAGTACGTTTTTCATCTCTCAGCCAAAAATTTGCTCAAATTGCCGAGATTGTTCTTCTAACCATTGTCGAAAAAAATATTTAGACGGTGCACCAGAAGTTTCATCGTCGTAGTCACAATCCTCTACTAGGCCTTTAATAAAACCATATTTTGCCACCCAGGTAGTCTAGGTGAAGACCATGATCTTCTGACCACCAAGATTAATTTCTGTTTCTTGACAAACTGTGCATGTGGCTTCAGGTGTCACGGTAATAGAAAGATCATATGCCTGCAACGCATTACTTAGACCGGACTTTGAACTATAGGTGCTACACTGGTAGTCGATTTACCCATAGTTGTTTTCTTTTTTATTGACAGTGCCTCAATGGTCATGAACTTCATAGCTTTAGCACTGGGTCCCATTGGGCATGCCAAAATGTTGACCCTAAAAACTACCTAACCTACATGGTGTGTAGGCCGAGTAATTAATAAGCCAACTACGTCCTTCTGTCGAATGCGAGGCGTGCCAACTCATCGGTCGAGCTCGGCCGGGGAGTAAAATGTATGTTGATGTAACATTGGGCACGATGCTAACTTCTGCATCTTGCAATTATGGCCGAGGAAGGAACTTGTCTCGGCCTTTGGGTTCTAAAGTCTAAAGACAAGGTTGCTAGTTTCTTTAAGTTCACGAATCGTCAAGGTCGGGTTCGGTCTCAGTAATTATATTTGTACAAATATAAGTATGCCAAACTGGTACCAGACTGTACGAACACAAATACTCGAAAAAGATAAGTGTCTTGATTGTAAATGTGGTTCGGTCGTCTGAATGCCGAACTCTAAAATGTACTTACGAATATCCAATCATAAAATAAACTCGGCTTTTAATATGTCGAGCCTGGTAACACCTCACTTCGTCAAGAAAGCTGAAGAGATGACTTCTTCCAACAAGGACTCAGAAATCCTTGTTGACCAAGACTTGGATAGATAATCAGTCGATTTCAAATTAGTGTTGTTTATCCAAACTAAAGGTGCTCCTTGGTCGGCTGATTCTACGGCTTCAGTGTTGTTTATCCAAACTGAAGATATCTCTTGTTGCCTCCACAGTGCTGCTTATCCAAATTGAAGATGTATTGATGGGAAAAAAGAAAATAAAAATCACAAGGTGTTTGAGAAGTTTGCGCAGGGCAGTTGTGTGTTGAAATGGAGGGGCTTTCAATGATGCACTCCCTTCTCTATTTATAGTAGCAATTTCCTTGATAACCGAGTTAGAATTTTACTCAAACTGGAATTCCTCATCCCATTCTGATTTGGTCTCGACCAATTCTAACTCCTATATGATTCTGAACCAAGCTCCTTGATCATTCAAATTTAACCCTTGGCTTTCGACATTTTTTCCGATTTAAAGCCTTTTAAGTTTCTGAAGAATCCTTATTGTACTAGGATCTGATCACTTCACCCTTATCTAGGCAGAACCATTCTGGTAGGATACAGCCGAATTCTACTAGGCCATGCTCAGAAATAAGGATATTTCTTATGCTTCTTATTGGACCAAGGACACACATGGACTCAACCCAAAATATTATTTTGGGACACAAGAAAAGGAAAGAACAACTGAAAGCTTAGAAAGCAAATGAAACCTAGGCAAGCATCAAAGCTCACATATACTAATCAAACCGCATGCGCATGCAGTCGGTTAAGAACAGTCACGTTCTATACCCAACGATTCTAAGAGCGTGTGCTCTTATTTGAAGTTGATTCTCTCAACAACTGCCATTTATATATATTTTTTTTTTCACAGCGTCAACACTTTGTAATTAACGAGCCAGGTCATGTCTCACCTCTGCTCCTCGCAGGGTACCTCAAGTAAAATACAGAACAAGGCATGTAACCCTAGCTAAATCAATATATGCCTACCTCCCCAAAGAGACTTTTCACTCCATGAAATGCCTTCTATGAATAACTCGCCAACATTTAGGGTTTTTGCAACACTCAACACAAAGTCTCAACATCACTCGGTAGATTATTTTGGCATTTGTCGACATAAACAGAGATTACGATAGACTCACCAAATGCTTGACAAATTTTCTCACTGAAAAAATTTTGCGCACTATGTGCACAGTTTTTGTTTAAATAAAACTTGGATGTTTTACGTTGGCATTTCCTGCTTTTCGATTTAACGCGGTCCAAGCAACTAGAAATTCTCAAGATTAGAATCTTAGACCTGCAACTGAATTTAAGTTATTACAAAACAACACACTAATAAGATCTCCGCCACACTAAAAGATTTAGACACTACATATGGTTAAAAGATACAATTGTTATACTCAATTGAGTTGAAGGGGAAAACTCGTTCAACAAAACAGAAACAAGTACCGCTAACCAAATCCTTGTTGATAAATTCAGATTTGATTGATGATAGTTGTTTAGAAAATTTTCATTTACTTTAATCAAAAGAAAAGAGGGATCGTGATTCCGAATCTCTAATGGGACAACAAAAAGTCATCACAATGCACATGAAGTTTATTTGAATAATGAGAAGACAAAACCAACTTTCTTTTTATATTTACATGTTGAGTACAACTCTGAGGCAATTAGGCCAATAAACAAATGCTTTATAAAAAGTAATTGCAATTAGCAATCAACCCTACTATTTTCCCCACTTTTTTTGTTTTTTTTAAGTACAATGATATATTTTACATTTTGGGAGGGGGAGTTCAGTTAAGCCACACAATAGGCAATCTAATTTGGTATCGAATTCGTCATCCACGAGATTCGAACCTAAAACCTCTCATTTACAAGTGAAGAGGAAGGAATGTCATCAGACCGTAATACTGAGTGGTTATTTTCCCCACTTTTAGAGCCCTTTAATAATAAGGAAAACTAACAAAAAGTCCTCAAAAACTTTAGTTTTAATCAAAATGACAAAATAAAAGTGTAAGTGAATAGTACCAGGAGTGACTTTTCAAGGTAAACAGTGAAGGAAAAATTTTGTCCTAGCTAAGAATATGTGAGAACATTTGAACACGTAGGCAAACTAATAACACTTTAAAGTGGGCATGCATTCAAAAACAATTCTAAAACCCATGACTTTTAAAGCCTAATGAATGGTGAACCACAAGATTCTTTAACAACATTAAAGAGAAGAAAGGATTTTGAGATTCATTATCCTTGAAACTCATCTTTGTTTACACAAGGGATTCACCCAAGTGGAGGGCCTTCAAGTCACCTCCTAACTCCTTAGATCTTCCTTGTGATTTTCTTCCTTTTGATACTCCTTTGCTCCTTGAGGATGTGAGGAAAGTATCTCCAAGAACACCAAAGGTTTAGTGTCTCTAAGTCTCCACACCAAGGATGAGGTGTGAAGATGAAATGGATGACTTAGAGTAAGAAAGATTGCTAGCTATTTTTCCCCTAAGTGACCGGCCCCTTTAGAGAAAAAGAGAGAAATGGTTTCTCATCTTTGCCTCAAGATAACCCTAGTGAGAGAATACTTATAAAGTTGCCTTTATACCACCTCACATGCAAGTGGCAAACTTGCAATTAACCCAAGTTTGCTACCACTCACCCTTGGCCGGTTTTGACTTTGTTTATTGGGATAATTGCCCATTTTGTTTTAGTTGTCATACAATTTAAACATAATGGGCCTGTGTACCAAAAACCCTTTTGGGCCCCGAGACCCGAAACTAACTTAAAAGCCCAATACGAACCTTTCGTATAATTAATTAACTAATTAATTAATCTTGAGCATTCTCAATTAAACCATTTAATTGCTTATCCATCTCATTTATATTTCTTCACTTTCATCCTTACTCAATGTACGATCCATTAGGTTCCAATTAGCGAGATAGTGGGTGATTGTTACTCTTAACGATCGATTGTGAATTGAAACTACATTTCAATACACCCTTTGATGTAGATTAGTGTTTGCTAATCTTCACGGCTTCCACAAACCATGAGTGACACCTAACAGTATGTCATGGCTACCCAAGCTAAGTAGAAGTGGTTAGAGAACCTATCCAGTTACAATTATAATGCAATACGGTCCTTCTCTAATACAATATTCTTAATCACATTGTTTGAGTGATAGTTTGTTTCATGTCTACCATCCAATGTGATACTTCTCTATATGATTCAATTGAATATGATTTGGGACAAACTTCCTAAATCATATTTGTATGCTTTGGCCAAAGACTCCCGAATCATATCTCAGAGTATTCTCCCTCCACCATGGAAGGTTAGAGATCCCTTGTTATGCATTCATATGCCTACATGACTAGATAGCTTGACCCCAACAATGTCGTGGACACTCTTGATGGAATGACCTTGACATGATCAAAGATCAAGGACCTAACCATTAAGCATCTATGATGCCTCAGGTCAAATGACCACTTTGCATATTGCAACTTACGAGTTCTTACATGATATGTATGTTCAAACTCTCTTTTAATCGTTGTTCAGTGTACTCGATTACCTTTTGAGAACCTATGTGTTTGTTGCAGTATCCAACACTAAATGACTTGAGACTAGTCATACTCACGCTTGAGTTAACATAACACATACTAATCTTAGCGGATTGTCATGCCCAATGGCAATTCTATGGCTAGGAACGTTTAGGAATGAACATAAGAGAAATGTCTCGTTATCTAACTTACTTAGATCACTCTCTCTTATATTAAATACATTCCTTGGATTCCCTTATTGCTTAAACACATAATACAATAAACAGTGATTAACAATAAGCTTTGCCCTTCATTAAACAGATAATAGTTTAACACAATAAGTATTCCAAAAGCTATTACATCAAATGAGTGGCTTTGTGGGCATACTTCCAACAAAAATGTCCTTATCGTTAAAAGTGAATAATACCATAAGTGTTTCATTAAGATTCCCATAATAACATCCTCGCGCACCAATTTAATCATGTGTAAGCACATCCAATATGTCTTGGATTCAAGTGTTTGTTGTGTTCTCGTTATTTTTTATTCTACGAATACTGAAAATAGAATTGGTAGTTTGATCTTCATTAATTTAAGGCTTATTTGTTTTAGTCTAAATTTTTTTTTCTTGATCCCTGTGGTGAGTGATAGGAGCATATTTATACGACTTAGTTGACTTGTTTTCTTGCATTTACATAGCTAATTTCTACTTATTAGAGTGTTTTAAGCTATTTTCGTGTGTTTTTAGGTTCAATTGACAAAGTTGGCAAGAAAGTGCAATTTGGAGCATTTTAGAGCAGTTTTGGGTTTGGAATGAATCGCACATGCATGGAGCAAGGTGGATGGACGAATTTGAAGATCAAGAGAGGCTAGGAATGTGATTAAGATCTAGAAGAATTAAATTGAAGACTTTGAAGATAAGGAATCAGCTACAAAGAAGGAATATTATCCAAATTTCCTTATCCTATCCAAACCTTATCCAACCTTATCTTATCTTATCCTATCCTAATCTTTTCCTACCTTAATTCCAACTTCAAAGAGGACTCCTTTTCACATTAAATCACCTAAATATCAAGTTCTAGAAGCCCTATTTTTGTGCATTAAGTTATGCCACATGTAACCCTTCTAGAAGTTCTAGAATTTGCCACAAGGACCATTTCTTGTCCTTCTTGGAATCTGATTGAAAGTGTCCTTGTTCTTGGTGATTTGGAGTCCTAATTCCTCCACTTATTAGCCTAATTCCGTGCCTCCCCTTCACCCTATAAATACATGATGCCACAACACTCAAAAACCACCACCCCTCTACCACAAATTCACACCACACCATCCACCACACCTCAGAGCCTAAATTCACACAAATCCCCATTGTTGGCAACAAGGAAGGAAGGAGGAGCCACCTGGAGTGTTTCTAGGTGTATTCTATCTTTGTTTTTAATGTTTGAGTTTAATTATCTTTGTTTTGCGAACATGTGGAACTATTTCTTTCTAGTTAGAGGTGAATTCGAAGCCATGATTATATGTTTTATATGAATTGATTCCATCCAGTTATTATTTTTTAAGGCATGAATGTGATTTGCTTATCTAAGTTATTAAAACTTGTTATGTATGGTGGGTTGGGGGTCGACACTTAATTTGCATGCACGAATTTGATGCTAGAGTATAAAGGGGTCTCACCTAATAGTTATTCACTTATATTCACAAGTAGTAGAGGTTGCTAGTCACAATCGTGTTAAGTAAATCCTTGGTATGAGTCTCATGCGTTTCATAGTGATGAATGTCTTGTCAATGGTTATGATTTTCATAGAACTTAATGATTTTGACATGTATCTCTATCATGTGTTTCATATAGGGAACTTGAGAAAGATAATTTGGTTTAGATGCGTATTCCATCTAATTCAATGAAATAAGGAAAATCTGATGGTTAGTTGTGTGATGCAACTAACTTGGGGTGTTGTCATTCATAGTCTAAAGGAATAATAACTGGAAATTGGTTCATATGCATATATCATGTATGGAGAAGGATCCTCTAACTAGCCTTTCACCCATTTAATTCACCTAATTTTGTTTTTACAAAGTGTTTTTCTACAAAGTTTTTATTTTAAGTTTTAATTCATCAAAAACAATCCCCTTTCATTTAGTCTTGTTATTTGAGTCAAAATCTGTTTTCTTTAAGTGTTTTGAGTCAGTTAAAAGTAATTTTCGTCCAAATCATCCTTTAGTGTCTAGTTTGAATCTATTTGATTATTTTGTGCTGTTTGAGTCTTTTTAGTTTGTTTTGAATCATATAAGTATAGTTTTCTATTTTTGAGTCTAGTTTAGTGTTTTAGAGTCTAATTTGAGTAGATTAGCATCCCTTCTAATCCCCGGCCTAAAACGATCCCTACTTTCATATACTACAATCATAGGGTTTTAATTTGAGTGTGTCAAGTTAATTTTCACATCAATGAGACACTACTTTTAAATTGACCCATGTGGTGAAAAAAGTGTTAATCTTAACCTTGTGGTGAAGTTCGTCATCAATCGTAATCCAAATTGAAATTTCTGTCAAAATCTCATATACATGCAGGGGTAAAAAGGTCATTCCATTTTTTTTTCTTTTCATTTTGGTATTTCCATTTTTTTATAATCAATAAAAATAGAAGCAAAAAAAAAAATCCCTCCCCCAATCCCTACCCTTGTTAGCCACAACCTCAACAACCACCTACCACCTTCCCCCTCTCTCACATAACCCTAGCCATCCCGTCCACAACTGTTCTTCTTAAAATGAAACTAAATTCAATGTTTGCATAATAACTTATATTCCAATCTAAATGCAGCGAGGTATTTTGTGATTTAAATCTTGAATTTGGACTCTTGACTCTTTTGACATGAGAAAGTCTGATAATATGAACCTTGTAATTTTGTTGTTTATTTATTCTTTTATTGTAGCTCTAAAAGTTTTAAAAATAAAAAAATTTATGTTCATATGGCGCCTTATGATTAGTTGATAGAATCAATAAAAATGAAAATAACAATTTTGCCCCTACAAATGGCAGAACAATGACGAAAAATTCAATTTGGACTATGATTGATAACGAATTTCACCACAGGATTACAATTAATAGCTTTTTCACCACATGGGTCTATTTAAAAGTAGGGTATCACACCACAAGGATCACGAAAAAAAATTTGGCCTTTTTTTAAAAAAGCCCCTTGAAATTGGAATTTCTCTAGAATTCAATTCATTTCTCTTAAACCTCTAAAATTCAATCAATAACCACATTTCTTGGATTTTGTTAACTCCGTGCTATAGGTGTCAACTTTAGACTCTTTTGAAATGAGAAAGTCTGATAAAATGAACCTTGTAATTTTGTTATTTATTTATTCTTTTATTGTAGCTCTAAAAGTTTTAAAAATAAAAAAATTTATGTTCATTGGCGCCTTATGATTAGTTGATAGAATCAATAAAAATGAAAATAACAATTTTGCCCCTACAAATGGCAGAACAATGAGGAAAAATTCAATTTGGACTATGATTGATAACGAATTTCACCACAGGATTACAATTAATAACTTTTTCACCACATGGGTCTATTTAAAAGTAGGGTATCACACCACATGGGTCTATTTAAAAGTAGGGTATCGCACCACAAGGATCACGAAAAAAATTTGGCCTTTTTTTTTTAAAAAGCCCCTTGAAATTGAAATTGGATTTTCTCTAGAATTCAATTCATTTCTCTTAAACCTCTAAAATTCAATCAATAACCACATTTCTTGGATTCTGTTAACTCCGTGATATAGGTGTTAACTTTAGCATGTCAAACATGCTTATGTGAAGTCATGTGGCATACATACAAAAGAAGGGAATTAGGAAAAAAATTGTCTAATTTAAGATCATTTGAGTATAACGTACTTAATTTTTTAACAATTAAAGACAGAAGTTTGTTTACATGAACTAAAAACTCGATTCTTTTACCATAAGCACCCCACACTTGATGCCTTCGGCAACCTTCTGAACACGTTGTTGCGTACAACTTGCATCCTATATTGCTCCAACACTTGTCCATCTCTCGACGGAGTGGCAAATTTCGGCACCTCCAAAATAGCTTGTCCTCCTCAATGCCAAAAGTCCTTTCGACACCATGAGTTCACATTATCTAAGCCAACGTCGCATTGTCTTTCCTTCCATGTCGGCATGGTAGGTCAAGCCATGCCATGGTCCATGTCCAATGCCAACACTTACGGAGTTGATCAATCTAATGGAGATACTAAAGATAATATAATGACCACAATTTGTTTCACTTATTGATCACAATTTTGTATGTCGCTTCAAAGATTATTGCATCAGTCGTCGACAACCCAACACTCAAGCGTTCTATTTCCAAAAAAAAAAAAAAAAAAACACTCTAGCATTCCTCTTGGCGTCAAACCCTTTAACACACGGTCCACGTGTCCATATTATAGCTGACCATCTTTTCTCAACAAAACCTTCACCGCTAATGAAGCATAACGAAACATCAAATTCAACAAAGAGGCGACATTCTGACAAAGGATAATACTAAAGAGACTAAATTTGTAAACAAAATTTGCAAATTAAATTATGTATCATCAATAAAAATGAACACATTTATCAACATTTAAATTATGTATTACAAGTTTTATCTACCTAGCATTACCCCCGAAAATAGCCTTTAGACCAAAGCCGCCACCAAACTCAAGAAAACAATTTTATTTGGGTAAATTACATTTTCATACATCAGGTTTGAGATCTATTTTAATTCCTTACAACATATTTAAAACATTTCACTTTCATATCTTAAGTACTATTTTATTTCAAAATAATACCTTCGTTACATTTTCCATCCATGAATCTATTAAATGCTGACGTGACTGCCACATATATCCCAAGTGGCTGCCAAATGTCTGCCACATAGCAAATAAAATAATTTTTTAATTTTTTTTAAAACCTGAATTTTCTCAAAAAAAGAAAAAAAAATTGAAAAAAAAAAAAATGAGACCCACTATCCCTTCCCCCCCCCCCCCCCCACCAACCCACATCCCTATCCCTAACCCAAAATCCCAAAAACCTACAGCAGCAGAAGAAGGAAAAAAAAAAAAAGTAGGAAGAAGAAGGAAAAAAAAACCCCAAACCCAGTTCGTCCCCCCCCCACCGGCGGCGCGCAACCTCCCCCCTCCCCCCACCCCCCCCCCCCCCCCCCCCCGGGGTGTCGCGCAACCTTCCCCCCTTTCCCACCCCCCGGAGAATCTCGTGATTTTCAGTATAGGTGGCTTTTGAAAATACTTTGAGTTTGATAGATGATTTTTGGACTGGTTTTGTGGTAAATCCACCTAATCTCGAGTGGAATTTTTGTGGGTGATGGGGGATTTTTGGGAGGGGGTGATGGGGGATGGGAGAAAGGGTGGCTTGGGGAACTGGGGCTTTTTTTTTTTTTTTTCTTCTTTCTTCTTTCTTCTTGTTGCAGGTTTTTGGGTTTTGGGTTAGGGTCGCTGGGTTGGGGGAGTGGCAGCCACGTTAGCATTTAACAGATCAATGGATGAAAAATGTAACGGATGTATTATTTTGAAATAAAATAGTACTTAAGGTATGAAAGTGAAATGTTTTAAAGATATTGTAAAGAATTGAAATAGACCACAAACCTAATGTATGAAAATGTAATTTACCCATTTTATTTTTTTTCCTTTGAAGGATAAAGCAAAATAGGTTAGGGTTTTAACCTTTTGGGCATCCATTTCATAGGGTTTTCTAAAAGGAAAAGCTCGGTGGTTTTGCGTTTCATCAGATCTGCGGAAGCCTCTGATTTGGGAGTTGTGTTGGTGGTGGTGATTGGATTTGAACCGTTGGATTGACCTTTGATCTGGGCTTTTGCGCCCTGTGGCTGGTTAAATCCATGATCATCAGCGTCCCATGGACCCTTCTCCTGTGCGAACCACTCCACCTCTCGAAGAAGATGAGTGGGGTATGTTATGTATCACCTTTCGCATCTGTTTTTCCTTCTTCTTCTCATAAAATCCCGTTGTTTGGTTGCTGAGAAAATTTTGTAGAAAGTGGAAAATCGCTAGAAAAGATGCGAATATTTTTGCCTAATTTGGATGGGTTTTTGTATGTTTTGGATTAATGTTCTTAACCTCAGCCAATTTCTGCATTCTGCTTGATTTCTTGTATTGGGTTATGCTTAGGCATTTAATTTGTTTGGTTGCTGAGAAAATATATGCTTGTTACAAAATGGAAAACAAATGGAGATTTAGATGTTGTTTTGGCATTGCAGCATAATTTGTTAGCTACATGATTTCTCTACAGGATCAGTAACTTGTAGTATCTGGAATGTTATGTCTTGTGAGTTTAGTGTGAATTGGCAACAAAGTTTGACTTTGGAGTCGAAACTTAGGCTCGCGTATACTTTCTTTGTGCTACTCTTGCAATTATCTAGAGGCGTATGTATTTTAGGATAACCTCTTTGTGGCACATGTTTTTCTCTGTCGTGTGTGACACGTTAAGGTTGATTGCAGTGAATTTATTTAGGGAAAATGATTTTCGAACCGCTTTTCTCCTCCTGCGCAACTTATGTTCTTTATCTGGCCTTTAGATTGAATAAAATCAATGGAGAACAAAGGGTCAAAATTAAACAGAGTGCAGAAGGAGAAAAGGGTTGTGCTGAAATTACCTTTGTTTAGTGGTGTCAGCAATGTAACGTACTCTTCTGATTGATGCGCACTTAAACTGTTTTGAGATTAATATTGAACTGTTTTTGGCATTAGACACTGATGGATTTGTGATTCCAAGCTTGGTGATTGAAGAGCAAGATAGCAGTAATCACAATGCTCCAACAGTAGAAGCTTCAAAACCACCATCTCCAAAGGTCAGTTACAAGTGCTTGCAAGTGCTGTGGCTCCTTGTAATGAGTAAAGGCAATTACACGTTTGTACCTGATGGCTCTAAAAGTCTTTAATTCAGATACCTCGGAACTGGTTTTTTTGTTGACTTTGCATTTCTTTTATGCAGGCCAAAAAA